>NC_031965.2:6412071-6781983 GCF_001858045.2 Oreochromis niloticus
ACACAAACAAACTTAGTCCATGACCTCAGCGTAGTGAATGAGGTCATATTCAGTTAATAAAGAAGCATGTCTTTCACTGTTTATAGTTATTTATATCTTCAACTCTCACCCAGTCTGCTTTCTGTCTACTGTCTAAATGGTGAGAGGAGGACAAAGACAAAGTGGTTCTTCTATAGTGTTGGCAAACATTAATCAAACAGAGAAACACTGAGCTCTTGTTGGAGACTATATTCCAGGCCAGATCCATTCAGTGCTATACTATAGTATTTATTGACAACGATGTATGTGAGATTGAGTCAAGATAAACTACAGTGGCTGCATAGTGAGTATTGACTGAACATGTCCACCAGTGTCACGGTGTGGTTCACTGATGTATTTTTTTTTTTGTTTTGTTTTTTAAGTAAAAGATGTCCTATAGCAATGAGTAATAAACCACCTAAATCCCCCATTCTAGACCAGAAAGAGAAGCAACTTCCCTTGGGGGTTGCATCAAGAAACGCATCCAACATAAAATCGGCCACATCAAAATATGCAGGGTGGCCTGCTGTGTTGACCTCTAATGAATTAATGAGCAACCAAAATTATTTTCAGTCCCATTGACAGTTATTATTGCACTAATACATTTATGGGTCTATTTATCTGTTAGGAAAGCAACGCTGCCTTACACATTTCCCTGAAAGTGGAATGCGGCTTAATGATCGATCATCAGATCTTTACTTGGCATCAGCAGCCACATCAAGGAGAGGTCTCTGTATCATACTGAAACTGGAAAAAGGTACAGTACATTCCTAGTAAATCTTTTAAAAAAAAAACCAAAAAAAAAACACAACACAACACAACACACACACACACACACACACACACACACACACACACACACACACACACACACACAACAAAGGCACTGTCCAGTCCTCAAAACTTTATCAGACATCTCTCAACTCAAAAGCCAAAAGCCATTTCAAAACCATATGTTTGTGTGGGCCCTGCACTCTGCAGTTAACCCATTAGACACGGTGAGTATACGCCTCCACAAATTTCCCTTCGTGCCCCCGCTAAAGACTGAAACCATGCAGACACTGGCTTCAGACAAACGTCCTCTTTTTGTCTGGAAAGAGTGTCCCATGATGTCTCGGTTACCCAGATAATGCATAAGAATGAGTGACTTATTTCAAATTCGTGGCTAAAACCAGATTTGGGGATGGCACTAGGCCTTTCATGACAACAATCCATTGATGCCACGATCATTTCACACTAATGTCTTCCACCAAATTTGACAGAATGTCATTAATGTCCCTGTGGACATTTTCCCTATGTCACAGCAAGAAAGGATGGAGAATTAAGTTACTATGGATCCGAACGTGTGAGTGTCCTTCAGAATGTCTTTGTGTCCCTGCCCCCCCTCCCCTGGTTGTGCTCAGACAGTGAGTCTCCAGCCCTGCTTATCTTTCTGTCCTCTACAGCAGACCCCCACTGAGACAGAGAAGTAGAGTTTATTACAGTCCCCAATAATCTGCAACCCCCAAGGAACTCAGATTTATACTACATGGCCTAAAAAAATTTATTTTTTTCATTTTCAGACCTGTGTGGTGACAGGGCATGAATTTTATGCCACAAGAATTGTAAAAGACAGCAGATGCTAGGATTGTTGCACTACTTTCAGATTCAAAGAATCACTGTGAAACAATGATGGGAACTTTTTTTGTTCCTAGCACTTAAACGTGAAACTAACATTTGAATTAAAACTTTTTTGCTGTTATCGATTATATCACATGGATGACCAATTTCTCAAATGAGTCACTTGGGGTTTGGTTTTGGGGTCCAAGGATTCAACAGTCAAGCACAGACTGCAATGTGCTTGACTGTTGGACAGACAGTAAGCCTGATCTGTTCACATATGTGTTACCTTATCAGTCAGAAAGCTATGCATTCTCATTTATGAAAAGCAGAAAAAAGAAAATGTGTATTATGGTTGATTTAGTGAAACCCTAACCTATACAAACACATATCTAACATTAATATGTAGATAGAGGCAAGACCTTTGGTACTAAAACCTTTATGGTTTCCATTTGTACTTCACTGGTAGTCCAAGTGCTAGTGGCCATCATGTTTGAGCAAGCTTTGGTTACATGGATGCAGACAGTAGGTGGAGAGCAAAGGAGGGCTGATATTTGCCTAAATGTGCTGGGTAACATAAGCTAGCATGTAATTTAGCTAGTGAATGGAAATCTTTCCATTTCCAATGGAAAGGACATGGAAATCGTGGCTCAGATATCGGCTAACTATACTGAGAGTTCCCTAGCACCAAAAAATAAACAAACAAACAAAAAACTCAGTGGGTTAGCCATTGTGTTTCAAGACTCGTGAAACCCCAGTTAACAAAACATGTTAAAAATTCTAATTCCATAGCAAAACTGGTGATATTCACTTGGCTTTGACAAAAATGAATGCGGTAGGTGAATGAACGCCTGAATGTCAAAACTGAAAACTGAAAACCAACAAACCAATATTTAAAATCACAACCCAGCTGTCAATCATCCATCCATTTATCCAGTTCAGGATTAACACCTATTCCGTAGGGCAAGAGGCGTGGTACAACCTGGACAGGTGCCAGTCTGTTGCAGGGCTGCCAATCAACTATATGAAATGTAATGCAAATCACAGAAACCGTAATTCTGCTGGTCTCATATTTGCTACAGTGGATGGAGCTGAATATTTTGATCTGACACAGCTTTTTATATCAGTTGCTCTTCCTGATGCAGTCCTTCCAAGGATTTGTGTCTCCTCCCAGTGATGAACTGGGGATCTTTTGCATGTTAAGCATACATGTTAACCACTACACCGTCGATACAAATGAAACGCTAATAAAATACATTTTAAGATCTGTCCAGGTTGGACAGATCTTAAAATGTATTTTGAGAGATCAAAGTCTGCACTTTAAATTCCACCAAATGTCATTACAAATAACACAAGCAAAGACGCACATCTTTTTAGCACGCTAAAGAAGCAGCAAAAGCAGAACAAGTCACAACTTTGGCACAGAGTTCCACCAGTGGATAATTTTTGCTGTTAGACTGGGAACCAATCTCCAGAGTGCTGCCAGCAATTGACTTAGTTTGTTTGCTTGCTTGTGTGCTGTAAGACCTGACATGTGTAACACTGAATATTAGTGCGCTGAGCATAACTGAAATGGGCCCAGAGGCAGTAGCATCATGTTCTGAAATCTGAAACGGCCCTGAAGACGAAAGCCACCCTCAGGGGTATCTCTGAATGGAGTCAGGTCTTGCAGGGAGAGAAGCCGGTGATTTATAGGAAAGCAGAGGGACATGAGGAGAAAAAGGAGAGGGGTTAGAAGTCTGACATTTATCCTTACGAGAATGTTGGAAGGGGGGCTGGGAATCAAGTAATCACAGGTTACCTCCACTGCTACCTTGGAGGTGCAATTCCATCCTCTCAGCAGAGACACACAAAGCACAGCGGGGGTATCAGGTGGCCCACTTTACCTTCCCCTGGTGAAGCAAAAGGTTGGCCTACACCAACCTAATGAGCTTGACCAGAGGAGGGCACACACAAACACACTCATTTAGGCCACAAAAATCATATGCACTCATCTAACACAGCTCTAGCCTCGCATCCATTAATGAAACTCTCAATTCCCCCGAAGCCCCCCAAAAAGCTTCTGCCAAAACAATCAAACCTTGCCAAGACTAAAGACAAAGCAGTCGAATTTACTGACCCAAACCACGGCCACATCCTCCACATCAACCATTCCCTGTCAGAGAAAAGTCGTCTACAGAGTGGAATCCGTACCAAAAACAACTTATGGCACGCCATCAATCTGTCTCTAAGCTGAGTTATTTGGAAATATCAACATTGCAACACCATTAATACCAACACAATTACTCTGAGGACATTTAATCAAATGTGGTGTTGGAGGCATTTTGCAAGACAAAGCCATAAATTTATTGCTGCAAATCCATGCCTGCAGGTTGTGTGAAAAGGCCACTAGTGAGATTGCATTTAAATATGTGTTTGCGTGCGTGTGTGTTGGTCCAGGATGAGGAGCGGCAATGTCAAGGGACTAATCAATCTGACAAGGCAATACAGGTGGCAGGGAAGGGCACAGAGGCTGGCAGACGGGTCCAAACTCCCCACCTCCCCTTTCAGGCCGCTGTTCCTCCAACTGCCACCATCCACTGGCCTTAGGATTGTTTGACTTTCTTCTCTAAACTTCTACCTGCTGTCCAAAAATCTGTGTCAAAATCATCTGCTGTTTGATGAAACATGAATAAAGAACACTACAACATCATATTTTATTACCAAATTAGTGTGTGCCATGCCTGCCATAATAACCTGCTGTCAACCAACTTTAGCCATTTAGCAAAACCAAATTGAAGATGAATCCCTGACTAACTGGATATTGCAAAGTACATTTTTATGACTTAAAAAGGGGGAGGAGAATCAAATTTTTCAGACTAAATCTTTTTCTCGTATTTTACTGTCATCGTTGCCTTTCTTCTTTATCTTCTTTGTTTGGCTGCTGTAGCAAATAAGACAAAAAAAAAAAAAAAACACTCAAGGAAGGAGGTTTTTTCTTGGATGGCTGCCCAGCTGTCAGGTTCATACAGAAGCACCGTCTCACTTTAGTCCTGTTCACTTCTGCAGTGTACAGATCATCGTGTAAGAAGAGTATTTCATCCCATTCCCAAAGGGTCATGGATTTTACATTTTAATGAGGCTTTATTGCCCACACAACAGTGATCAAATGTTTGGCGATCTTCAGTGGAACGACACCACAGCCTCTGACTCAAACTGCAAGTCCGATTGATAGTTGATCAGTAAACGGAGAGGGCACAGTGGAGATCGTGGGAGTTTGTGAGGGGGTGTGGGGGGTTACTGTCCCAGAGCACATAATTAAAGAGTGTAACACTCTCTCCAGCAGACCATTAGTCCAACACAGCCCATTACTGCGAAGCCACTAGACTTAGCTGAGAAGGCATCTTGACCTCAAACACGTTGAAACTCAGTTACCCACACACCCACACTCTCAGTTTGATAAATTATAGCCCTGGGGCATCTTCTGTCAAATGGGACCAGCAGCTGGCCTTCATAATGTCATTTACTGTACACAGCGTAGAAATTATAGCCTTTCCCATTTTATTCATCTCCACATGAACCCATAATGTATATCTTAAAATACAACAGTCAAAAGGGAGAAACTCATATGTCAATGATAGACTCGTGCATCACTTGGACAATATTTATGGCCAAGATGATGAACATTTCATGGTTTAGACCCATTGGAATTGAATTTACTGTCCACATATAAAGATGCATTTATCGATGTCAGACTTTCATGCATCCTGGAGTTTCCCCAACCACTGAATGGCTGTGGTATGAGATCCTGCCCTCAAAGAGCCACTAGTCTTAAAATAATCATTCATTAAGTGCAAGTCTTAGCTGTCCGAGTCAAATTACAGTTTGAAAGCTATTTCAGAGCCTTTTCCACACTGACAAAAAAAAAAGAAAAAAAGAAACCAAAGAGGAAATAAATACTAAATTTTTGGGATTCCCAAAAGGAAAGTGCTCCGATTTAAGGATCTTCAATTGAAGACTGGAATGCAAAACCACTATCAAGCAGAAGAATTACAAAGCATTGGAGCTGTGGTGTTTGCTACTCACCACAATGGAAAATGCCAACAGCAGCAGCTTCCATTCATACCCAGCGCACAATGAAATGTTTAAGACATGATACAGGCCTGGCAGGCTTGATTGCTTTATGACAGAACAAGACTATAATCAAAGGAGCACAGGCCTCCGCCCCAGATAAAGAGGGAAGGTGCGAGGGGGGTGGGGGGCATTGATAACCATATCTGGAAGGATGAAAGGACCCGCTATATATAGGATGTCATCCAGGGTGACTTTTGTTTTCAATTGGATATTGACTCTTATCTGGTTGACATTTTAGAGACAGTCTTCTGGTGACATTTAGAACTTGTTACAATTATACCAACCTCCATTTGAGGTCCGACCAGCCAATTACAGATGTAATTTTCGCTATTCCTGTCAGGTAAATCTTTTCACGGCATGTCAGAGAGCACAGCACCCATGTGTGTATGACACTAAGCTCAGCGTGTGCTTGTGCACGTGTGTGTTCAGACATTGCCTCTGCTGGGTCCTTGCATTCCAGCGGCTGTTCTAACATGTTGTAAATACAAGGTGTTAGAGAAACATAGAAAGAGGGCAGTGGAAATCTAGCAAGTACTGCTGGTTGTGGTGTGTCAGTGGGGGTGGGATAGAATCTAAAATATCATATATAAACAGCATGATTCACCTGCAATCAGGGTGCAGAGGAGTGTGCTCCAAATTTGCTTCTTTCTCGGAAGTTATCAGACAAATAAGAGCATGAAGGTCACATGGCAATTATTCAAATGGATATTTGCACAAAATAAAAGGAGATTTTTTAAAGCCACTGTGCATCAGTTTATATGCCAGCCGAAAAGCAAATACTCTCCTAAAAATAAAAACCCTGTCATAAATTACATGACCAACTTTCAGCTTCTAGGTATCCAAGACAACAGACAGATTAGAAAAGCAACAACATCTGGTTGCTTATTCCAACATCAGCCAAGAAATGTGGCAGATCTGACAGAACATCCCCATACCATTCACCCACCCCATACTGTACCAGCCCACATCCTCAACCTCCATACAACACCAAACAGTAAATAAATAAGACTGATGAAACCCCATTTAAGCCTAAATCAAAGAGGCACGCTAACATTTAACACGCACGCGCACAAAATAAACAGGATACGTGAAGGTAAACAAAAATAAAGAAACTAAAATAAGTAATAAAAATAATAAGCTTCACATATACAAAACGAAATGAGTGCTAAAAAATGAATATATACATTTTCACAAGTTTCAGGTACTAACATCCAAAGGACTGCTGCTACAGATCTGTGAGCTACACAGGCATGTTTGTCAAACAAGACTTTAAGAAAACAATGAAAACACACTCGTGCACATTTTCCACTGTTTTAACCACCTACATGGCCCCTTCACTGTTACAGGGAAAACTTGGCTGCAGTTTGAATGCGCTTATGAGAAGGAGAAAAAAACAACCTAAAACTAAATTCTAGTGCCAAACAACAGCGGTGCAAAAAAAAAAAACCCTCCGTCCACCTCTTGCTAGGACCCACTGACATGCAGCTTCAAGCCCGGTTCGCGCCGTTGTTGTCCGTGCATTTTCTTACCTGGACTCCGGCTGAGAAGCAAAGTTAGGAGGGCGCCCCACAGCACCGCGGCCAGCTGCATCGTGTACCCCGCTTTTCTCTCGCTTCTCTGGGCTTCCCTTCCCCTTCTTCCCTCCTCCTCCTCTTCTTCTTCTTCTTCTCCTCTTCTTCTTCTCCTGTGCACAATTAAATATCAACGGGCTTCTTTTACAAGAAGACGCTCCGGCTTTCACCCTAACCTCATAGCATGACTGGCTTTTTATCCCCCTTTCTCTCGGCGACCTCCTCCGCCTCCTCCTCTTGTGTGCGATAACGCGACAAAACCGGGATTAGAAAGTTAACTCTGAGCTGAACAGCTCGGCTACGGTCTCCAACATGTTGTGCTGTGGTCCCCGACGCTGTGGAAAAGGAGCTGTGGACTGTACCATGAGCAGGTTTAAGGGGGTGCTCCGTATGTATGATTCGGTTCCGCTAAATTAAAGTAAAGGTAATTTGCTGAAAATGATTCATTATTATCGTATTATACGTTCCATGACAGAATAAAACAATAGTCTCCCTCAAGTTCTTTCTTTTCTAAGTTTTATTTCTCTTCATACCGCTTTCTGTTCCCCTATCCCGAAAGAAATCGCATCGACCAAAAAAAAATCTCTGCTCTCTGTGTCACGTTTGTAAAGTTTCGTCTTTTTAAAAGGCTGGTGGTCCACAGAGGCAAAAAAAAAAAAAAAAGAAGGAAAGAAAGAAAAGAGAAAAAAAACTACCTGCATTTGGGGCAAATAGTTTTTTTCTCTTTAGGTTTCCTCATTCTTACTTTGCCTTCCCTTTTTTTCTTTTTTCTCTTTTTTTTTCTTTAGACATTTGGTTGCAGCAACTGGGGCTTCCCTGTTGTCACTTCAGTCATTGGAGGCAAATGACAGAGCAGTGGTTTTTACAGTGTGGTGTAATGACCATGAGATGAGGTCATTACACAGTCATTATTCAGTAGGCCTACCACAGATTTACAAAAGTTGCCGGAGGGAAGTAATGGCTATATTAAAAGGTAATTAATTCTAAAATAAGGTCGCTGTGGAAGCATTATTTCTTTCCCCTGAATTAGCTTACAAAACGTTCCAGTGGGGATGACATAGTTACACCACAAATTGATACCACGCAGTTCTGTCCAAAAAAAAAAGTCACAAAACTCATTAGGAGACACACATTGCACAACCCTGTGGTAACATGAAAGAGATTCCACCAAGCATAGAGAAGTTTTTAAACAAAATAAAGTGATTTTACCTCAGACTGCAAAACTAGATAGTATATTGTAGCAGTTGCACATGCACTGAATTACATTCAGATGAACTTGTAATCTGAAACATGTGACATGTTTTGGAAATATTTATTTACATGTAAAATTCATAAAAAAGCTGATGGCAGAAGAAAACCAGCTTCCCTCCCTCTGCAGTGATTCTCTTCTATTTTCTTCTATTTTGTTAGAAATGTATAAAAAGACAAGAAAAAAATCACTGTTTCGTAAATATCCCAATCACACCCTTGTTAAGGGGTTCCAAATTGAATACAAATTACATTTGCGGTGGTTGAAAATCAAGGCTAATTGTAAACTTTGTGTATTTTTTTTTTTAAATTTCACTTCAGCCTGACATTCATTATGTTTCTGCACTTATGCCTGAGTGCAGAGAGAGCTGGTGCCAGCGGCGGCAGAAAAGAAGGACAAATAGCTCTACAGGAGATGCTCAGAGTGCAGAGAGTCAATGCAGAACGTGGCTTTAGTGTCAGTAAAAAGTTATGAAAAGCTTGCAGTAAGCCTCTAAAAAACACTCATGAAAAAAGCAAGGTTTGCAGCATGACTGTAACCACTGGGTACTTGTTATCTGCAGTGAGTTGTGATACTCAGAATTTTGTTGGAATTTATTATAAGAGTGTGATTGCGTATTTACAATATGAAGATCAAATTTTAAACATACCGCCCAGCACACACACATGTCCACAGTCTCTTTGACTGGAAGCAAGGCTTTAGACTCCACTTTCTAATTATTAGGCAGCTTTAGTTAGGATGTGAGCCCCCGCCTTCCTAAACAGGACATCATCATTCAACACACGCATCCCCTCCACTCTCCTGCAGCGTATCCATCAGAGTATTACATTTCATCCCAATAAAAGTGCTCTGCAATGTCACTTATTCTTGATTCGATGCAGAGCATTTTAATGAACAATGCTTTGGACAAATGACTTAGGCTGTCTTAAGAAAGAAAAAAAACATTAAGCCACTGAACAGTTCACTCATTTATTGCTATTGTAGATAATAGATCTATATCTTGAGATTATATTTGTGTGTATAAGACTCTGTAAGAGTATAAATATACAAGAGGCACAAATACTACAGTGTAGCACAGTGGCACATTATAACCTTTAAGGAAACTACTTCCTTCAGAAATGTTGGAAAGACTTTGAGATGAAGGGTGGTGGTGCCACTCGAGCTATTAACAAAGGATCCTTAGATGTAGTTGAATGCAAAAGGTGTATCCTCTGCCAAGGCCAATTCCCTATTTAGCACTTTTAAAGAAAGTAATGGAGATTTACACCAAAAGTGTGTGGGTTCTCCCTGTGCTTGTCCATCACTAAGTTACGTGACATTTGGCTGTGTAACTTTTGAATAATCTTGTTGAAAGACAGCAAAAGAGCACTGATCACATACTGGACCTCAATGTATGTCATTCAAGGACCACAGACATTACAGAAAACAGTTCCTGAAACTGCAAACACCTGAGATTAATAAAAGTGATGCACTTAAATAGGCCATATTCATATTGCAGCAGTCTAGCAGAGCCCAGAGTTATGGCTTGAAAATATTTCCCCTCTGTGCAATATCTACCACCAACTGTGATGACAGAGGAGGATCAAGACCTGGATGTGGTGAACTCTGGGTGGCTGGCCTGGCTGGAGCATGAGCCTGATAGCAGCTCTGCCCCCCTTTCACTTCCCATCCTGTCTCTGTGTGAAGAGATGGAGACATTTAATTATAACCTGTGATTAATGCGTCCGCAGTGGGCCGGGAGGCTGTCTCCACAGCAGCAAGGGATTTCGTTCAGGTCTCAGACTTGTCTCGCAAACACAGACACTGGGAACGACTTTGTATGGTCTCGCAAGCACTGCTCTTACTATCTTCCCAGAGAACCTTATCATTTAAAGTGTCAAAATGTCACACCGGCTCTCCTCTGACTTATATATTCTCTGACTCATTCTAGGATGCCACTGGTATCTGACACCTTTTGGCCTGTGCAACATATGGAGTGACAGTGTGAGTCTGTGTGTGTGTGTGTATCTGTAAGTGTTTGTATGTGTGGTGCAGGGAGAACAGCTGTGGGTTAATCACTTTAGCTTCCGTTGATAAATAAAGAAGCGCGCTGGGAGAGGACGAGGCCACCGCAGACAGAAAATTGGGCAGGTGCTGTAAGTTTGTCTTTGTACTTTTTAAAACTGTGTGTTATTTGCATGTGTATGTGTGAATGTGTGTGTGTGTGTGTGTATCAAAGACACGACCTTCTCTTTCTGCCACTAGCTTATAAGTCTTCCCCGAGACTAAAGACGTATTTGATTCATTTCTTACCCATCTTCCCTTCTCTCTCACGTGTAAGTTAATATACAGCTGTAATAACTCGAAACAGAGCTCATATGAAACAGAGCTCATTTTTGTCATTTTTACACCCCTGCTTTTATTAGATTATAAAGGTAAGTATTACTGTACAAATTTTCAGGCTAAGTTCTTAAACTAACTTCCTTTAACCAAGAAAGCCATTTTCCATTCATTTCAATGACACTGTGAAAATATTCCAAAGACATTAAGCTTGTTTGGCATACAACTGTGATAATTTTGTAATGTTTACTTTTTCCACAAGGTACATTTGTAGCCAATAGCTAAGAGGAACACTTAAGAAACATATTTTTAGTGCACAAGTTTGAATGCACAGCATTTTAGAATGACTGTGACCACTAATGAGACTGAACACAGAGAATAAAACAACTTTGGCTATGGGTGGATTATCAAAGGTTCAGCATGAACAGTATTTAAAAGAGTCCCTTGTATAACGCCAGTTGGGAAAGTGTGGCAATTATTAGCAAAGTAGGTATATTATTCCTATGACCTCATATGGCCTGTGAAGGAGGATATATTCTGGACTTTTAACTGTGTTTTCACATTTTTCCATCTTTTCCTACTGATAAAGAAGAAGAATTTCTTTTTCATGTAGAAAAAGTGAACTGTTGTGTTAGATTAAGATATCTCATTGATTAATTGTGTAGTTAAACTTCTTTTCACTGACAGAAGTTGTAGTTTCACTTGTCCAGCTTGCATGAGATCTAAGTGGACTGTATGTGGCCTGCAGTGTAAAATAATTTTTGACATCCCTGATCTGAGTTTTGTTACGTGCAGTCAGTGCTGGCATTTGATACAATTTTAATAAAACAAAACGCATGCATAAATGCCATTGAAGAATTCAGTAGTTTTAAAGTCATGCAGAATATCAAAAATTTCAAACAAACCACAGTGGCAGAATCACCAAAACAGTACAGTATTGCCGGTGCGTCACTACAGATGTCACCCCAATTCATCTGTCAATCTCATGCTCCACTCTTCCCTCACTTGTTGAACAGGACTCTGAAATACTGGAACTTCTCCACCTGGGTAGTAACTCATTGGGTGCTTCACCCTTTTCTGGCTCAGAACCATGGCCTTGGAATTGGAGGTGCTGACTGTCGTTCCCACTACTTCACACTCCAGTGCAAGCTGAAGGGTACCACCTGATGAAAATAACAGAAGCACATCGTCTGCAAAAAGCAAAGACGAAATACTGAGGCAACCAAAGTGGAGACCCTCTAACACCTGGCTATGCCTAGATTTTCAGTCCCCCCAAAAAAACTATGAACACAATTGTCTCAATGCATACTCAATCATCCAGTTAAGTGACTTCTTCAGAGACTGAAAAAGTCACTTGGATGAGTGACGAAACCTTTCTTCCACTGAAAACGCTACGCCCAGATAAACAGAATCAACCTTTTGGGTATGAACAGAATTGGTGACAAAGGGCAGCCCTGATGGAGTCCAGCACCCTTGAGTCTCACTGATTGCGGACTAAGCTACATCGGTACTGGAATCGAACATGCCATACTCCCGAAGCATCCCCCAAAAGTATACCTCTAAGAATGTGATCAAATACTTATTCCAAGTCCACAAAGCACACTTCAATTGGTTTGGAAAACTTCCACACACCCTTGAGAGGATGAAGAGCTGGTCTAGTGTTCTGTGACCAGCATTGTTTCTCCTGAATTTGAGGTTCAACTAACAGAGCGACTCTCCTCTCCAATACCTCCAGCATCCCTTTCTGCCACACATAACTCCCTGCATGTCCTCCTTCACTACAACCTTGCATCTTTGCTTTATATGAACAAAACAATGGAACACTGCTCTAAATAAATGCCAATGTTTCTGTGTAACTGCACGACATGTTAGAAGTGACTTTTATTTTAAGACTGTGGAATTTTCTGAGCTGAGAGGCCAAAAAGTATGAATGCAGCTTTACGCTATATGTAGCTTTTAGCAAAGTTAACCATATCAAACCACCAGAATGGTCTTTTAAAAATTAAAACGCTGATGGAGGATTCTTTTACTTCTTCCTGTCTCCCTCTTTTCTTTCTGTTTCTTTTGGCCATGATGTAAGCAAAGACATCCTTATTAAATTCAGCAGGGGAACCCGACCACACCACAGTCCGCATGGACAGGATTGGCTGCTGTGCCACCAAATAAACTCACACACACACACACACACACACACACACACACACACACACATACAGTGCATCCTGCTGTGGCGTGGTTTGGAGCCCAACAGCCTGTTCTGTGGCCATTCTAACTACAGGGCTTTTCTCTGTGAGGTTTATTTTCGTGGATGCTCTGCTCGCTCCATGTTCTTCTTGTACAGTGGGCTCATTTACATGTGGTCAAAATCAAACACACACGCTGACATGGCTTTCACCTTGGTTCATTGTTTGAGTTCGAAGCACTGAGCTGTTTTTATTTTCTTTTTTGACACTAGGCTTGCCCTAAGGCACCATGAGGGCCTTTATTCTCAAAGAGAAGAACGCTGGTGTTATTTTAGATTAATTGAAAACGTGGCTTTTGTCTTACCAAAGAGCACTGATGTTATAAGGAGTTTATGTGTTACATATACTAACAAATGTAAAAAGACATTAGTG
This sequence comes from Oreochromis niloticus, assembly GCF_001858045.2. Taxonomy (NCBI): domain Eukaryota; kingdom Metazoa; phylum Chordata; class Actinopteri; order Cichliformes; family Cichlidae; genus Oreochromis; species Oreochromis niloticus. The sequence goes on from NC_031965.2 coordinate 6,425,556, forward strand.
CCTAATATCCCTGGTACTGCTTTATTCTTGATGACTGGTTTAAATCCAGACTTTTCCAAATGAAATTTCCTAAAAATAAAAAAACAGCTGTCTTCATCAGCAAATGTTCTCCAAATAAGAACTCATGTATTTCACTGTTTGACTGTTTCTTCAAGGGTCAGACATACGTGGAGACAGGACAAAAAAGGAAACAACAGTGAAGGTGCCAAAAAAACTCAATTTCCTCAAATGACCACTTGAGGGAATTTCCAAAAGACAATTAACCACCCCTAAGCATATACCAAATTTAAACTATCATGACAACTATAGGGTGTGTGGTGTTACCTCCCATAATTCCATTTAAATTGTGTTAAGTTATATGTTAATTTAAATGACAGATGTGTCAGCACAGGCGGCTGTAGCTGGTAGCTCTCTGCTAGGCTACACCTCCACTATCTTAATTGTGTTTATATAGTTGGTGCCTTTTGGAGCTTTTTAATGTATTTTTTTAAACAAAGAATATATCTTGTGCATTTATATTTCGAATAACTGTACAAAGGGAATACAATTCTAGTTATTTTGTAAACTTAGCATTAGCTTGTGCTATCTTGTAGCCCTACAATCAAGCTAGTGACGACAAGCTAAGCTAACCATGATATGTAACATCTCATGGATGGCTGTCTTTTATTTATACTAGACAGGCATGTGGTTCTGGCTCGCTTTGCTCATGTATGAAAACACAGACATGTATGTTAAATTGTCATGTTATTCTTTTTTAATTTATTCTCCTTTTTCTTTGTGAACTGTCCATTCATTGTATAAGACAAATTTATCAATCACATGTACAGCTATGTTCACGTAATGTACACATAACACCAACAATGTAAATGTAACGTAGATGTAATATATTTCTTTTGAGATGAACTACTAGCCACCTTTTGCTTTGTTGACAGTGCTGCAAACTCTTGGCCTTGTCAATGAGCTTCATGATGTGGTCACCTGAAATGGTTTTCACTCCACAGGTGTGCCTTGTCAGGGTTCATTGTAGAATTTTTTGCCTTGTTAATGGGTTTGGGATAATTGGTTATGATGTGCAGAAGTGAGATTGGTACACAGCTGACAGCAATATTTGACAACTGTTGGAATTCATATTAAGGCATGAAACCAATCAGCAAAGTGAAGAGAAATGACAGTGCATCATTATTTTAAGAACTGAAGGTCAGTCAGTCCAGAAAATTGCTAAAACTTTGAATGTGTCTCCAAGTGCAGTAGCAAAAACTGTCAAGTGCTACAACAAAACTAGCTCACATGAGGACCGCCCCGGGAAAGGAAGACCAAGAGTCACTTCTGCTGCCAAGGATAAATTCATCCGAGACACCAGCCTCTGAAAACCGCAAGTTAACAGCACCTCAGATTAGAGACATTTCTATACATCAACTGTTCAGAGAATCAACTGTTCAGAGAATCAGGCCAAATAGCTGACCATCAGGCCATGACCATTAGGCCTTTATGGCCAAATAGCTGCTAAGAAACTGCTACTAAGGAAAAGCAACAAGCAGAAGAGATTTGTTTGGGCCAAGACCATTGGAAATCTGTGCTTTGGTCATATTCACCAGAGCTTTCTTCATCTTTTCATCTCTGCAGGAGAATTTGTTGGTGATAAAAGAGAAATTAAATAACTTGTACTGGAGATCTGCAGTTAGAGTTACTGGTGTGGCTCAGCTCCTGAAGAAGAGGCTGTGTGGATGTTTAAGTGACACCTACTGTGATTTACTGACAAACACTGTGTGCAGACATGAGTATATTTAAACCTGGATCACAGTCAGTCACTTAGCTAAGGGATTATTTTCACCTGTTTAAACATCCAGTTTCTCTTACATGGGCTTGGCTGGTTTTTAATTAAGTTTTATACAAACAACAACATGAAAAATATTTTACATGAATCAGATTTCAGTTGAAATCTTTTAACAGAAGTGATCCACCATGAACATCAGCAGTTGATGCAAGAGAGATTTAGACATGACTGTACATAATTAGCACTTATGTAAGCAAACACACACTTGTTTCTGCAGGTGTACATAATGTGAATGAATCCATGCGGTCACATGTAAACACATGCACATTCTTCCAAAGTACACACAGTGAAAACCCACCTATACAGACTCACACACCTGGCCTGTTGGCACCACATCTTAAAACCTCATTTGAAAGCCATCAGATCTTCTATGAGTCACAGTGCCGGGGGCACAGCTGCTACTAAAGAGGCCACAGCTCTGAGACTCTGTACCCAGAGGGGAGCGCAGCCAGACTTGGGTTGAAGAGAGGTGAAACCTGTGGAGCTCTGAATGAGGCAGGGCCTGGACTTTCTGTTAAAGCCACTGAAATGGAAACGGAGGCCAGAAGCTTTGATATGGCTTTGTGGGCAGAATTATCTCTTAGGGTGAGATTATGATTTTAAAATGGGATAAAGTGCTGCTAATCATCTTGTGCATTCTCAAAGTGTCATAATGCATGTATGCATGGATCTCATGCTGGATGATAAATCTTTAGTGGTCCTGTAGGGAAAATGGATACCAATTAGAAATGAAATTGGAAGAAGAGGAGGCAATAATTTGGATGATATGTGATCTCAGTGCCATGGGATTTAAGCAGTAAGCCTCAAAATGTAGTAAATGTACTAAAGTTGGTTGAAATCTGAAACATTTTTTATAATGGCTGGGTTAACCTTTTTTTTTTTTTTTTAAATGTACTTAAGCTTTTTTGGAGGTAAGAGATCCTTTATAATCATGACACTGATTAAGCATATTCTTACAATTTACTACTCTTGGATGCTATTGGAACTATTTATATAAAAAAACATAACCGCTATAAAAGCACGTATTAAGAGGTTTCACATCATATCAGAGTTTCTGTTGTCCCAAAGATAACTAGGTTGGACTAATGGACACTACTTATGTCTATTGTTTCAACATGATGAAACATGCTCACAAGCATCATTGTGATTCCTGTCTTGCTTGGGTTGTAATAAGTATGATCGACAAAGACAGAAAGAAGGTGAGTAAAAGCAACAACTGACTGACACGTTTGCCACCTATAGTCTGCACTTGTCTGTTCATTCTCATTTGTCAAGATTTGCAGTATCATAGCTTATAGAAAGCTAAAACAGAAGCTAGAATACCATATAGTTTAATCATATCTTGTTTAAAAACAATGTTTGGTTGTTTTGTTGCAGGAGTACACTTAGAGTAGGTTATGCATCAGTGTCATACAATGCAGTTCAGAGTTCGTTATCTTATATTTAATGTAAGTGTTTATTTAGTTATTATTTTTTAGGTACATGGAGAGAAAACTGAGACATATCAACTAAAGAATCCTGTATTAGCTCTGTTATGATCAAAAAGGGGTGTCTGTGTTATAGCAGTGTTTTTATAGTTGCTTGTGGTTAGGGGCAATAGAATAATAAGGCATTGTGTTTTCTACTGGAACGTGCATTGTGGAGCAGCTTGGTGTTGTTGTTTGTTCGCTGCTGGTTGGATGGCCTGTGTAAGGCTGCTGTTCAAATCCAACTCTAAATGCGTCACAGCCTCAACCACAAGGATTGGGACCAAATATTTACATCCCGCTCTGAAATCCAGAACTGCTATAAAGCTTGCATGTTTACCATAGAGCCACTGACGATTTGGTGTTCCTGTTCACCAGGATCCACTCGGGGAAGCCACTCACCCTGCCTGAAGTGCAGCTTCAGCTGTTACATTTCAGCACGGATCACGGTTTATCCCTGCAGCACTGAGGACTTCAGCAAACCTTTCATTAAACTATCTTCAAACATAGTTGTTGACTAAACAGTTAATTTCTTACATTTTACACTTCACCAAATTTTGCTTGCATGATTTGATGCTGTTAGATGGTACTTCTCATACTAAAGGCATGTTTTTAAAATGTAAATTAATGTAGAGAACAATCCCAAAGTTGATTGTATTTGAGAAATGTGGGTGTTTTAAAAGGGCTGTATGTCGAGATCTAGCTACTTTCTTTTCTGTGTATGCGGTGGTAAGATGTCCAACGTTGTAATATTGTAGCAACAAAGAAGCAGGGAGAGGAAGACTTTTACTGAGAAAACATCAATATAGAAAATGATCCACATCCATCTCAAAATGTTCCAAAACTGGTCCAAAGTTTCATGGAGGTGTGGGGTCCAAAAACCATCAAATATAAAGCTGCTATCTGGAGAGGCCAGAAGGAGGGAACTGCTGATCTTGCCAGTGAAAGCTCTAGATCTATAGCCAATGGCAGAGCTGCCAATCAGTGACTACTTCAAAATGGGTACATTTTGAATCTTACAGACCATGTGCAAGAAACCACATTGCATGGCATGCTTTCAGTTAAAAGTCGTGTCTTTTACATGTCAGCGATACAGAAACATGTCAGCCATTAATGCAAAGATTTGAAATTGGACGAGCACATCAGCCTTCCTCTCTAATAAAAGGCAAAAAAGGCAATGCGCTATTTTTTACACCATAGGATTGTACATGATTACTCTTATAAGTGACATATAAAGTATTATATTAAATTACATTGTTGTTGTCCCACCCACCTGCTGTTCCAACCTTTTGTTTACAAGGAACAGCCAATCAGAGGAGAGCTGTTTTAACGAGAAAGGGCATTTAATCAGTATAATAAAAATATTAGATTATTTCTAACAGTAAATCATGCAAAGCTACTTCACTGAGATAAAAATTTGCATTTGTATTTGTAAACAAGAAATAGGTCCCATTTAAACCTTTGTGTTCTTCCCTTTCTGCAGCATAACTGCCATTAATTCGTGAAGAGTGTGATTAAATTAATGGACCAAATCAAACTAATATGGCTGGTTAGCCTGCTTAGTTTTAGATTTGTGAATCTTGACAGTCTTGACAGTATTGTGCTGTCCTCTTATCATAGATGGAGCCTGAATGTGATAAAACCCTAAACAATTTAAGTGGTCCACATAAGTGTGGATGCGGCTTTTCTCTCACTCGGTGAGAGCAGAGCAAAGGTTGTTAAACCATCACAGATTTTCTTTGCATTTAGAACTCAGTCCCTTATGTGCAGTGATGCACTTCAGATTACGTTGAAGTCACTCACAGATGATGTAAACTTGATTAAAACCCTTTTTTCCCCTCCCTTCTGTTTGAAATTCCCTGCCATCACTGATAACAAAGCTCGCAGAGAATAGCCCCTTTCGCTTTTTGACAAAATGATAGGTCACAAGCTTAACAGGGTGCAATTATGTGACAATTTTCTTCATCCACATGTTCCATCACAAACACAAAGCTGGCCGTCTATAAAATGCCCAGGAGTTCACTATAAATAGGGAGTCTTTTCTATCGACCCGTCCACCGCCGCCTTCTCTTTGTGCTCCTCAGAATGGAACTTGTAATTGTGTGCCGCTTCTTTTTGAAGCAACAGCCTCAACAGCTGGGGAATGACTGTACACACAAAGATCGCACACATAATCAAAACCACACACGTACTGTACACGCCAACGTATATGTATATACGTATGTGTGCAGGCATGCGTGTGTACACAGAGAATCCTAATATACTGCTTACAAAAGCTCTGAATCCTCTGGGGGCTTATAAAGGCTTGTTGGGTTTTTGTCTGGCTTCTTCAGAATATTTTCTACCCACTTGGATTTTCTTTTAACTTTCAAAATAACAGATTGCGGTGCATGCAGGCTTCCATGCAAGCTACTTTTCTTTAGGCGATATGGGCAGAAGGTGGGGCTTGCAGCTGTGTCAATAGGCTACCGAGCCATCCTAAAGCAACCTCAAAACCCTGCAAACCGCCTTTTATGTTGTCCTCCTGGCTAAACGACAAGCCTGTTTACATTTTGTTCTTTGTTAAATGTCTGACACCTGCACATGGGGGAGGGAGGGGCGTGTACAGCTTAGTGTGAAGGTGTGTACACTTACCTGTTGAGTGATGAGCAGCACCTGTTGTGTAAATGGACTCTGTGAACTTGGACAATTCTTATATCTACCGCAATAAGTGAAATGTCTCATTTTAACAGTCTTAGAATTGGTTTTTACAGATGTCCCCTAAACACGTCACACACAGGTAGTCATTAAGCCACTGTTTTATAAAGAGGACAGCTCAAAGGCTGCAGATGCTGTATGTGTGTGTGTGTGTGTGTGCTCGTGCCTGTTCAAAATGTGGCTGTGCACACATGGCAGACTGTGGGTTATAGTTTTGCAGTTTTCTAATTTTTCGTCCAAAACAAAATGAGTGAGTGATCAAACCAAAAGCAAAGAAAAAAAGAGAAAAACAAAAACATGTTAGGCATAGTTTTAGGGCTAAAATTAGAATTAGGTTTAGGTAAAATGAGTTAAAAGTTTGACACTTTTAAGTCTAAAACACTAATGTACAATATGCCTGTGTGTGCACACAAAGACACAAACACCCACACACACAGAGTTGAGCAGGCAGCAGTCCTTCCAAAAGCCATTACACAGTAAATTACAAAAACTGACACTATATAATATCATAATGATACTATGTAACATATACACACACCAAGCTTGATACAATTTTGCCAAAAATTTGTCTTTACAATGCGAACTATGTGCATGCAGTCTGGAAGAATGCAGTGGTCTGATTGGTCAGATCTGTTTACTAGCATGCAAAAAATCTGAAAAAGCAGCTGGATTAAGAATAGGTGAGTCTAAAAAAATATTTATGAGGCACAAATAATCGCACAATAATTGCACAAATTTTACCCTCCTGGTGTGTAAAGGCCTTAAGGGTAACAGTGTCATCGTTATGGATGGGGCTTGCAGGCGCGCCCAATAAAGTTAGTACTAAATTTTACTGATACATTTCAACTATAAGTTACACTAATTCATACAAACCGTATGAATTAGTGTAACTTATAGTTACTTCTGCTATTATATAATGAAAAAACTTAAACACCCACATTGATGAGTTACTGCATTGTGAACTCAGTTTAACCATTAGGCTCAAGAGTAGTAGAGTAGTAGTAGAATATTCCTTCTACACCAATCGTGCTAACAAGCATGACTGAGTGGATGTGTTGATGCAAGTCAGAACACAAATCTTTATCTAGACAACTTAATTAGCAACATGTAATATCTGATTTGCAAAAGAAGAATTCTTTCTCTTCTTCATAATGACAGGTTTGAGTGAGCTCTTTATAGACCTTTGTAGGTTGATGAAAGTTTTCAGTTTTGCATGAATTACTGCTCTTTTTGAAGCTTTATTATTAATGTCACAAAATGAAGTACCAAATGACAAAAGAAGCATGGAAAAGGAAAGTAGTGTTGCTAGCACAGAAATCCCCTTACATACTGTAAATACAGTATATATATACTTTTGTATAAACACATACACGTAATAATGTTTTAATGTCACACTTCAATACTTAATTGAATTTACATTTATACATTTACTATTTTTTATGTGAAATGGGCACTCCTAGGTCACCTGTCTCGTGATAGGTGATTCTGTGTTTATGTCAGGTTTGGATGGGGTGGTTGAGGCTGTTCTGTGGGGACTCTGCGTGTTGTCCGCACACCTGTGTGGGTTCTTTCTGGGTGTTCGCTTAGTTGGTGATTCTAAATTTGCCATGGGTGAGAATTTGAGTGTGAATGGTCGTTTGTCTCTCTGTTTTAGCTTTGTGAGATAGTGGTTACCTGTCCAACATGTTCCCCGCCTTCTGGCCTATGACAGCTGGGATAAGTTCCCACCCTTTCCCCATAACCTTGAACTTGATGAGCAGTAATGAAACTTGAAAAACATAATAACTATATTTTATTCATACTTTTTAAATAATTTTTCCAGTGGCAGTAAAGATATTTTTGAATAAAGTAGACTGCAGATTGTGCTTAGTTGGGCTTTGACTGAGCATTACATGAATATTTGAAACTAAGTATGCTGACATAATAAATAGAGGTTTATGCTGACAGTGCTCATTAATCACCAAGAGAAACAACTTAATAGCAAAAGCAAATAAGTGTCATGGCACCAACCCCGGCCATTGTGTTGGCACAATCTAAATCCAGCTGGCCCAGCCAGTGGCCACAGAATTCATTTCATGCTTCATCTCTTGGCCTAAAGAGCCGAGACAGAAAAGGCCACAGTGATAATTGTACTGCTGAATCTGGCGTGAACAAAACATATTTTTTACAAGGAGGGGGCCAGGAGGGGGAGATGGGGGAAAACACGCTGACACATCCATAACCACTCACCCACTTGGACACAAGAGATTTTTAATCAACAGTGGCTATTTAACATGTCAGTCACTGTCTACAGTGCAATAGATAGATAGATACTTTATTGATCCCACAAGAGATATTGTTGCATTTCAGCAGAATGATAAAGAATAATAGTACAGTCTACGACAGACAGCAACAAGAAAGTTTTTGTTATAGCATTATTTATCCATCATTATGAACAAACACATGATAGGACAGTGGTGTGCTCATCCCTCCCAAGAGGTCATCTAATCTACTCAATCACAAGTGGTGAAAACAGTATGAGAAAAAAATAGGAAACCATATAAAATACCATTCTTCTGACTGGATGGGTTGTCATTAGAGATGGCACGATACCACTTTTTTTATGTCCAATACCGATACCGATATCATAAATTTGGATATCTGCCGATACCGATATGAATCCGATATAGTGTGTTTTTTAATCAATAAAACTGTTTTTTTAATATCTTGCTGCATTTTGTATAAGTTCATACTCAAGTTTAAATAAACAACAACACTAAAGCTATTCTGTTATACCTGTATGTAAAAAATACACCGCGCCCAAAATATTTCATAGTTCAGCAACACTGATCAATCTAATAAACTTAAACCTGCACCATCCTCCCTATTCTGGTATTTTAAAGAGTACTTAGCAGAAATATTAAGCAACCTAACTAATAGGGTTGCAAACTCCCAGCAAAAGAAAATAGGGAACCACCCCCCACCCTCCACCTCATGATGCATCAACTTTAATTTGATGCAGGGTGAAAAAAAAATGCACAGAAATAAATTATTTTTCAAGAATAATTAAATAGATTCAACATCTTTCTTCAACAGAATTGCAGAATTCACAGATGGTACTTTCCCAAAGGAAAAAGTACTATAGCTTACTAGGGTATATTAGACTTAATAGTTACTATATACAGTAATGGACTTCTATACATTTTACATCAGATTAAAACTTTGGGTGTAAGATTCAGATAATTATTTATTAAGAGCTAGACATTTTAAATGAGAATAAGAAAGAAAAGTATGTCTTTGTGCCCCCTTTTCCCTGTTCATGCCCTATCGGCCCCCCTGGCTACACTTTGCTAGATCCGCCCCTGCACAGTTACCAGCCGTCAGCTACGTAGAAAAGGATCCTGGTGTAGAAAGTAATATTAAATAAATTCTAACAACAGCTTATCAAGTTTAAACGTTCTGCTGTTGTTCAGCCGCTGGTTTCCTCTTTCTGGTGCAAAGTGGGCCAAAAACAAAGAAGAGAGATGGACACGCGACAGAAAAGCCGATCAGCTGATCATTAAGCAGTTTCACGATTGAAGTAGCAGCAGGAAGGGGAGGGAGAGAGAGGCAGTCGCTCCATATATCGGTTGTTAAGCTTAACATGGGTATGCTTTACAAACATTCAGAGATGAACTTACACACTTGCTTTACTTCTCTCTGGGATAACTTCCTTGGAGATGAAATGCTGGTTTGGTAGTGAGGCTACAAATACACACAGCCGCTCTATCACGTGAGCACACTGCTCCGATGCGCTACGGTTATGAGCCGAGTTACGCCATGTGGCAAGTTTTGTGAGGTGCTTTTTTGATATTTAATGGATCGGATTACATTTTTTATTTCTCGCCGATATCCGATCCAGTAATTTAGGTCAGTATCGGACTGATACCGATACATCATATCGGATCGGTCCATCTCTAGTTGTCATACTTGCCTCCACAGTCTCTCCCTGCCAGTACCATTTTCTTGCCTTGTTCCCAGACCCAAGCACACCTAATGAAAAGTCGCTTTTCATTATGCTAACTAATCATCCTCTGTCCTGTCTGTGACACAGAGAGCATTTCCTCTCACCATCATGGAGAATCTTTGAATTCCTTAATTGCATCTTAAGGCAACACAGGGAATATCATCTATGGAAATCTTTGACTAAGTGGCAAGATCTATAAATCCTTTGCAGTGTTGCCTCTGAGGATCAACAAATGATGCAACAGTAACCAGCAAAATGTACATATACAATGTGTATGACTTAATGTGGATGATGCAATTTTGATATTGCATATGCTAAATCTAATTCATTATAATATGTGGGATAACTTAATAGCAAGAGCAAGTGTTGTAGTAGCACCACACAAAGCAGATTTTTAAAATTATTTTTTATACACTTGACATACGTAACATCAACATGTTTTATTGTGAAGATAACAAAAATACAAGAAGATAAATGTGACATCTTAAAGCATGTCAATAAATTTCCAAAATTAACTGGGGGCTTTTATTTTGAAAATGAACCATAGAGAATCTACGATATAACACACAAAATAATTCCGAAAAAAAAAATGTAATGTCAGATTCAGGAGTGTATATACTGCCCTGTGGTTTCCGTGTGTGTGTATTATCATAAACATTTAATTTTAATGTGTTTAATAATGTGTGATTTACTTTCTTTCACTTTACACTCATTTAAGTGCCATCTATCAAGGAGTTAGTTGTAGCAGTAGTATGGCTACAGCCATTTGGCTCCAGCGTATCGTCAAGACACTGCAAGAAGCAGCCAAGGGGAATATGTTGCTCTGTCAATACTTTGTCCCACCATTGAGAGACACGCAGTGCTCTTCCCAACATGCTCACTCACTAGATTAGAGCTGTGAAGTGCAACAACATTGTGAAACATGAAGTTCTAATTGCTTCAGTGCTGCTTCTCTTTACACTGTGAGATCTGTGAAATCCCTCTGAGGAATAGCCACAGTAATTACACACTGTCTGCGCAGTCTAATATTGTAACTGGGTGTTCTAAATTCCTGAAAATTTCATAAAATCAACTCTGGCCTGCAGCAGTTCCCTTGACTATTTAATTTCATATGGTGTTATTCAAGCCACCGTGTGCTGAGCTCTTCTGACCCAAACAGTTCTGTTCTCGAATTATAAGCGTGGTAGGGGTCTACGGAGCTGTCTGGCGCCACCGTCCTCTTAAACATGTCATTACTGTAACCACAAGGTCAGCACAATACAGCCCTCCAACACACATATCCTCTGTGCTAACATTTAGTCTTTCCACCACATTAAAATATGAGAAATATGTCAATAAAAGCTTTATGAAACATGCCACAAATAAACCACAACAATTATGTCTGCAAACTGTAGTCTCTCGAGCGTTTAGGATGATGTTTTGCAATAATGACTTGTCATGTCTGATGAGAATTGCTCACTGGCAAAAACTTTTCACAGCAATAAAACAAATGCCAGTGCATGGCAAATGGCAAAAATAAGATGAAAATAATAGAGTGGGAATATATGTTATAATGTCTGTATAGCATCTATTGTTATCCTATACCCTATATAACATATAACAGCAGTGTTATATCACAAATAGATGCTGTATTCTGTGTACAAAAATCAAACAGGTTTTGGGTTTGCTTTTGTATGGATTCATTCATTCAGTTCAATTCAATTCAGTTTAATTTATAAAGCACCAAATGACAGCAACAGTTTCCTCAAGTTGATTTTTATATTGTTAGCTAAAAAACCTACAATAATAACAGAGAGAAACCCCCAGAAATTAGACAACTACAAGGAACAAGGAAAAACTGCTTTTTAACAGGAAGAAACTTTCAACAGAACCAGGCTCAGGGAGGGGCAGGCATCTGAGGGGAGGGAGACCAGACAAAATATAGCTGTGCAACAGAGCCAGAGATTAATAAAATAAATACATTCGAATAAAATGGAAATTAAATAAAGACAAGAGAAGAGTGACACATAAAAAGATCAAAGTTTCAAATCTTGAGATCAGCATATGTGGAATTGCATGTGCATTGCATATGTTTGTACTGCCAATGAACCAAAAGTTTAGGCTTCAGACAGTTTTTTTTTCTATTCTTGGCTCTCTGTGATGTCGACGACTGCCCCACCCATCTGTTGTTCAAACCTTCTGTTTGTGAGGGGCAACCAGTCTGAAGAAGGTTTGCTGAAAGAGATGGTGGCTTTCAAGGGACAAGAGCTAAAGCCTAAGGCCTACACTACACTAAGGTAAACTATAAATAAGTATTTCAAATTGTCTGATTTTATGTCGATGAGCACTTATTTATAAGGTAGCATCAAATAAGTGTAACTTAGTAAAACTTCACACTACTCTTTTTTGAGCATGTAAATTGTTGGTATATAGAATTATTCAAGGCAATTGTATATTTTTTTTGTTAACTTTTACTTTGTTTTTTGTATTTTTACATTGTATTTTGTTTTGTATTTTATTTCTATTTAGATGTTAGAAATAAAAACCGCCATTTTTTTTCAATCAAAAGCAAATCATTCAAACTAGTAGCATTGAATCCAAGGATAAATATGGAGCTGGCAATGAGTACAAGCCCCCTTCAAATTGATGTTAATACTACCAAAGGTAACACTGAAATGTTCACAATATATAGATATTATGTTTGGTATCGAACTCAGAGTGAATGGTGACATTGTGCCTATATTATACGTACATTGTTCCCTGCAGCATGATCAATATTCATTTGAAATGAATGACTAATGACATGTTAATAATAACTTTTTACCCTAAATAGGTCCCTGTTCTCTAGTAATAATAGGTAGTCGATCTGTGTTTGAATGCTAATCTTTACTCAGTAAGCACGGTGGTGGGGAGAGTGTGAAGAGGTAATTTTGTTCTGAAGACTGGAGCCAAGAAAAAAAAAAGAGGTGGAGGAAAACCTCATACATCCCGTCGCTGGAAGAGAGTAGGACACAGCTAGCTGCTCTGTGGTCTCCAGTTCCCCAGGGTCTCATTTAGCCTTATTTCTCCTCGCAACTCCCCTTGTCCCGGCCACTCTGGCTCTCCCCCTGCACCCTGACAGATTGGAGGAAATGAACGTCTGCAAATTGGCCTCAGTGGCGAGGCCAGGGCGACTCCGAGACCACGCTGGCTCTGCTTTCCAACCAGCAAGCTTGCGGTCTCTTGTCCAGCTCCTCTGTCTCCCTTACTAAATTAACATCAGAAAACAAGCCTGTTTGCTGATTATGGTCTTTGGGCTTTGTGTTTATACTGGACCATGTGAGAGTGCGCATTAGTGGTTAATATTAATAGTACCATGTAAAAGACTGCAATGTGAACTATTTTATACCTTGAACAGCCTCACAAAGTATGTGTGTATTTAAGTGCTTCAGACTGTACAGTCTTGTGCTTCTTGTGAGTTGTGTGCGTCTAAACCTTTTTTACAGTTTTGCAAAAAATAAAGAAGCAGTCTCTGAGTGACCTTACTCCCCATCTGTGGCTCAGTTTTTCATTTGATGTGCTGATAATGTTTATTTCTTGTCATCACACAAGTGCTCTTTTCATCGCCTGATCTTATTTCTTCTGATATTATGTTGTGTCTTTAAACAGGCAGTGATTTATTGTACTGCTGGAGGAGTTATATACAACAAATATATATTGCCAAACTTTAGCTGCCCTCAAATATCCCACCCACTTTTCTTCTGTCTCTTCCCTCCCCAGCCTTACATATTGCATTCATGCTATTGTGGTGTAAATGCATTTTCAGTAGTGGTTTATCAACATTATTCTTCCAGACATTTTGAATAATTACAAGTAATTCAATTTCTTTGTCATAATGAAGAAATAAGAGATGAATGGAAAACATCTGTTGAGGCTGCTGGATTTATGCAGGTTTTCAAAATTAGTCCATCCACTAGAAGGGTACTCAGAGAGCCTCTGCCAAGGGCACATTTGGCAATTTTAGGAAATGTAAGCTGCACCCACGCCCACACCAAACGGTTCTTCCTTGGCCCATGTTCCACCTCTGCGCCAAGTGACATAAAATTTAGCTGGGAAGTTTTGGTGTAATCGTGCTGACAGACAAGCAAACGAACAGCTCTGAGCACAGACCTCCGCCTCTGCTCTTGCATTGTCTGAGGAATAAACAGATTGCACATCACCATCGTTACAAACATGTTCAAATGATCATTTCTTTTGGCAAAATGGTTGGATTGCCACCGCTTTACTGGAGCTTCACTCACATCTGTGTCATTGTAGAGCTATAAAGGAAATCTGAAACTAATAGCTGACTATGGGCCTTAGTTTGCTCATGAGGCTCCATTTGTGCTATTCACCTAAAATTTATTTTTACTAATTTTGTGTGATGGTAGATACCAATAACAACTCAAGCTCAAGTAATATATCATACCAACGAGCACTGAGAGAGCTGTACAACATCACAATGATTACATAACAGGCAAACCTGGAATCATGACAAAACGTGTTATAGACATGCTGCTCCACTGTGTCCATTTTATGCTTTGCCTCTCCAAAGCGTTAAATGTACAGGCATGCAGAAGTTGCATTACCAGCAGGGGGAGAGGGGTCCTTAATTACCAGAAAAGATTAAGCTAAGTGGCTAATATGTATTTACATGTAAATGTGTTAGCAATGTCTAGACATTATTTTCTTGTTAGCTTAAAATAAGCTAATAAGCTAAAATAAGCCCTGTGCTGTTACTTCAACTTACTGCAACTTCTTCACGCGTGTATATTCCACACTTTGGAGAGGCAAAGCCTGAAATGGACACAGTGGACTGGCGAGTGTGTTACACACTTTGCCGTGATATTGGGTTGAGCAGGCTGACATCAGCATGTTAGCAATAACAAATAAAATAGTAATTAAAAACATCATAAAACATGAACCTTTTAGTATAGCCTTTGCCCTTCGATGGTAGTTGCGCTCTCTGAGTGCATGTATGTTTTATGGATTTTCCCTGTGGCACCACCTACAATATTTCAATGAAGCAGCCCTCATGCTATGATACAGTATGTGATATATGTGATATATGTGATATTCTGTAGGTTCATGTAATTTCCCAAGACATACAAATGACCATTTTGGAGCCATCCCCTAAACCCAGCTAGAATTTAGTCGTTTTGAATTTAATATGCAACTTTGGCAGCATTGTTGCCATTTGCAGGTCTTATACTTTAACAAACTCCTTGTACAGACCTTATTGGATTGAGGTGATGTTTGTTTTGCAATCATTTGAGTGATGCCATAAAGGTCAAAAGGTCAAGTTAGTGAGTTTCCATGATATTTCCAACCATTTGTCTAAAATTAATGACCATAGACTTTCTGTTCTGAATTACATTGCACGGCATTTTTCACTGCTGCTTGTTAGGCTTTGATAAAAAAAAAAAAAGGTTTTAGGCCAGTAAAGATCATCACATACACGTTTTAAATCAAAGTTATAAAAACACAGAGGTGGTATATAAAAGGCTATTATTTTAAAATTTCAGTTGCTGAAAGACAGGCCTTGCCCATCTCGTATTTCTCTACCTGTAGGCTCGCCAGGTTGCCTCTGTAACATTCCTTGTGTTATTCCCTCTATAGTTTCAATTTCCATTAGAAGGGGATTTCACAAGTAAAACAATCCTTCAAGCAAACTTCAAGCAAACACAAAATGTAAATGGCAGGCACAAAAACTGCACCTCTGAACTTTGATCAAGCGTGATGCTGATTTGTCTGTGCCTTAAAACAACAAGTGAGAGAAAGGCCCACTTTCCTCCTTCGCTTTCTCCTCTCTGGTTTTGTCTATCTTTACTGGTTGCTGGGCCTCCTGTTGCCTTGTAGGAGTAGGATTAAGTTTGCTGCTGCTGCCTGTTTTTTTTTTTTCTGAAGGTGGAAACTCACAAAAGCCTCAAAACCCCTGCAGGCAAGTTTTCTCCCACTGCTGCTAGATTACACATTGAAACTTCTACCGCGAGCCCCCTCAAAAAAGAAAAGGAAGAAAAAAAAAATCAACCCACACATATATGCTCACAAATGATCCCACACTCTCCCTTGCCAGTAGTCCTTTAATAGTCAGTACTGTCCCTCCCCACACACACAGGGGACAACTATGCTAGAAGCTGCACAAGACCCAAGTCTGAACCTGTCTCAAAGGAGCAATTTGTTGTAAAAGACGAATAGACACAAAGAAATAAAGAGATATTAAGCATTCCCTCCCTGTATTCACGATCCATAAATCCACATTGTGAACAGAGCAAGCAAGACACATCAAAGAAACAAGAAGCAATCATCCATTTATTTGCTCAATTATGCAGTTTTTATACACTTTAAAGCTTAACAAATCACATCAAATGGACTTTGATCTTATTCACAGCTATTATCTCTGACTGAATGTATTTGTGGATATCAGTTATATGTAATTTATTTTGTAATTTTAAAGAAAAAGTTTGTATAATAGATTGAGACATTAGTATAATAACAGCAGGCACTTTGTCTTAGCAACTCTGCAGGCTACCTTATGCTTCTTCATGGATTAATACATGTTAAACTTATTATTGTAAAGCTTTTGTACTTAAGTACAAACTAGGTACAAAAGATATCTGATCATTTTAAAGCAATCTGTTTTTGAACATGCTTGATAGCAATTTAGACTCATTTATACTTTCTTCTGTTGCTATTTTCGCGATATAAATGTAGGATATGTGATATGTACTGGACATTCTTTCCATTGGGTCTTAATTTTTGGATTTGCATTTTCTTTTTTTTCACCCTGCCATGCCATTGTTCACTGTTAATCGTGTATTGTACAGCAATAATCACCATGCTTTGGTGTAGTGATGCGTGAATCATGAACGAATCGTTCAATACTCGAGAATCACTTTACTGACTCGTGAATCATGATTCACAAGCGCAACTGACTCACTGACTCATCCCTGTTGCTGTTAGCAAACTAATTTCATTAGTAGAAATATATCTAGCTTATAATTCAAATTGTGGAGAAAAACACAACATCCAGTATCTTAACAAAAACATTTCTGCTCTGAACTGGAAGAAAAAACCCTGAGTAGAAGCTCACATCAAGATAATAGCTCCTCGGTTCACAGTAGCATCGCTCTGCTAACATGCTAACAGCACATTTGAGCTACTCACCCCCTCCCTTCCTGCGCTCAATCGTAGGGGAAGCAAATCACTCATGACTCACTAACCCCCTCCCTCCTGTGCTGAATCGTAGCATAAGCAAATCACTCAGGACTCACTAACCCCCTCCCTCCTGTGCTGAATCATAGAGCAAGCGAATCACTCATGACTCGCTAACCCCCTCCCTCCTGTGCTGAATCATAGAGCAAGCGAATCACTCATGACTCGCTAACCCCCTCCCTCCTGTGCTGAATCATAGAGCAAGCGAATCACTCATGACTCGCTAACCCCCTCCCTCCTGTGCTGAATCATAGAGCGAACGAATCACTCACTCACTCACTCACCCCCTCCCTCCTGGCTCGCAGCTACTTCTTCTTCTTCTTGGTTGGCAACCAATGTTAAGGCGCACTACCGCCCCCTGGCTCACAGCTCAGTGGACATTTAGATGAGAAAATATATATTTGACACATGTAAGGAAAATACTAATAAAATAAAAATAAACAAAAGAAATGTTCCCTTTAGAAATTCTTTTGCTCTTTTTTGCTATATAAAATAGTTGTTTTCTTTAAGAATCATTCATCTTAGCAGTAGGATTTACATTAAAAGAGAAACAAATTAAGTTTGAGTGAAAATGTACATTTTTTGCACTCTCTGGTCAACTGACTCAGTGACTCAAATGACTCAAAAAACCCGATTCACTTTGGTGAGTGACTCATTAAAACTCGATTCAGTAAAAAGAATCAAATTTACCATCACTACTTTGGTGCACCTCATTGTGCAGCAATGTAACTTTGCTGTTAGAGTTATCAACTTTTAATAGCACTTTAGGAAGTATGTAAAAAAAAAAGCCTAATGAAAATCTATGGACAGCACTCCTCTGCAATCAAAGGTCTTGCTCTCCTGCCGCAGGCACAGCTTACTGTCTGTCTGCTCTGCTCAGCGAGTGACAAAGAGCAGTCCTGAGGCTGTGTACTGTGCGATCGTAAAAATTATGAGACATTCTGCTGCTGCTAACTTTCTCTCTGAGTGTTATTTTTTCCACTAAAGAATGTTTAAAATAAGATAAATTATACACTGATCAGGCATAACATTATGAGCACTGACAGGTGAAGTGAATAACACTGATTATCTCTTCATCAGGTCAATATCTATCAAAGGAACAGTGGTGAAACAGCGACAGGGTTATCGATGGCCAAGGGTCACTGAAGCACATGCGGAGTGAAAGCTGGCTCGTGTTGTCCGATCCATTTCACACTGCCAAACATGTTGATGCTGGTTCTGATAGACAGGTGACAGAATCTAAATACATCGCAGTTTGTGGTGTATGGGGCTGCTGACCAGCCAGGATGCCCATGCTGACCCTGTCCACAAGTGAAATGGTAAATGGGAAATGGACTGGTTCTTATATAGCAGGAAACACCTGGCACCAGGATGTGCTATTGGAAGAAGGCATGTCGGTTTGAGGTGTTGACTTGGCATCCAGATTACCTAGATCTCAATCCAGTTGAGCATCTGTGGGACATGTTAGACAAACAAGTCCGATCCATGGAGACCCCACCTGACAACCCACAGGACTCAAAGGATCTGTTGCAAACATCTTGGTGCAGATACCACACTACACCTCCAGGGGTTTAGTGGAGTCCATGCCTCAATGGGTCAGGGATTTTTTGACAACAAAAGGGGGACCAAAACAGATTTAGACAAGAGGACATTATTTTATCCCTGATCAGTGCATACAAGTATAAATGTATGTGTCCTAATGTCTTCACACAAGGTAACAGTTACTGTATGAAAAATGATACATTAGAACAGTTCAGAATCTGACATACTCACGTTAGGTACGTTAATCCCATGATCAAAAATCTGGTTGTTTGATTTCAGTTTAGCAACAGCTAAAAATTATGGAGCTAACATTAGATCTCACCTGAACCACTGCTCATATATCTCCATTTGTATAGTGACTGAATGAGATCATTGATCAGGCCAGTGTCTGGTTATTTTCTTATTTTCCACAAGAGTAGGTGTTTCCTTTCAGGTGGCATCTCAGTATTCATTCATCAGCAAAATTAATGCAGGTGTGTTTACTGAATGCATTATTCAAAATGGGATCTGTGCATCTGTCATGTCTGAAAATTTTGCTGTTGTTGCACTGTTTTTTTAGCCGCTCTTGTGCTCCAAATATGGCAAAGTCAGTCAGTTACCGACTGTTTACCAATGTCAAACTAAGTGCTTTGACATTTACTTTAAAACTTCTTTAGGACTACCGCTAGCCATCAAAACATTCATAACAAATTGCCTTGCAATTCATTATTTAAGCAAAAATATCAGAAACATTAATTTATTCTTGTTATAGTCTTGCAGAAACCACATCCAGTGCAACATTACTGTTAAAAGCATCAAAGAATACCATGTATCAACAAAGATAGCCTTTCTTTACTTCATCTAGGCACATAAACTGGCCCACTGTTCCACCCAAAGCAAAGCACGACCTACTACTAAATAGCTTCAAAGTTTGACTTGTCATGATCCTGGGTCATTTTGACCCAGCGTTTTGTGTTGTATGATTATTTTCCTCTGTTCTAGTTATTCTGATTTTGGTATTCTGTATCCTCCCCTTGTGCCCTGTTCATGTTCAGCTTGTATCCTCAGGTCGTCTTGTGTATTAAAATCAGCTGTGCTCCCACCTGTATGTCATTACCTGGTCTCCTTGTCTGTGGGTGTATATATAGTGGGTGTCAGTCTGTGCCTGTCGTTGGCTTGTCTGTGTATCTCTGCGTTAATCTGCGTTTGTCCGCGGTCCATGGTGCTTCGTTCCTGTCCGTGTCTCTCTGCCCTGCAGCCCTTTTGTGTGCTCTCAGGTTTGTTATTTAGTTTATCCCAGTTTAGGTCTCCTTCAGTTATTTGCCATGCCTCACTGCTTGTTTGCCACCCTGCCACTTTTTCAAATAAACGTCACACTCTTCATCAGTCGCTTGCTTGCATTTTGGGTCCTCATTCATCCACAACACGACTGCTGCCCCAGCTGTGACATGACTGGCATTATTCCCTTCTTTTTCTTAATGGATGACATATTTTGTTATTATAACGTTTATCTAAGAATTTACACTAGCCACTTAAGAAACAAAAATTCTACCCACACTATATTTGCATAGAAATGTTGGATGTATTTTCCCATTCACATTCACCAGTAGAGGACCTGAGCCTGGATGCATTTTTCCACTAGCTGCATGTTGATTTTCCTTCAATATATCCATTATCCATCAGTATAGCAAGAAAGAAAGAAGGATACATTCTAACTGCCATTACTTTTTCACTTGATTAATTTGGCCTGACATTGTGTGTGTGATAACCATTTTGTTGCTGATAGGGGAAATCCCTCTCAATAACTTGCACAGCTACATCGGCTTCATTCAGAGCCATTTCTCACTTTCTGTAGTTTTAAAAAAAAAATGACTGCAGCTATGCATATATACATGATGATGCTGGCTTCTGTCTTATATTCACCCACTAAGCTTTTGGAAAATTTCTAAACCCCAGAATACCTCTGTGTGAATATTAGATTGTAGTTAAGCCATAGCTGTACATCACTGGCTAACTAGTCACTAACTGATAAGGTGGCTGATATCATACACTCTGCTCTTAATGGTAATGTTATTCAGCGTATAATGTTTTTTGAAACATTTTCTTTTTTTACCTGTTTATATTTCTTAACCAGAGAAACTGTAAAAATGAATTAATAATTAAGTGATCTTTTTATTCACTTTTCATGAGTGGGGGAGGGGAAGTGGAATTACACTGTGCTTCTGGGATGCGTCTGAGTGTTTCAGCACTTAAGTGGTTAATTATTGAGTATGTAACGGCTCTTAAGTTGACACATACTCAGTCAAGCCATAATGAAGAGTTGCTATTGTAAACCAGCTCATCGACTAATTTGAAATTTGGCCAAAGCTGATCAGGTTAATCAGCAAACTCTTACAAACAAGAACATGTGAAAGATGGCACTTGCACTTAAAACTAAATAAAAAAGCACTTGAAACCCCTGATAACAATCTTGCCCCACACAAACAATTATACCTCAACCCCCACCCGTGGTTAGCTTGAGCTGGTTTTCAGGTCCTACGTGTGTTCAGCAGTGATGGTGTTAATGGATGGGAAAACCCTCTTTGTGGATTATTGATGAGGTTCTGGTGACCTGTTTCTGTGATTGAATCTGAGATGAAGCGACTGAGCAGCATCAGACAGTTTAAAGTCTAAATTATTCAGGATCCGTGTCTGGCCAGCAACAGATTACGCTCACTGCAGAGTTTGGATTGAAAAAATAAAACAACGACATATAGACGAACATTTGTGAGAACATGTGAGAAAACATCTTTAGGTTAAGTTTATAAACTAGAGGTGAATAAATCTGCGAGGTGTTTGGAAATTGTGATCCGCATGGAAGAAGCGCCATGAGATCCTTGTTTAAGCATCAGATCTGATTATTCTGTGTTCTGTGCCAATCAAGAGTTAGTTTTTTATTTTTTTGTTATTTTTTAAATGAATCTTTTTTTTCCTTTCCCATTCATACTAAACTACACTGAGTTTCATGCAGTTTTTATGAGGCCAACCATACACGTGTCAGCTTTAGATTCAAAACACCTCATATAGAGTTTGTGTCCTTGGTGAAGCATTCTGATGACCCAGAGACTGAATTCCCATGTTTATTCTATAATACATGTACCAGCCTGTGAGAGACTTAAACTACAACAACAAGTGCTCTTTTGTAGGTGATTGATTTTGAAAAGCTGCTAAAGCTTTGAATGTTGTGAGTGTTCCTTAGTGTGTGCTGAACGTAGAGTATGAATTGTAACAACTGGCAAGGGTGTGCCGGGGGTACCTGCCTGAATACCTGTGAACTACATCACATATGCATATTCTTTCTTCTCTCTGGAGTAGCCAATGTTCAACAAGGCCGATTTACACCATCATGCTATTTTTTAAAGTGAGCACACAGCAACCATCATTCTAAACACCACACTTATACCTGATGTGCTCTGAGTAACACAACATATTTGAGTTACTCTTACAGCGGAAATATACCATTAATGTGTAGACTTTCATCCCTAACTGAGGGGCTAAGAAAATAGAATATTAACCACAAGAGATTTATAGCCATCCCTTTACACAGTGTCCTCATATGCCATTATATTCCCTGACAAGCTGTCTTATGAACAGATGTGGGCCTTTACTGTTATTATTTCTCCAAAATATGGTGTCATTATAGATTTGAAAGCTGTAGCTGAGAACCCACAACGTGTGACTAAAGGCCCACCCAGTTCACATTAAATAGACCTTTTTTAGGCGAAATGTATAGCAGAAGCATTAGAAGTGGCCAAATCAAATCAGCAGAAATATCATTGCAGGGTACTTTCCATCGTGTGGAAAAACCAGATCAACAACATCCAGCCTGGTGAAGAATACTCTTTAGAGGGGTAGGCATATCATTATCCATACTCAGTAAAGAGTAACCTTAACAGGAGAAAATACAAAAGGTTTATAAGGTGAAAACTGGGATCGCTACAGAAAGGCCAAATTAAACTTTGTCAGCTATAAAAGTCAGAACAGTTCTGGAGCTGAAATCTCTAGATAGATGAAACTATGATCAATTAGTTTGTTGTTTGTGTTAATTTGTCTTTACATATATTTCCTAAAACAGGAGACTGTGCATAAAAATGTGTGTTATTCAATTTTTTTAACATGTCAAATTAAAGAGATTTAAGCTTATATTCATGGTAAAACTGTATGTGTTTCCCAAAGATATTTGGACCCAACTGTGGTTGCTTAGCATTTGCATAGTTTCATAGTTTGTTTGTGGGTTTATGTGTGTGTGTAATCTCTCCACTAAGCAACTGGAAACCTCTCTAGTTTGCTACTTAGTGTCTACAACTAAGTTCTCAATCTCATAGAGTGGCATTCAAAAAACACAAAATATTTGCCACATTTTAGACACATTTTGTGTTTTACTGTGGAGTTTCCCTTCATGACACCAGTAAGGCCTTTAGCACTATGTTGAAGGGATGAAAAACGATTGCAGGTGAGTTCCACAGGGTGGTAGATATAAAGATGAATGCACAAAGACACTGAGGTGGAAAAGTTAACCATCCCTTCACTATCATAAATTTGTCATCAGTGTTAGTGCTACCATGATAAGTACAGGCATGCTGTGGTCTGCTCGTGAGATCCCACAGCTAAAAAGTTGCATACAGTATAGCTGACTGTGTGACAGATTGTAAATGTACCATGGGGTTGTGTGTGTGAATATAATTGTCAGGTTCTCACATCAAATACTTTTTCATTCTGCTTTTTCATTCTTTTCATTACTGCTGTGTTCCAGCAGGTGGGAAAATCAGGTGTGTTTATGGGTGTTATATGTGTGTGCGCGTGTGTGTGTGACAGAAAGCGTGTGTGTGTTTGTGAGCATAACCCACGCCTGTTAAGTGCCGCACGCCTTAGGAAAACATTTCCACTTCTCCAAAGCTATAACTGCTTGCGCTAAATCATCACTAAATCTCCCACACGCTCCCCCTCACCGCTCTGTGAATTACATGCTCTCGCACACTCTGAACAGCCCCAACCCCTCCACGCCACACACACACAGACACACACACACACACACATGCATACACTCACATTATTTACATATAGCTTTTTAAGGGCCTACTCTAATGTTAACCTTACCTTATCATAACCTTAAAACGTCTTCATCCTAAAATTTTACTAATATGTGTAAACAAATTTTACATGACAGAACAACACATGCTAAACCACATACACACACCCACACACTAACCCTTAGCCTAAACCTAACCATGACCTAACTGTAACCCTGACACTAAAACCATTTTCTGAGTCTCATAAATGCCTTTAAACTCTTGGGGACGGGCATTTTGGTCCCCACAAGTATAGCAGCATTCAAATTTTTGGTTTCTCAAAGATATCTGAACATGGTACACGGGGACACGCACGCGCATACTTGCGTCTCCGTATGCAAGGCACACAATTTTTCTGGCTTCTCTTTATCGACTGCATAACAGGAAGTGTTGATCTGGTATCTTCCGGCTACCGTAAATCCATAATTAATAGCCAGTGGATTCCTAGGTAGAGTCATACCTAATGCAGTTAATTGAATCTCTTTGTTATCTACATCTTTCTGTTACCTTTGTGCCACATCGCAAAAGAAGTTTTCCTCTTCTTCTCTTCCTTCGTCTGATTTTACTCGTATTCAGTCTAAGCACACAAAGTGCAGTGTAATGATAGTGTTTGACTCCACATGCGCCTTAAGGAGGAGAGAATCATTGCCACCTGACAGAATATATCCCCGCTGTCAACCTTTCTTTTGAAGAAGCACTGAGTCCTAAACAACCTAACAATAACTCAAACAACCCACACAAGAGGAGTTTACTTTTATGTAAGCAGCACCTTGAAAAAAAAAGAGAAAGAAATTCAGCCGTGATTCCCATTCTGCTCACAGTGGGGGTAATTTTCCCTCCATTTTCTCTCCAGTCAAACCAAACAAACACCACCAAGTTGGACAGTGGGTTTCTTTCAGGCTTTTGAAGTGGTATGACCATCAGATGACTTACCTGTCAAATTCTACATTTACAGATACAGCAGGTTTCACACTGCAGTTAATGTGAGTTGTTTTGGTTTAGGTGTTTCTGTTCCAATGATCATTTCATGGCTGTGAGCTGTAACCAATCACAGCTAATAGAGTCCATAGCTGTCAGAGATAGAGACAGCTCCAGACACAGAGCAAGATGGGGGGGGACAACGTCTCTGAGGTGGAACAGACAGGAAAACAAGGCAAAAGAGAAGCAGCCGAAGAGATAAAATTAGAGAAAGGCAGCGGCTGGGACTGGCTGGACGTGGCTGTTTGCTGTGAAATTACTAAGCCATCATTTGATGGTGGCTTAAACGTCCCGTGCCTCCTCCGCCTGCCTGTAAGCCCGTCGTGGACCCACACGCTGAGGAAACTATTTCCAGGTGTGAAATGGATCAACTGTGGCACAGCTTTAGGGATTTTGCAGGGAAGGAAAATGGAAACTTCAATTTGATGAAGACTTCAGCGCAGACAGACTTGCACTACCTTTACCGGGCCTCTGCGGCCCAGCCATGAAGCTGTTATGACTTGCTCTAGCTGAGCGGATGGAGGGAAAAAAAAGCCAGCAATATACCACAACCCCCATTATCCAATAATGGTAATACAGATACACACCTCAGTGTCAGCCACCTGAGCCTGGTGATAAAAACAAACCTGACAACAGTCATAAAGCCAAATGCCTACAGTGTTTATATAGTTTTAAACTAAGCCTGAAAATAGAAGACAGAAAAGATAAGAGTGATGATTATTATGGAAGCTTTATTATTTCATTTGAAAAATGTTTTGTCAGGATGCCCATCTTATTAAACCTTTGTATTTCAGTTCTAAAGTTTTTTGTTTTTTTTAGTTAATTCAAATAATGAAAAAAGTAATTTTGAAATTAGACCCACTGGGTCTAATTTTGTTTTCTATATTTTGCAAGTACATGTTTGCGAGGTTAACTGAGGTTAAAAATAACTATTAAAAGAACAAATGGTGCTTGCATATCCCATCCCTCAAAAACTGCACGTGTAGCAGTATGTATCATCTCAATCTACCAACAAGTGGCGGTAGCCAATAAAAAAAAAAAAAACGTATGAAAAATCTGGAAATGAATTAAAATCCATGGACAGGACTTTGAATATTGCAGGTTGCAAATATTTAATAAGGAAGGAAATACATTTTTCTAAGGCAGTACAATGAGGAGTTTATTAAATATGTACAAAGACATACTCTGAGATTTTGGGTCATTATATTCACAGAACAGCAGCAGTGCTAAATATGAACAGAGATCTCAGCAGAATGTGAGGCATTCCTCAGATGAATCATGCCTCCCTAAAGCTGTGCAGTTTTTAACCAATACATTTTCTTCACATGGTCTGGTCAGTTTTGACCTGGGCTCCTATTACGTGGGTTTCTGGTTGAAAGCATAATTCCATAGAATATAATGTCTTGTTTTATTTAAGACATGAAAAAACAAAATAAATAATATGTAATAATACGTATGTACTGTATAAACATCAGAGCTATACAGCTGTTAAACACTGCCGTCACTGCTAGATCACAGAAAAGCCTACGGTTTATGGTTATCAATATGAATTCAACTTCCAGTGATATTAAATACACAAAATGTTCTTTTTGCAAACTAGTCTGTGGTGATTGGTAGGAAACCTTGTGTGAGTGAGATCTGCACGTGTTTCCCGCACTCACTGAAATGGCAGCTCAGGTGGTTTTATAGTCGTTTGACTTATCCAGCCCTCTCCTTTGATCTCTGCTTTAATATCAAGTAGCTCTCAGTTGGCTCAGAATAAATGGATTCCAGGTTTTGTGATTTTAGATATTTTTGTTACATTGGAGGTTTGAATGCGATGTAATGCACTCACAACTACATGTAATTTTTAGTCTTACTCACCACTCAAAGTGCTTTTAACAACAAGTCACACTTTAATTATACATTGTTAAAGCACTTTATCCTACAGGCTTCAAGCACTTCATCTACCTTACATCCATCAAATTCAGATTCACCAGTTAACCAAACATGCATGTCTTTGGACTCGGGAGGAAACTGGAGTAGCCGTAGGAGAGCCAGGCACTCAAACTCCACTGCTGCGGTTTGAACCAGTAACCTTCTTGCTATGCTAACCACTGTGCTAACCACCATGCTGACCTATTACAGCTCTTGTGTCTGTTCTTGTGTCCGTTTCTCAAGGCACCCTCTGATCTCTATATAAAGCAACCTGTGCAAATGTTGGGGGAACACAGACTGATCCTGTGACAGTATTGTGATTTCATATTTTGGTTTTGATGAATTTTGGGTCACTTCAGGAGTACTCATTAATTTTAAGGCATAAAGATTGACAATTAGGGTGTTTTTAATTTTTAATTTTTTACTGTTGTCAGATGTCAAAACCAGTGTGGGTCAAGTTACTTGAAAATAGTAATTGGTTGCTAATTACTGATTACTTCTCCAAGCAAGTAATCCCATTATTTTACTGATTACTTTTTCAAAAGTAATTAGTTACTTCATTTCTTAGTTACTTTTAAAAAACATGATACACAACCTGAATATGTAATAAAGCAATAGACCCTTCAGTCCAATTCTATTTTTTCTGCAAAAAATTTTTCTTGCTCAGATTTGAAGTTTAATTTTTCGTTGTGGAAAATTTTCTTCCCACGCAGAGTGTACAGCAGACGCTAATGCTTTTGTAACTTTTTACGGACTCAAAGTCAAAGCAATGTCAGTAATTCCAAGCTTTAAACGCTGCATGGTCCCATTTCCCGCACTTCATATTATTCATTGTTGATCTGCACACATCTGTTGCTGCCACGAATGTCGCACGCTCGTACATCATTGTCATGAGAGACAAACAAAATCACGGTTTAGTAATGCAGTAACGCAGCGTGAAAATTAACAGTAATCTAATTACTTTTTTGCAATAGTAATCCCTTACTTTACTCATTACTTGAAAAAAGTAATCAGATTACAGTAACGCATGCCATCTCTTGTCAAAACTGATCAGAATTGACTCAGTACATACTTACAGTATGTAAGTGTTAATTATTTGTTAAAAAATCCCCCTAAACCCTAACACTTCAGTTCACGCAATCCATATTTTGAACTTAAACTCCTTTTTAGTGTGGAAAGAAATCTCCAATGAAAGTGATGATATATACTTACAATTATTTTATGTTTCGGGTGTCCCTGAGACATTTATGTAAACCACATCATGTCCATTATACAGTATATACACTTCAGTGTCACTGTGAGGGTGTTTTATAGGAGTAGCATGAAAGCCTCTGCAGCCACACAGCATGCATATTCATCACTGCTTTGATGTCTCCACCCTCACAACGGTTCACTTACTCAGGTGGTCTCACCTTGGAAGGAACTGTCATACCCCCCCGAGCTCAAACAGTGCATGAATTAGCCTTGAGTCCCGGCCACTGACTGTGGGACAGTAGGAGACAGCAAGGGCAGTTAATGGTGCTCCAAAGGCAGCACAGATTCAGGATGTTTAAGGTTACACTGTTGGATCTTGAAAGATAACAGCTAACAGCATTATTCATCTGCTGGAAGGCAGCATCTTTAAATATGAGCAAACTGCACTGTATTCATAGGACAGAGCCCAACAACACACACAATATGAAAAAAAGATTTTGGAGTTTACAAAATTTTCAGACTTGTGGACTTCATTTGTTACCTTAAACCAAACAGTAATTCACTCGGAATAACTATTTTATCATGTTTGTGACTAGTTTCGCTTTACCCCCTTCATAATGGCATTGCTGTCCACTTCACTTTTCCCCAAAGTTTAGATTGCAAGGCTCTAGGTTTTAAATGTATTCCAGATTATGTGTTTTCATGTTTGCTTACTTAATCTAATCTTAATCTTAATCATTTAATAGATAAATCTTAAACTTGTGAATGTGAGGACAAATAGAATGGTGCCATGTGAATGACAAAAAAAAACCTATAAGATGTCACATGAAAGAGGACTGGAAGGCTAATCAGTGCAGAAACAAAAACAGAATAAATACGCTACTATGAAAACGAATAGAGAGTGTGCGTAGTAGCATTTGCATTTTGGCTTGAGAACAAAATGTGTTGCACCACGTTGACGAGCTTCTGTTTCAGACTAGATTTATACCAGAAAGAACTTTTGATTGCTGGAAATGTCAGTGGCACTCAAAAACTCTCAGAGGCTGCATTGGTTATTTTTCTTTTTAGCAAAGTTGTTCTTGATTCTTCTCTAATCTAACTCCAGCCTTTTTCAGATCCGTGTACGACAAGCTGCTGCCTCTGTGACATTTTCAAGCATGCACGCCACACTTTGTGACATTTCATATCTGGACTTAGACAAGGAGACGACAAAGTCACCTGAAAGGACAGGAGGATGGATTCTGCTTATTTTGCTGCTCAGACAGGCATCAAAAGCCCCAGGCATGCTGCTTTCCTGACGGATGAAGGCTGCAGGATGTTTAGTCATATCACCATTAGCCTCATTAAAGCTCACCTTTGGGTGCTGTAAACATAGAGAGGACGATTAGTCTGTGTTCAAGGCACAGTTTAGCTCCAGTCTCTGCTCTCAGTGGGTGAGGAGTCACTACACACAGCTAGTCATCAGCTTGTCCTCTGTAGTTTGGGCTGGGTGGCAGTATCATACCGACCAGAGGTAGATGACAAACACAAAGCATGCGTGTAAGTGAAATATTACCCCCTCAAAGCCTTAAAAGGAATTTTAGTGTGTTAACGTGTTAGATAAAGCACCAAAGTCACACAACAACATATATACATAGAATGTAAATAAAAGATGGGTGAAGTCTAGCCAATGGAGCAGTGGGTTAACCCTGCATTCTTTCTAATGGCCAAAAGGGGGCAACATCTCTGTTTTTCAATAAAGACTTCAGGCTGTGTAGAAGCTTATGGGAGAAAGGTCCTTGGCTTTTCAGCATAAAAAAACTGTTAAGACTTAGTTGCAAAGAACCATATGGGACAAGAAGGGGCGGGCCATGCTGTGAAACTGCATGCTGATAACTTAACATTGATAGCTTATAAGCTAACAATCGTGCTGTTTCATACCACAGATCATCCTCTGTTTTGAAATATGATATGACCAAGATTTTAAAAAACTGACTTAATTTTTTTTATTATAATGCAATATGTGTGACTGAACCCATAAACTCATAAGGAAAATATTAACGGAAGTCAGATCAGGTAGTCGTCAGACATTTACAGGAACAGACGTCACTATTGCTGTCTGCTGGCTTTCAGATATACTGCAGACTTATGGCACTTCTGCATGGACTTAATTTCTTTCACCTGGAAGCTACATCCGTGTTTCATACTGTATATGGTTTCAAGTCATACTGAATGCAACGTGATGTTTCCAGCATGTGAGCTTTCAGTATCATCGTGTCTGGTTTCAAACTCCACCCTCAGGTCGAGGTTTTACAGTTGGATTTCACTAACCACTGGATGTCACAGCCACCCAGTAAATGCTGTAAATGAAATAGTTGTTTGTCATTAACAGTTTGGTGGTGTTGACAAAATAATGGCTTCATTTCTCCCACAGAAAAGACTGCCCGGAGGAAAGTATTTTAAAAAAGTAAAAATATTCTACATACAGTAGAAAGTCATGATTCTATCCTGTCCTATCTGTCCTGCTACTCGGGGCATGTGGACCACCATCTAATGCCTCACTCTTGTGGACCCAACAACAGACACTGAGACAGGCTGAGACAATTTAGATTTAGCAGCATGCTATACTCTCGATGTTCAGCTCTGCTTGGAAAAATGTAGGACTAAGGTGGTGGTGTGACACAAATTAATTTCAGTTCAATTTATTTTTAGCTTTTTTTTCCCTTTTACACCACAGAATTTACTGAAAAGGGGACCTTTAAAGTAAATAAAAAAGGGTAGAAAAGCTACTAAGTAATGGAAAGTCTTCTGCTGTGCAAACCTTTGCACAAAGTTGTCTTGTAATGATAAATACAAGTGCATTCACTCCCCCAGAGGAAAAAAAAAATCCCATTGATTTTGATCACATCAGATTTCCTATTGTGGCTTTCTCAGGGCAAAATGTCAAGAAGATATCATCTAATCAAATAAAAATTAGAAGACGGTAAATCTAAAGCTCCACTGTGCTGGTGTCGGCGCTGCAGTGGCTGATGTATGCCCAAATGTGATGGAACAGCTTGTCAGATATCCAGAGACAACAGAAATCAATTTCTTTGTCAGTTTCCATCAGTTGCCTGTCAAGTAAGAACATTCCTCAGTCCCCTTTGACTGTTTAGACAATTTACCAGCTTTTTACCAGTCTTTTGTTTTCTGCCACCCTAAGCTTTGCTTTTGCTAAATTCTAAATATAAAGCATGCATGGCACTTTATCAAGTTGCTGAAGGAAATTACCCTTGAAGTGTGCAAGGAAATAATATGAGGTTAAATGTCACCTTTTCCTACTCAGTGTTGCCAAATATTTGCTGAAAGGGGACTCTGGGGGCTCTCTGTCTAACACTGTAGGGTCTTTGCAAAGTAAAGAAGCTTGCTTTGTGAACTGGTGCAACTTAAGCAGAGTTTCTTGGTTAATGGTGTTAAAGATACTTCTTTCCAATATGTATTCAATTTCCACATGCACTGACTCTCATTAGCTCCGACCTCTACAGGAGTCTGTGACCTCATCAGCGTGGCATGGTGAAATGTCAGGGGACACGAGCCGGCGTGTCTGCTTGTTTTGAATGTCTGATCTGACGCTGATCAGAGTGCAGGCACACAGATGGGGAAGGGAAAACTTCTTTAAGACTCCCGTCACTTCCCAAGTCGTTGCCCTCGTGCCAAATTCAATGTTGTGTTAAGGTCCCGGGGCCAGTTGCAGGAGGTAAAAAAAATCTATTCATGTTGAAAGGATCCAGAGAAAATGTCACGGTCTGGCATGGCGGACCGTGGGGATGTGGGGAAAGGAGGACCCAGTCGCGGTACTCTACGATGCAAACGGTGCTCTTTATTTACAGTGAATGGAATAATGACAATAAATCCCCTGTGATTTCCCCTGACTCCCGTGTCGTGTCTCAGTGCTCTCCGCTCCCGTGTCTCAGCACTCCGCGTGCTGGCTGCTGTCTGGCGCTCCACACTTCTCCTGGGGACACAAATAGAGGCAGCCGTCAGGACACATACAACCGCGGGCATACACATACACTAACTAAACTGGAAAACTAACGTGGAGTCTAACGCAATGATCCCACGTCGGTGGGAGCTCCAAGACTCTCCTAAGTAGCTCCCCCGACGAGCCCTGATCAGCAGCAGGTGTGTGGCTTCGGGTGTGGCCAGGCCGCCAGCAGGGCCACACCCACCAGGTCTGCAGGTGCTTGACATCCTCTTACAGCCAAACACATATATACACACACACAAACAGTAGTGGCAGCAACACCAAAAATACATATACAATACAAATAATATAACATAAGGCCATAGCTGGTCAGAGATCCTGGGTCGCTCAGACCCAGGACCCTGACAGAAAAAACATGAAGTTCAAATGAAAATATTACTTGTGCAAACAGACTAGGTTTCCCCTTGTGGTTACGCACCTTCGTCACCTTTGTCACCTTTGTCACCTTTTTCTGCCTGTCACTTCTCACGCTGCTGCGTTTGATCCCTCTCACACCGCTCCGCCAACAGCTGTGCTTGTTGTATAAGAGCCATTCCCAGAGTGGACAACACGTATTAGGATGTATTACATAGATTCAAGACTAATTTATGAGTGTTACATGCGACGCTTGACCTTGTGAAGCCTTTCTTATATAAAACATTTCATAACTCCGATGACAGTTTTGCTGTATCTTCAAAATGGAAACCAGTCTTCTTTTGAGTTTCAACCACAGGACTGGAAAGGGTTTTAAATTAAAGGGCAAGGGCATCACTTTGTGTTGTGGAGACAGATGAAAAAGCATTTTTGTTAAAATGGCATTTACTATATGCAATTTTAATATAAAAAATGTACAAGAGTGTAACCCACACTACTAACACTCAATCAAAGCTACAACTCATCCACTGATGACACTGATAACATCACCTCTACGGTAGAGTCAAGCAATAACAGTACCCAATATCGATGGACTTAAAGGGCGAAAATGAAAAACCTGAATGAACAGCAGTGTTTGCTGAGCTGGAGACACTAAAACAGCCTTTTACGACACCGTTCTCTTGTTTTCTCGTGAACTCATGAGTCAAATCCAACCACACATTAATCACTGTAAGTGGTTCAAATACTGGTATGTTACACTGACACTGTGCACTGTCCCACGACTAAGCTTCAGACAGGCCGAGCTCCACCTACTAGAAAGTGCACATCCTCATCCAGCTCTTTGACTACAAGCCATAGCTGTGCACATACTGGTACCTTTAGATTAGTGTGACCCATAGATGGCAATTAGCTATAGTGGCCTGTCAACTCTCCTGATAAATGATGGTGTAGAGTGCCACTGATAAAAAGAGGAGCTTTATTTCCTTTGCAGTGAACAGTCTGCACGACCTCCTAACACCATGCTGCAGTCTCAGCTTATCTGGACACTTTCATAATTGTGATAGTTGTTAGGTTTCATGTAATTTAATTAAAAAAATGCTTTTTTCAGTTCTTTATACTGTGCATTTTTAATTATATACTTATCGCTGAGAATGATACAAAACATATTTAAAACCAGTTGACTGTTCTAAATGTAAGTATAATGGCACAGCACATCACAATTTCAACATGCAGCATTTTGAAATTGTTACAGTGGCATAGAAGGATGATTTAAGTACTGGCCTTTCCTTTTTTTTCTATTTGGATTGTAACACAACAGTTTACCAGCCAGTAATTGGAAAGTCACATCTCCCAAACTGAATATGAAACAGTTTAACAGGATGCTCTGCCATCATTTTCGTTTAATTTCACATAAATATTACAATTACACAGTGGATAGACATAAAGTTACATAATGGCTTGAGGCGTGTCCTTACAACTTTTTAAAAAAATAATACTTTTTAAATATTTTAATTATATTCCATTTTTTCAGCCATTGTATCATCATTACAGACTCCACATATACATTATCCTCAGTTTAGGATTTCCTTAAATGATGACAATCACATTAGCACATTAGTGGCTCTGTGCTGTCACATGGACTACAGTGAAGAGTGTTTTCTTTTAATAAAAGTGCGTCCAACTGGATTTCTGCTTCTTGCTCGGGGAATGAGTCTTAGAACTTTGTTTGGTCATGTGAAACTAACAGAGTCTTCACAATGCTGGCTGTTTTCTTTCAGCTGTTGACGTCGAGTGAGCTGTGTCCTCAGACTCTGAGACTGAGGAAGCTAAATGTCTTGACTGACAAGGTGAACAGCAGTCCAGCGACCCTAGAGGAACAGATAGGTTTTTCTTCTTCCTTTAATCATCACTGCACTGCACAAGCGTCTTTTATGCTTCACTTCAAAGGGCACTTTTTTTTTTTTTACTTCCCAAAAAATGTTCACTTTTGCCGATGTGAGCTTAAGCATGCTGATATATTCCCTCTTTCACACATCACAGTTTTTGTTACTTTTCTATTATGTAGCTTGTGTTAGTTGTGACTGCCGTATTTAGTTTTGCTCAATTTCACTCTATGCGAACAAAATTTGAAAATAAAAGCTACCATGCAAAAACCATATAAATAAAAAAAAGGGGAAAAATCTGAATTTGGGCTGGTGTCCAGTAGGATATTTGGTTGATATTTTAGCTCCGTGAGGGTTTAGGAAACATTGCAAGCAGCACTATATTTACTGCCTGTAGTATCAAGCTGTTCTCATCTGAAGTGTTTGTCACAAAGTGCATATTGATTCCCTGTCATACTGTTTATGGCATTATTACAAGTTCAGTTCAGTCCACAAGAAGATTGTGTCAGTTAAAGTTGTCAATAACAAGTGGGGCTTTTTTCTTTACTTTTTTTTTTTTTTTTACCCAATACATTAGAAACATGAAGTAAAGGTGTCCTGAACAAGTGTGTGACTTGTCTGGTGACCACCATTATGGCAGATTTTTCTTGGCACCAGTGCAAAAGTACTAGTCTAAACAGCTGGACAGCTGTGTGTGAATGAGCCGTGTCAGTCGGATTAAGAAACTTATCATCAAGTTTTTTTGTCTTTTTTATTACTTGAGGCAAACAAAGACAGCTCTTGTTTGTTGATCTTAAACTGCGAGCATGTCTGATTCTGTAGGCAATCTGATATGCTGTTTGATAAAGAGCCACGTAAGGTTCTTTATCTTTATAAAACAAGTTCCAGGATGTTAAAATCAATGGCAAAAGAAAAACCCTCAGTGAGTCGGCCAACACAGGTGATCATTGCCTTTTGTCCTAGGTAGCACTCTGGCAGAGGCATGCAGCACAGGTTTTAGTCTGTTTACTGGTGTCTTTTTGGCCAGCTGGTGAATCACTCTAACAGCAAGAAATGAGAAAGTATCCATATATTTACTACAAATGACTGTATGCTATGTTTCTGCAAATCTGTGTATGGTGCTGCCTCTTATGTTTGGAAAGAAATCTATTGCTATGATGATATTATTTTGTGAGCTATGGATGAGGACTTTTGAGAACAAAGACCACACTGTAGGATTTTGGGGGTTAAGTCCTAGAGTGTGGTCAGGTTTGTGCATCACAATTATGGCTAAAAAAGTGTTTCATGTTGGTTAAATAGTCAAAAGCAAAAAGATTCCTGTGTCTGTTTTCCATGTTTCTATACCCTTCAAAGGGGACCTATGGTACTTTTTCTTATTTTCTGTTATATTCAGTATTGAGAGTTTCCAAAAATGTGGTCAGCAGACCTTATGTAGTGTAAATGCTTGATTTCCAACTTTTATGTAGTGTAAATGCTTGATTTCCAACTTTTAAAATTTTTTTTTGTAATGCTGAGCTGATGTCAGCTGACCATCTTGGTGTGGTTATTTGCTACATGGTGCAACTCCTGAGCCATGGATATGCCCTGTGGCAGACAGTCCAAAAGTTGTCCACTCAGAGTGGATTCCACGGCTTGTTTCAGAAAGAATAAACTGAGGAGCTGCTAAAAGTTGGAAATGTGAATTATTTAAAACTGCTTTTGGTGGACTTTTAGAGGATAAAAATGAGCCTGGAAAGAAGCGGAACAAGGGTCCTCTTTCATTTCGTGTTGGAACTCATTCGACTGCAAAACTTTCTGTCTTCAGTGGGTGCTTTGCAGTGATTTTTAGTTTAAACATTTCCAAGTATAATCATCTAAAATGTGTCCTTATTAAGTTGATAAAAAACACAGTCCAATCAGCATTATGTTTCAAAGGGTATTCACTGTTAAACACAGCTTTACTTGGGAGGTGTTCTTGAAAATTCACATTATCTTTCTCAGCAAATGTTATGGACGGTAAATCTACACAATCAGGACAAAAGTAGCGTTGCTGTTAAAAATGACTAATATCAACTTCAGGAAGACAGGATTGTAGCCAGGCTTGTTTGTAATTTATCTCTACAGGTTGTATAAACTTTCATGACAGTCAGAGACCTGCTCTCTGGGCTACAC
Source organism: Oreochromis niloticus (assembly GCF_001858045.2). Taxonomy (NCBI): domain Eukaryota; kingdom Metazoa; phylum Chordata; class Actinopteri; order Cichliformes; family Cichlidae; genus Oreochromis; species Oreochromis niloticus. The sequence continues at coordinate 6,461,859 of NC_031965.2, forward strand.
AGAGACCTAAATCACCTGTTTCATCTCTTTGTGTCTCCAGTAACTCCAGTATCTTACACATTGTGGTGTCCAGCCTGAAACAGATGTTCTCTTGTAGTATTTCTCTGCTGTTTAGTGATGGATAGCAAATTTAATGTGGAAAACATACAAAATGAGTGTTCCTCCTCTTTTTCCTTTCAACTGATTGTGTAGGAAAAGCAGCACAGAGAATTTTCCACATCTCCTCTCAGCCCAGCGAAAGAATGTTTAAGAACACAATGAGATTTATTGTCTTTCTTTAACTTTGTGGCTGGAACGTGGCAAAAAAAAAGGGAAAAAAAGATTTCAAGCATCTAATGCTGGGCCATAGTAAAGTGATGGATTATACTGTATATTGACTCTTCACATTGTACAAAAGAGGCAATTCTGACCTCCATTCCTCTCAAGACTTCAAAACAGCTACCGCCAGTCATCGATAACCAATCAACATATTGCATTGTCTGAGGCATGAGCAGACACATATGGAAATCTAGCAGGAACAGGCCATGAAGGGGTACAGGGAGTTATAAGATACAAATTTGCATGAATGAATTAAAGAAATAAATAATCATTTGTTTGCTAGTCCAAGTAGTTTAGTAGCTCCTGAGGCTTGTTTTAGGAAGCAGGCTTTGCCAGTTAATATGCGAGTTATAAGCGGATAGGTACAGATTCCTATGAAAAAAAATTTCCATCATAATGGAAATTGTGCCCTCTAGGTCTAAAAGAACGTCAACGAGTTTAAAGCGACACAGTGACTTGTCTCACTTAATGACACATTGTTCAAGTTAAGGGTGACATACGGTCAAAAAAACCACCAAAACAAAACAGGTGGCCTAAGGATCCACCCGTCCACTAGACTGAAAATTGCAGAGGACATATTGTTTTTGGACTTTGCATTGCAGTGAGGGTATCTGTATCGATGAAATACTTGCTCTGCATGTTTCCAACTATCTTGGTGATATGCTCCTCAAACATACTGCACAACTCAGGAGGATGAATAACTGGTTTACTTTCCCTGTTCCTTGGTTGGTTAATGGCAGGTTTTAAAAGCAGGATTTGGGAATAGAAGCCTGAAAGCCAATGCCGGAATGACATCATAAACTCCAAAAACGACTTGCAGCTAAAAATGGACACGGGGCCTTTGGAGAACAACAGACTCCAGTGCTGATGATTACCTCGCTGTCAGGAGTGATTTTAAAGTTTTCTGCTTTCACTTCTCTCTGACTAAGTGTTAAATAGAAGCTCTTGGCATGTAATCCTGTCAAATTTTCTCACATTTGCAGAAAGTTGAACAGGAAGTGATATATGGAAAGCCCCAATCAATCAATAAATAACTAAAAAGGGAAAAAGAGAAAAAAAATTGGGATTGAAAACAGTGCTTCGGGCAAAATCAGTGTAGTTATGGAAAGGAATTCATGGCATACAAGTGTTAACATGAGTCTAGACAGCCCATTCTGTTGACATAGCTCATCTGTAGAATGATCTCATAGGTTGCTGACTTGTTTTAGCCCAGGGGAATGTTACTCTGATTTCTGGAGTCGCTGCGAAGTGTAATAACAGTGTTTTTAGAAATTCAGTAAAGCTCTCTCTGTGTGACTTTCCCCTCAAAGTCTCCTTCTGTCAGTTTGCAGTCTTGTATTTCAAGCTCTAGTATTACCTCCTTGGTCCTGCAGCAGGAGATAAAGTTGCTTTCAGGAACGCTGCTTGGTTTTGATCAGACAGAATAGAGGGCCATCCATATCATCTCCATCTAGGCCCTGACAAGTGAGGTGGGGGCCAATAAGAGACAGCTGTCCTGACTCTGGCAGTAAAAAGACTACCGCTGGTGACGGGAGAACTATCTCAAGAAGGAAATGCAGTGACAGATATTTCGATGGAAGCATACAAACAGATTCATTGGAAAATTATCTTTAAATTATACCAAAGCCTCCAGTGACTGAAAGGTAATAACACCGAGGACATCAAAACAAAATGGGAAAAAGAACTAAAAATAGAAATAACTGAGGAGGATTGGCGCTATATGTGAGTAAAACAACATTCATCAACAAGCGGTACAGGCAGTACAACAGGTCTGTTTCTAACCGGAAGGTTTGTGGTTTGATCCTTGGCTGTTCCAACCAAAGTATCCTTTGGCAAGATACTGAACCTCAGGCTTGCTCTCCGTTGTGTTCATCAGAGTGTGAATATAGAAAAGTGCATGGGTGAATGATACCTATTGTATAAACCGCTTTAAGTGCAAGAGCAGAAAGCTGCTATATGAGAACCAGTCCATTTAATCTTCCATTTTTCTGTTTCTTTAGATGAGAGAAGTAACTTGAGGACAAAAAACCCCAGAGAACTCAGATTATCATGGAAATTCCTCTGTCTGTATTATCATAATTGTGTTTATGGGAATATTCTTTACAGTTTAGAAACTCCTAATTTATCTTATAGTAGACTTTAGTGCTTTCCCTCACTTCAGCTACTCTTTAAACTGGTCTTAAGCGCTTTAGGAGCCTCTTTCTGGTTTCATTTGGCTTCTGCTACCAACCATCCATATATGACCCTGTGCAACTTGGAAATTGTAGTTTCCATTGCTGAAAGACAGACTGTAAGCAGAGGTAAAGAGACAGGAAGCAGCGGGATAAGAGCACAATTAGATTAACTCGGTCAGCTGGGGAAAGTAGCTTTGTTGTCCCCAGACTCATCATCGCAGAGATGGCTGGAAGATTAGATAACTGTGGTGGAACAGCAATTGAACAAGCTCCCTCTGTATTCCTCAATCCCTCATCCTGGCCTGACGTAGGAGGAAAGTTGAGCATCCACCCGACCAAGTTCATACAACTGTGCAGAAGTTCTGAGTTTGGACTGAAGCCAAAGGCCAAACCCAATGCAACCAGCTGTAGCACTTACAAGAACTAATAATCATTATGCCATTAAGAGTTTCATTCAGTTTTTGGCTCACACTCATGGTAGGGGAAAAAAAAATGAGCCTGCGTGTGTGTTCTTTTTATGGAAGTTATAAAATGATAAAAGAGTTTTATAGGTACAATAAGCAGAGCAGTGCTGAAAAGCTGTAAACACTCTGTGGCTATGACTCAATCATCATTCTCTTTTCTTGGGCAAACCTGTTTCATTGACTCACCGCACACACACACACACACACACACACACACACACACACACACACACACACACACACACACACACACACGATAACAACAACACAACAGTATTTCTTGTGTCTCCTTCTCACGGACTGTGGATGTCTTCTCCAGTGGAGACTGCGTTGAGGGTCACAGATCAATATTTTTTATTTTAGCACATTTTGGAACTTGTTTGGCTTGCAAACAGCCAATGAATTATAACAAAACCCTTCATAAACTCACAGGCTTGTTAACTGTACAGTAAGGCAGATCAGGAGTTGACATCCTGCATCATCAGTGTTAGGGAGTAACAGAATACATGTACTGGTGTTACGTATTTAAAATACAAAATATGAGTAGCTGTATTCATTTACAGTTACTGCTTAAATAGGTGATAATTAGAATACAGTTACTTTGTTGAAATAAATGGATTACATGGCAGCCTTTTTCTGTTTCATATGTAGGCTATCCCCTCTCTATCCTTATCTATCTCCTCTCTAATTTAGGTAATTCCACGCCGGAAACCCAAACAAAACACACAATAAGAGGCTCTAATGTAAGCGTCCTGTTAATGTTGGTGCCTTCAATTACACAATGGACCCGGAGCCATCACAACAGAGCCAGCAGTGCACGGGCAGGAATGCATTTTTTACTTGGAAATTCTGACAGCGCTTTACATTTATAGAAGAAAGGGATGGGTGAAATCTGACCGTGCGATACAAACTCTGCAAGCAACCAAGCTGCTCTCAGCGTCAAAAGACTCCACCTCCAACCTAAAGAAACATCTGGAAGTAAGTTCTTTTTTAAAAACTAACGTTTGCCTACTGCAACTACCTTGTTTTAGCTATGGTAGCTACTTGGGTTATGTGCCACTTTAGTATCTTCAATGTACTATTGCTGTGTGATTTATTGCTGCTACTGAAGGCTACTCATCACTGAGCTAACACCTTATCTTATGTTAACATAAGTCTTTTCTCCTCTATAGTAAATATATTGTCTATTCAGGGAGATTTGGACTTAACAGTAGAGAAAAACAAGAAGAACCGAAGAATTTGCAGGATGTGCTACATTCATGTAGTTGTCAAAAGCATGACAATATATTAAGTAATCCAAAGTATTCAGAATACGTTAATCGCATTTAGTAAGTTAACATAATATATTGCAAACTACATTTTGGGGCGTGTATTCTGTAATCTGTAGTGGAATACATTCTAAACCTTCCCAACACTCTGCATCATCATTTATAAATGGACCAGTGCTGACAAACTCCAAAGCACATTTTCAGGTGATCAGGATGTTGCCTGTGGTAGTATATTCTCATAATCATCTAATCTCATAAAAAGTCAATAAGCCATTGATCAAATATTGCCTGCATACTAAAATCTGATTCATCTTAATCCTCTGTGCTGTAGGCCACCTCTGTTATCAAAAAAAGTTATTTCACTGCTATTAATATTTCCACATAAACCAAAAAAGGACAGGATTACTTGCCCTTAAAATGTGAGCATTCATCAAATCAGTGCTTGACTTGGTATGTTAACAATGGGCAGATAATCGGAGAGCTGGACTTCTCAGTAGTGAAAAATGAAGCAGAGGTTTCTTAACTCCAGTTCTGCCAGAATGCGCCACAGGACTAGTATTTCAGCCTGCTTTCTGGGGCTTTTGGAAATAACTTGGGAAACAGACATAGCCTAAAGGCTGGAAAAGTGGCTTTGTAGTTCTGAGGTTGCTGCTTTGATTACATTTTTTTTATACCTGACAAAAATAAGAGCAATGTGAAAAAACACTGAAGTCAAACTATTGTTTAGAGCACTAATTTGCTCCAGTCCATTCACGAGTCAGAGCAGGTCATGCATTTAGAGTGTGATTTTTTTTCTTGAGCAGTGGGACCATGTGTGAGCAATCTGATCTATCATTTTGTACGGTAGAGGGGGGGTGGTCTGCCTGCTTCAGTGCTTTGTGTGTGACAAGAGGGGGCTGGCATTTGCTCATTTTGGATCAAAGCTGTAGACTGCCCACCCAATCTTTTACTTTTGATTGGATGGGTAATACTCACCTAAGATAGCAATCACTACCTCTGCGATAGCAAGAGCTTTTCTACTGTGACCCCAAGAACTTGAAAGAACCTAAACCTAAAAGCTTGAGATCACCAAAAAATACTGACAGCAGAGGTTGATTTTTCAAGCCACTTTTATTTTGGCCACTTCTTGGGGTTATACAAGAAAGCAGGCCTGGAGCAGGACTTGTCACCGTGGTAACAAAAAAAATGGAGAAAAACTTTACTGCAGATGGTTGAAATTGTCCTTCTGTGTAGCTCTAACTGGACTTGGGTGTTTTTGTTTGTCTTATACTGCCTGCCTGGTGCTAGTGTTACACTTGTATGTTTTTCTTAACTCATACGGTATATCTTGCTTATGCGGACCACTACCATTTTGCCTTACTGAAAATCTACACAAAACGTTTTTTAGGTATGAGGAGTTGTTCCAAAACCTAAATACATGATCTTTGGGCCGTGATCTGGCCTTCAAGTAAAATTAGAAGAAACTGTTTTGTAAGTACTTTGCTAACTAAGAGTGACATTTCAGTTTCCATGTTTTGTAATTGTGTAATTTCAGTTCAGGTGGTCTTTCCCTTCCCTTTCTGAAAGAACAAAAGGAGACCTTGAAAACCAGGGAAAACCAGCAACCAAGCTGGAGACCTGCTCAATGTTCCAGGCACAGATCAATATTTTTACTGTAATTCCATCAACCGTCATTAAAGCTACAGCTCTGAGGGTGAAAGGGGTGAAGGATGTTTGTGGGCAGCGAAGAATGGAGAAACGGTTGAGGGACAAAGATTAGTTGCAGAGCAATTCAACAAAGCTAGGACTTGGAAAAAAAATAAAATAACAGAAGGACAGAGTTGAGAATAAATGTTTTTTTCTTTAGGTCAAACTGCAGTGGAAAAGTTTGCTTTACTGAATCTTGTACTTGCTCCATTTAATTTCACACTTCAATTACAAGCCAGGCAGGACTTGTAAACTGCAGTCATATGGACTAGCAGGTAGCTCTTTTTATTGGACAAAGTTTTGATGAGCTTTCACCTTGTGAGTTTAAAGAGCTTGGCTATGGAGACAGGACTCCAGAGTTATTGTTCTGTTTTAGCACTGAACATGTCAAATCCAGCATCCAAGCCAACACGGGGAGGCCAACCCCTGTAGCTGGATTAGATACATGAAGTATGATGCTATTATACACGGTTCTTCACAAAAGACCAAATTAAACACATATTCCCAAAAGCAAGATTTTTAAATTACTTTTTAATTCCATTCATTCATTTTTGCCATGGAACTCCTTGTCCTAAATAATGTTCATTTATTAAAGCACAACAGTTCTGACTTCTTTTACTGTCCTACAACTGTAAAGTGCTAAATGTTGACCAAAGAATATTCACATAGTTGTAAGGATTTCTTGCATGTCAACAGTTAAGTTAAAGACCCAACAACAATACAGAGAAAACCCCAACAATCAGATGACCCCCTAAAGGTAAGCACTTAGCAAAAGCTGGAAGGAAAAACGTCCTTTTAACAGGAAGAAACCTCATAACCAGGCTCATCTGCTTCCACAGGAGAGGGTCCTGATGGCTGAAGGCTGTGCCTCCCATTTTCTTTTAAATACACCAGCAGTCTGACAGCAAAGTGCTATGGTATGGCACTATGAGGCCTTTAATATAAGATGGGATCAAGGCCTTTTATATGAAGATTTGAATTTTAAATTAGATTCTAGATTTAACAGGGAATGTGCTAACCGCTACATCACAGAGCCCCTATTAACGGCATAGATGTAAAGTCTCTAATATAATCTCTAAAGGCTGATGAAGCAATAGTTATGTCTCTGTATGTTTGCTTGAATTGTACACATTCACAGAACCTCGGTGGAACAGCTGGGTATGAGAGCCCAGGAATCTGTATAATGAGAATCCAGACATCACAGCTTTGTGTTACCAGCAACATTTTGACCCAACATAATATATATGAAGATATTTGCTGGAAGAGTTGGATCAAAACAGCTCAAGAAATCTCAAGAGAGCTTTCTGACTGTGTGTGCCTTTCAACTCAATGTTTTGAACTGTTAGCATTATATGAAAAAACAGGCACTAAAGGCTAAAATACTTAAACAATAAAATAAGCTGCCAAGAACTTGATGGGTGTGAAGCCTGTGTGGGCCTGATGCCTTCATTTACAACCCCTCTGCACGGTAAACAGCCTCATTTGTTGTTTGGAAACTCTGCATTCCACTCAAAGAGAAATTTCACCTTGGCCCGTTTTGGCACAGAGCAGTGCCACTCCTGAATCAGAGCCTGCAGCTTGCAAAATGAGTAGAATATAGAAGCTGGGAAGGCAATAAAAACTTTTCATGATCCACTCATAAGAGGCGCAGCAGGTCTGGTCAATGATGTGGGAAGCCAACTGAGAAACTCAAGACAGACGACAACAAACAAAAGAGCTCATCAGCACATAAATATGTAGTGATTCATGTGGGATCACAGTAAAACTTTTGCAATTTACCTGAAGCATGCTGCTCATAAATGCATAGCCAGTCATTGTCTGTTTCCCCCCCCTTTTGTTTTCTTCCAAAGCCTCAAGTTTATGATCTATGAGAATAAGATTGAGTTTGGACATGAAGAACATTAAAAAATCCCTTTTTTCAATTCTTTTTCCGTCTGCCAAGATTAATGTTTTGTGTCAGTGCTGCCTTGGGTTGTGCTCTGTGTTGTGCATTGCTTCATCTAGTATTCACATAAAGAAAAGTAAGTTAAAAATGACTTCAAGCATAAAACTGGCAATGATATACTTTCTTCCCTTTCTTAAAAAAAGAATATCTTACTTCTTTTGGGCATAGCAAACATTAATAGTAGTGCCTTTGTTGGGGACTGTTGTTAAAAACATATATGTCAGACTTTGGATTCAGGCACTCTAAATATCATGTGCTGTATACAAAAGATTATTTTGAAGAGTCTAGTTTGTCTTGCTGTTTCCGTTTTTGAAACTTGATGTGACCACATTTGAATGAAGTGCTATACGAAGACTTATACGAAAAAGGAAGTAAAGCCTATATAAATTCTAATTAAATTCTAAAAACATCTTGTCTAGACGTTAAGACAACATCAGGTTTTAAAGGTGAGTGCTTTGTGTTTTGTGACTGTATTAACTAACTTAAAATACACTGAGTCTTGATCACTGACTTATTTTATATCTTGTGGAGAGATAAAAGTATTAACAATTACAGCATTCCTTTAAACCATTAAAACAACATTTTAGTGAACTGCAGCATTGTAGATATTCATTTCAGGCATGAACATCACACTAGTGTAGCTGGACACATACTTACCTCTCGCAATAACACATTTATGTCTCACTCAGTCACAGACACCCTCTAAGGACTGTGTTTTTGTTAACTTGTCATAATGACGCTAGCAAAGAAACTTGATTATTATGCATTAGACACACACTGGCTACTAGTTTGTGCCTAAAAGAAATAAACATCATTATGCTCCACTTATAATATAGAAAGGAGTCTCAGAAAGCAGTCTTGGCTTCTTTCAAAACTAAATTGAACTCAAACTCAAGTGCCTGTTAATACCATGCCTGTTTTTGCACACTGCTGAGATGCTGATTGTAAAAAAAAAAGTCCATTGTACAAACGCATAAACAAAAAACTCTTCAGTGTGAAAAATATGACAGTTAAAATGCAAATAATCATGACCATGTCCTTTACAAATAGATAAACTCACTTTTATCAGTCTTTCAGTAAATCAGTAAAAACTTTGTATTATCCACAATTTTTTGTGGACCTTCTTCAAACTTTACAACAATACGTCCTTGGGGAACATAGGTTGGCTAAGCATTTGACTTTGACATTTTCTGTTAGCGCCCAAGGTCAAAGTGGAACTTGAAAGTTTTTTTTAAGAAACAATATTGTAAGTAATATATTCTTTGAAAGGGCATGGAGAAAGTTTTACAACGTGCTTTTTATTTATTCATTACAACACCCTACAATATCACTATGATGCCATAACAGGCTGATGTCATCATATTGTAATAAAAGCATCATAAAACATCAAAGTTTCGGTATAGCCACTGCCCTTCAGAGGGTGGTTGGAGTTGTATTCTCTGAGTGCTCTTGTTGTTTAGGATTTTGGATGATTAAAAACAAACTGTATTTCCAGGCAGTTGCAGCAATGGGCAACTAGTTTTTGCAAAGAAATTCAGATATACTGACTATACAGTCATTTAACTGTAGCACCAAATTGCTATCATTGGCACTGAGGAAAAAAGAAAATCTTGCATGATGTATTATTTCTCAGGAGGATTTCTTAGATATTTTTCTCAGGACTTATTGCATACCTTTGAGTGATTGGCTCATTTACAACTGTGTGGTAAGTCCATTTATGTTATATTTATGAAGGTTCCCAGTAGGGAGTAAAAGTGATATTCTGACAGCATGTGTTGATGATTATCTTATTCTAGGGCTGCTTGCCGCTGCGGTTGCCGTTAAAATCCTAGCGCGTTTGCATTTTTATTGTTAATTTAAGTAGGATTTCTGTTACGGATTTCTGTTTATTGATTGGGATTAGCTCCCCCAGAAGAGTTCTCATTGTGCTAGAAGCAGGAGAGCTTTTCCATCAAATGTAGCACTATTTGTAGCCATAGCAGTCGTTACAGAAAACAAAGAATAAGGGAATAGGGGGTTGTTCTCCTGTTCTCACCTCTCATACTTTCATCAGTCCACACACTGATATATGTATTGCATGTCCCATCTATTAAACATGTATAATAGCTTTAGTTTTAAACACATTTATTGTTGGTATGATTGTTATTTATTTATTTCTCAGCACATTAAATGTGCACACTGTTTGCCTTGAAGTAACAGGAGAAATCTGGTGCATGCCTTTCGGGGCTAAATCAAACATAATAGAGGCTGTGTGTGTCACAACTGCTCCAATGGCAGCTGAGAGGCAAGTGGCTACACTCCATATCATATTGATTTTAGATTAGGAAGGCTGCTGTTTGCAGACAGAAGGACGGAGGAAAAAAAAAAAACGTGGGAGATGATGTCCGATGATGATGATGATGGTAGGTGGAGTACAAAAAAACAGAGCAGTTTTGGCTGAAGTGGGGAATGAAGGAGGGAGAGGGAATGAGGAGCAAGGAGATGTTGTGAAATGTGTTGATGTATTTCAATCCCATAAATGCAGCAATTTCTCATAATAGCTGTGGCGGAAAAGAGAGATGCTGACATTTTCCGTTGTTATACACCACCAGGCTGTTGCTTTCCAACAAGACCTCTCCCTATTCCCCAACCTCTCCACCCACACACACTTACACTGCATTGATTAGTGATTGATTTGGCTGCAGACCACCTCCTGTGATCCTTCTCTCATCAAAAGGAACTAAATTCAGGAGCTGGGGCCCTGATCTTGTGTACAAAAATTGTTCAAGGTTTCCTTTTTTGGTGTACTAGTATATGTTTTTCAGTGTTTATTATTGTAGGAGTCACAGTCTCTGCAGAAAAGTGTGTCTGTAATTTAGTACGATGTTTTAGTAAAAGTTAGCAAGAGTTCCTTCTCTCTGGCAGTTTTGTGATGTCATTGTTTAGCTTACTAAATGTGTGCGACCTTTAAATATCTTAGCCGATTATCATGCAAACCTAACATACAGGTGATGATTTAAGAGATACAGTTAAGTCCATGAATATTTGGACAGAGACCATTTTTCAATTTTCTACAATGAATCTTAAATGAAAAAAAAAAAAAAACCTCAGATGCAGTAGACGTGCAGGCTTTCAGCTTTAATTCAGTGGGTTGAACAAAACAATTGTATAAAAATATGAGGAACTAAAGCATTTTTAACACAATCTTTTCATTTCAGGGGCTCAGAAGTAATTGGACAAATTAAATAACTGAAAACAAAATGTTCATTTTTAATACTTGATTTGGTGGGAATGACAGGCTGAAGTCTTGAACTCATGGACATCACCAGATGCTTGGTTTCCTCCTTTTTAATGCTCTGCCAGATCTTTTCTGCAGCGACTTTCAGTTGCTGTTTGTTTGTGTTTCTGTCCGAAGTTTAGTCTTCAATGAGTGAAATGCAAACTCAGCTGGGCTAAGACCAGGTGGGCAGTAAAGAATATTCTGCTTCTTTGCTTTAATAAACTGGCTGCATCTTTTGGGTCATTGTCCATCTGTATTATGAAACACCACCTAATCAGTTTGATTGCATTTAGCTGGATTTGAGCAGTATGTCTCTAAACACCTCAGAATTCATTTGGCTGCTTCTGTCCTGTGTCACATCATCAATAAAGTGTCTCAGTGCCACAGGCAGCCATGCATGCCCAAGCCATCACACTGCCACCGCCGTGCTTTAGAGATTATGTGGTATGCTTTGACTCATGCCGTCTCCATGCTTTTGTCTTGTCATCATTCTGGTAGAGGTTGATCAAGGTTTCATCTGTCCAAAGAATGTTTTTGCAGAACTGTGCCGGCTATTTTAGATGTTTTTTGGGGGTTTTTTTGAGCAAAGTCTGGTCTAGCCTTTCTATTCTTGAAGCTTATGAGTTGTTTCTTGCAGTGAACTTTCATGCAGTCTTCTCTTTATGGTAGACTTGAACATCGATACGCCTACCTCCTGCAGACTGTTACTTACTCGGTTGGCTGTTGTGAAGGGGGTTCTCATCACCACGGAAATGATTCTGCGATCCTCCACCATTGTTGTCTTCCGTGGACATCCAGGTCTTTTTGCGTTGCTGAGTTCACCAGTGCTTTCTTTCTTTCTCAGGATGTACCAAACTGTAGATTTTGTCACTCCTAATATTGTAGCAATTTCTCTGATGGTTTTTTTTTTCTATTTTTGCAGCTTAAGGATGGCTTATTTCACCTACATGGAGCGCTCCTTTGACCGCATGTTGTTTGTTCACAGCAAAATCTTCTAATTGCAAGATTACAAAGCGCCAGACCTTTTATCTGCAATGATATACTTGTGGATGAATAAACAGTATTAAGCATCTTTTCAGATAAACTACAGTTTCATGTGACTGAAGTAAACTGAAGCATTATTTATTTTTGATTTCATCTTCCTTGATCACCATCCAGAAATATCTGTTATGTGTCATATATCCCACTGGACTGCATAATTATTATACAAAAACATATTCAATTTTTTTTGCAGCATATTTCATGATGGACTTATAGTAACATTGAATTTTGGATATAGCCACTATATTTTTTAAGTATGGCCACGATCTTAATTAAGTCTGATTGAATGCTAGCACTTGCTAAGTGGCACTGAACTTAGAAAAAGTACACGTCTCTGATTGAGTGTTTTTACAGCATGCTTGCAGGTACTGTAATTATTCATAAAACAGGTACCTTAAGTTTTCAGTAGTCAGGAGTCAGTAGTGTGGTGTGGTACTGCAAATTTTGCATCGGCCCGATACCAAGTAAATACAGGGCCAATACTGCCAACACCAATACTGATAGCAATACTTGAAATCCATAAAGGCAGCGTCTACAGGGGAGAGCAGTATGTCATGTTTTATGAGATGAATCATCATCAATTTCACATTTTAATTACCAATAAACTACTGTGATTTTTACTTTCCACAGTAATTAGTTAACCTAACAAAAAACAACCTTCTCATGTATTTTGAAATGCTGCTTTTCAGAGAGCTGATATCTAGCCTCTGTTGTTTAAATGTGCTATAGGCTATGAATGAAATGGACGTGACAAACAAACACCAAAAGGTTCAGACATTTTTCATGTTTTTTAGTTAAAAAAATATGTAGTGTGATTCAGTGTGCTAGTTACTGAACTTCTAGCACAGAAACAAAGAATCAATACCAGTGCTCGTTAGTGTTGGTATCGGATCAATTCTAGCCCAATAGGATATCTATATTTGGATTGATCTGCCCAAATTTATTTTAATTTGTTATTTTTAAGGATTAATATATGTATTTTATGATTTAGTGCTAAGCTTTCCCTTCATCTCATCTTTTCACAAGTGCATTAACAATGAGAGGCTGATTTTTTTTCTTCCCCCCTGGCAGAAGGTTACTGAAGCTTGAAACAGTCAACTAAACTCATCTCAGTCTAATAACTGATCTGAAATGTAGCCCTGAAAAAGGCCTGACAGAATCCACAGAGCCAGCCTGAACGCCACCTACAGCCTGCCTTTGCAGTAGTATACTGCCAGCAGCACAAGCTCTGAAAAGCGATGAGTCCCATGTGTCCAGATTAAAGGAGGTATAATCATAACCATTAGTAGTAACCAGAATCCAGACTCCTCGTCTGAAACTCCTACTTTCAGGCAAAATGGAATGAAATTAAGCTACACACAATACTCATGAAAACAGGCCTCAGTGCATTTACTTCTACATTGAGTCTGTTTCTTTGTGCTTTAATGAATGTCATTTTTGCCAAATAGAACAGCAAAGCAAGAACAACACGTCTATTTGTCTATTGGTAAAAAAAGAAAAGAAAAGAAGAAAATGTCTGAAATTTAATGAAATTTGCTTCTGCAAGGAAGCAAATTTCATGTCTCTCACAGGCCCACCTTTCCATAATCATAGCTGAACTCTTCCCATGAATTTATTTTCTGCATGATGACACCTTTAAATACATACACTTTCATATTTGTGCTGTTTGTTTACCAATCTCCTTCGTGATAACTTTTTGTTTGGCCTCGAGGCTCACGTCCACAATGCTGCTATCTCATTTTTTCCTCATTAACTTTTCAGATCGGTCTAGGACGCAGGCTGTATCCTTAAACCACCAGTAACTGATAAACAGAGTTGAAGTATTGCAGCTCCTTCTCATCTCCTTCTGAATCCAATACAAGAACACGGCAAAGACCTTAAGAGCCATCTCGGAGTTGAGTGCTTGGCACCTGAAGCTTGGTGGCTCGTCTGCAGTGTCAGGACACAGAAGAAGAGCCTCTCTGTCAAACTTTTTTTTTTTTTAAACCTCCCACATTTCCTCTTTCTCCTTCATTTTCCTTATTCTTCTGTTTTTTCCTCCCCTGTAACTCCCACAGTTTTCCCAGTAGCGCAGCCCTGCGACACTTCATTAGCTTCCATCATCGCAAGCAGCGACAAACCTAAAGGTGGAGGAAAAAGTGACAATGTGATAGACATTATGCCGAGCGAAACCTTAAGCATATACTATATTTAACTGTGTCTAAACAGGCCCGAAAGGATAAAATCGCCCCTCTGTTTTGCTTCATTTTCCTTTGCTGTGCAGTCTGGTCGAATTATTAATCTCTAATGCTTTGCACATGTGTCCTGATTCAATCTGTAGGTCTAACATTACGCAGAGTTAGCATGCACGTGTTCATGCGTGCAGTATAGTATAGTATAGCACAGACACTTGCATACACAAACTGATGCAGGCATTAAAAGAAGCCATATTAGAGAGAGGGAAGAACGTGAAGGACTAAAGGCAAAGGAAAAGAAAGAGGGGCATTAGAGGCAGGGGTGGGACAATGTTTCATTATGTTTTGTGTCGCTATATCACAAACCCTCTTATTATATCTGCCACTGCCCCCCCTCTTTAAGAAAACACATTCATGCAAGAAGAAGTCATCAGCTGTCCTTGTTTCAACTCAAACATTCAAAATTGTGCTGCTGCACCAACAAGTGGGGCTGTTTCCATTTTCTTCCCCTCTACCATGTGGTTCTTGGAAGTTGCTCATTTCTTTGCTTAAAAGTACTGAGGGCAGGGAGGAAAAACAAGAGAGAGAGAACAGAGCTCAGTCTTTTTTCTTCTCCTTTCAGTTTGAGTTAGCTCAGCCAGTGATTTGAGCAGAGATAAACATATGAGCTACATTTCCTCTGGGTTTGCAGAGACCAGCTTTTAATATTTGTTTTGGCTCTTCCGTCTCCATTAAAGTGAATCCAAGTAATTAGATCAATATTTTTGACCGCGAATGATTGTCTTACAAAACTAGGAGCCACACAGCCGACTTGTACCAGCGGAGGGTTTTCTGAAGCATTGATAATCAATAAGAGGCAGACTTCAAAGATGCATGGAAAAGCTTGTTTGTGCCAATTTCTTAGTGGAGTCAGAAAGTGTATTCATATAGACAGTAAACACAACATCTATGCCATTAGTCCAATTCATATTTTTCTGTTGACAGAGAGATGTCAGAAAGCATCTCATGAAGATACCAAGGATCAGTAGCCGACTGGCTGCTGTTTAAATGGGAGAATATTGTGATAGATCGATACCTAGGCTGTAATCTAGTCATCAACACCATTACTTACAGGTTATTAAAGTCATAGCTGTCAAACATGTTCCAGAAAAACTACAATAAATGTAAAAGCTTTCTTTTCATTTAGTATGATTATTTTATTATTATTAATAATCAATTCCTTTCAGCACAGTGGTGAAGTGGTGAGCACTATTTCCTCACAGCAAGTAGGCCTACCAGCTGGGTGAGGATTTTCTGTGTGGTGTTTGGAAACCCTACGCCATAATCTGACGTGCACCTCCCTGAAATGTAACTACATACAGGTCAATGCAGTGATTAGCCCGTTCAGCACCATCGATTTCTCCTGTGCATTTTTTGCCTGATTTTTTGAATCTATCAGTAATTGAATAATTGTATCAATAAAAGGAGTAATAATCATAGCATCAGTATAAACCTCACAAAATTTCCTTGAGTCCATTTTAATGGTTTCAGCAAATTTCTGTAGGAAGATTGCTGAAACTATTAACATGTACCAAAAAGTGGAAAGAACTAAGGGACAAATATAGTCAACTATGGACCTCATAGTACCCTAGTTTGGATTCGGGAAAGAGACACTCTCTACTTTTAAAATTAGGCTTAAAACCTTCATTTATGATAAAGCATACAGTTAGGGCTGGAGCAGGTGAGTTTGAATCTTCCCTGCAATAGGCTTTCGGCTGTTGGGAGCCATTTTTTCTTCATTCACGTCTTTTCACTTTCTTTTCACTTTGCATTTAATCTTTAATTTTTCATCTTTCACAGTGTGTCTTTGACCTGTCTTTCTCTCCTCACCTCAGAGTGGTTGTGGCAGATGGCTGCTCCTTCCTGAGCCTGTCTCTGTTGGAGGTTTCTTCCTGTTAAAAGGGAGTTTTACCTTTCCACTGTCACCAAGTGCTTTCTTATAGGGGGCCGTTTGATTGTTGGAGTTTTCTCTGTATTCTTGTAGGGTCTGTACCTTACGATATAAAGTGCCTTGAGGAGACTGCTGTTGTTACTTGGGGCTATATAAATAAAATTTTATTGAATTAAAATGAAAATATTTTTGTTCCCAAACAAACTGACCACAACAACAAAGAGTGAGGACCCAGGAGGAAAAAAGTCCCCGCATTTTATTTGGTGTTCCATGTCCCAACTGCCAGCCTCAATAGCCTGGGATTAGTCTGCCAGGGCCTCCACCCTTGGCTCCCGCCTGACACACATTGCAAATGGAAGGATGGGTGGCATTTTATCTGTTACTGTCATGGCTGGCACCACAAATAAAACACTGGGATACAACAACAAGGTAATAATGCACAAAGAACAAAGCACAAAGACGAACATGTATAGGTTTCATCATACTCTCTCCAATGTCCCCACAAGTCTAAATCAGGCCTTAGAATCAACAATCTTTCTTGTTGCTGTGTGAGGTTGTGTCATGTCTAGTAAAGAGAATGGCAATAAGATGTATAAAAGTTCAATTGCAATGGCAAGTGACCGAAAGGGGTGAAAAATATTGGGGGTGGTTGTTTTACATAATCAGTGTGACATTTGTAACAAAACAATGATTAATACCTAAGTGATTAACTTATTCACATCATCGCGCCAAGATGAAAAGAAGTCTTAAATTTCACTGATGTGTGATGTTCTCCCAGTCGACCTTGTAGATGTCAACATATTTCACAGAAAAGTAAAGAATCTGCACAAACTCTAGTGCAAACGAAAACACTGAGGCATCAGGTATATTTTACTGGGGGAGAAACAAAATGATCAGTTATTGCCGTCTTTGGTGTTACCATGGTTGACAACTGACAAAAACGTCGGTCTGATTCCTTTCACTCACACATTACTTTTTTATTCTTGGGCTGTATTTATTTCGAGGAATATAAAAAGCTGGAGAATGTGAGAAAAGCATTTTTCCCCTATTCCACACAAGAAACTATCAACCCCACCTTGACTCTGTTGAAGTCGAAGTGTAGGCTCCTTTTTCATCCTCCTTTTTCCTCTCTGTTTTGTGTTCTCTCTCTCTCTCTCCATCCACCTCCTGTCAGCTTATGAGGGCATGCATTTAACTGGTGATGAATAGTGATGAGCATATGGGGCAAATATGTGAGTGTGCATGTATAGGGTTGTTAATGTGAGACCTGCAGTCCTCTTTTGTATCTGTCTCAGCCTGACACTCGTGCATCCCTCAGGGAGGGGGGCATCCTGTTTTTGTCAGCAAGGCTGACTCAGATCAGCTTTGCTGCCCCTTCTATGAGGGTGAAACAAGGGGGAAGGGTATCCAAAGACAGAGCAGGAGGAAGAGGAGGAAAGGATAGATAAAACAATATCATGATTTGGCAAAGGAATAAAAGGAATACAATTAAATTGAGCGTGCACAGAGAGGAGGAAATCAAACATGGGCTCATCTTCTATCCTGGTTCCTTCTGCAGTTATACAATCTTTTCATTATCAGCCTTGAGAAGATTTTGTTTCCCATAAGCTGCTCAGTGCTGCTGTGTTTTTAGTAAACAGTGTCAATGCAGCACTTTTTACATTCTTTTTACATCCAAACATTTTGCTTTTAGGATAATGCTGCCTTATAAAGTCTTGTTTGCAAGTAGATGAGCATTACAGCTCAAATGCAGCTGGTGATATTGCAGCTCTAAGTAGAGAAAATATTTATAGTAAATCAACAAGTATATAAATGCACCTGGTTTAAATGTTGTGGCTATGAGCAAGACGGAAATTTAGTTTAAAAATAAATAAATAAATAAAATTTTCAAGACAAATTTTCAAAATCAGTATGTTAAAAATGTTATGATAGGGGCATGTTTTCTTCCATGGTGCATCACCTCTCCTTTCAACATCAACCTTGTGAGTAACTATAATCTGAGGAAACAAACTGCTTTAATTCTAAAAGGGAAACATTTTCTCACTCTGGCTCGATGTAAGATTTCAGCTGCTTTCACATCTGGACTGTGAGCAGTATATGGAACCATTCTGTCCAAACACATGCGAGTACAAAAAATCCAAAGTTGCCTTTGAAAAATGGGCTCCAATCAGCAGAGAGCACTAAACACACATTTCTGTACCTGAGCATGGCATGCTGGCATGCAATTTGAGCACAAATACATGATATTTTAATGCACAGATGTGAGACTCCTGTGACAATGAACTTGTGTTATCATGGCATGTGGATAATTAAAAAAAGCTGCAAGTCACATTATGTTTGCAAGTGCATTAGCTTACTGCAGTAGCTTTTAACCAGTGAATGAGACACAGAAGGGCCAAACTAATGCTTTTACATAGTACAATCTAAAATTGTGGGACTTGATCCAGTGGGCAGAGTTTTCAGAGTATGAGTCTTTTTCTGTGGTACTGTATATGTGTAAATTATCAATGTCATGCGCACCAACACACCCCAACATACCATCATAGAAACTGGATTTTGATAAGCTGGTCTTTAGCCTGTAGGGATCTTTAGGAAAACCTTAACTTTGGATCGGCTGGATCATAGGACAGTTTTCTACTCTGCCTCACTTCATCTCGCATCATCGTGAGATCTTTCTTTGGATGACAGTTTTAACTTCCATTTGCAGAAGTAGCAATGCTCTATTTACTGGTGTTTAGAGATGTTGCTGAAAAAATCCAATGGTTTCCAAAGCAAAATTATTCTTGTTTTTTTTTTTAAATGCAGTACATCATTAAATACAGACATAGATTCTCTGATTCTTAATATTACGTACCACACATAGTTATGTTGAGAAATGTTAAACTAGTTGTTCTCCCACTCTGTCACAGTTGTTAAACGCTTGCAATCTTTTTAAAAAAAAAAAACTCATATAGCTGCCTTGCTACATACTTGTGAGATGTTGCCACTGACCTAAACTCGAAATGAACCAATGTTTTTGTTCAAGTAAATCACAGCAACATCTCTCAGCTTCAACATTTATTCAACATTTTACTTTATCCTGTTTAAATTCTTTACAGCTCATCGCATGCTGTTTTTACTTTCATTTTTACACAGCATTCCAGCTTTGTTTGGAAAGGTCACAAAATGCTATCTGTTTTTTTTTTCATTTTGTGTATATATAACAGCAGATAAAAATGTTTGTAATTGCCAAAAGAAGTCATCGTCATTTACTGATTCTTCTTTTTCTTCTTTCAGCTCCTCCCTTTAGGGCTCACCACAGTCGATCATCTGCCTCCACCTCACCCTTAAGGGATAGGATAGAAAAGAGTCATGGATATGACTCTTTTCTGTGGTATTCCTCTTTTCTTTTTGCCTGGCAGTTCCACCCTAAAAGTCATTTGCCCAGTTTTCCCTCCTCTGTACATATCCATCTCAATCTAGCCTCTTTTACTTTGTCTTTCTGATATGCTCACTTCTAATCCTGGCTCTCTGGATCACTCCCAACAAAAATAAGCTCTGCCACCTCCAACTCTTTTCCACCTCTTGTCTTTTTATCAGCGGGTGCCAAAATAATTCATAATGAAAATAAATCATTGGCTTGACGTTCCTCTGGTTCTGCATTAGATCACTTAATTGGAGGACTACAGAAAGGATTGGTTTATGATAATTCTACTCTGAAAGAAATGTTTTAGAGAAAGTGCTTTTTATGCAAACTAGAGTCATGCAGTATAGCGACATCAAAGATGTGTGTATAAAGGTAGAAAAAAAAAGGAAAATATTTACTCTTCCAATGTTGGGGAAGGCGTCTTTCTGTTTATAAGCGGTTACTTCATCGTGATCCAGGCTCTACATACTGGAGCAGCCATCCTGGATTAAGCCCAAAGCTCAGATAGTATCATTAGTATACAGTCACAGAGAAGGCTTTTGTATCAACACCACTCGCATTACATAATCACAGAAAAGGCTTTCCAACTGGGAGACTCTTTGTTTTGAATCGTAAGCTCTTGTGATTATAAGTGAATCCATTAAGCCCCCATATGGATGCATTGCTCATCAGCCTAAAAAACTGCCACAATTAAATGCTTTAGCATTTCTCAGCAGGCACCTCATTCCTGTAAGCAGGACAACCATACCTTTGTTTACCTGGGTTAAAAACGGTAGCCTGCATGTATACGAATTCTCAACATTGTTCGAAAGCTTTCTTTGTTGTCTTTTCCAGCAGGCTCTCCTTTGCTCCTAACAATAACAATTTATGAGATGTACAATAGCTCCTTGATAAGACAAGAAATTTATGATACTGCCATTAGGATTTGTTTTCCCCACAGCTCGTGTTTAAGTTTAAGAAATCTCCCTCCAAAGCCCATATATGCCTGAAAGGGAGCTTCAGAGAAGAGGCTCGGCAAAATTGCTACACCACTTCTGCAGCTGCATAAACTTTTCTGCTTACCCGTATTTATGAACAGTATAGTGCAAAGATCATAAATATTTATTGAAAGAAAGCATGTACCGTATGTAGCTGCTGTTAGCATTTTTGAAAGGCCCCGAACAGCTGCTGGGATGTTTGGAACTCACCGAGAAGAAATGAGCTTTATCTGCTAATCGTAAAATCAGTGATTTGATCCCTGGCTACATGCTGAAGTCAGAATCAGAATACTTTATTAATCCCTGAGGAAATTATGTAAGTCATTGGATATGTCATGTAAGTGTCATTGGATGAAATACTGAATATATTGGATTACACATCAGAGAAATGGGTTTCAATGCTGACACGGAAATGAAAGAAAAAAAAGAAGTCAAAAAGCACTCTAATCAATCATCCACGTAAAGAAAACTTTGCATTAAATTTTGTATCAAAGCTACATAGCTGATCAATCTAGCTGGTAACAAAAGAAGCAAGCTAGGCTATAGTTATATTTACTTAAAGATTTGAGCCTGAAGAGCTGACAATATGAAAGTAGATGAAACATTAGCTTAAGGTTTTAGCTTTGCTAAATGACTGGCGAAAAAAAAATCCCTGCTACAGCACAAAAACTAGACTTTCTTGATCCCTGTCCACCGACACATTATGGTTAAACGAAAAAACATTTTGGTTTTCCTCAAAATGGTTCACTTTTAAGCTTCCATCCCCAGTTTCCAAACCCATTCAGAAATGTGTCTGTACTAGAAAATAATCAATCTACTTTTGTTCAGTGTTGTAACAGTTCAGTACTGCTTGTTTAAGTTTGGTTAAGCTACTGCCAGCCTGTGTTTCATGTGCAAGCTTGCCGTCTCTATGTAATTTCTTAGTTTTCTTATCAGTGGACAAATCTCTGGCCCATGAAAATGACCACCAATATTTCTGTTGGCTTTAGCTTTTCCACAATGTTCCCATTTAGAGCAGAAAGAAAACCCTCAAAAACGAACAGTTCATGGTAAGACTGCAAAACAAGGTCTTTCTGTTGAACAACATAATTATTTTAATCCACATTCTCTTTGAAGATTTGTAAAGCATTTTCCCCATTAACTTTAATTTTTATGGCATTTTAAAACGAAAAGGTAAACTTTTATTCTTTGTATTTTGAATAAACTATTGTGGTTTTATGTTTGCAATTTGAACAAAGGTTTGTGCCTTTTTTGACTTACGATTGAAAGAATAGAACAGGTGCCATAGAAACTTAGTGCTGATTCACAAGCATAGGTTACTGGAATCTATATAAAACAGCATTTGTTAGAACTTCTTTTTTGGAGTAACAGTTACAGCTGGATAAAACTCTGGAAATATACCGAAGACAAAAATGGTTTTGCACCTTTTCCCTGCCTGCTTTGGAATCAAATTACATCAAGTACAAGGTAGCTCCCGTGCTGTTTCTAAATAAAATAGCCTGTCAGAGCTGTAAACAGAAAATATAAGATTAAAAGATAAGATGAGAATAAGATCAGTGTCATGCATAAATAGCACAATCCTTGTGTGATGTTTGCGGTTATGGGGTCATGCAGTCCAAGTAAAAATTGTTTTAAGTGGATAACTATGTAAAAATAAGCTGTGTGGGTATTTTGTTGTGAATGAAATAATGAGATCCCAAAGGGGAAAAAAACCCTCAACAATAATGCAGTGTGTTCTCTTTCACAATTATGTACTGAGTTTAGGTTGTCATCTGGTTATATTCAGTTTAGACACCAACAGAGAATCATGTAAAAGGTATAGTTTTACATATTAACAGACTATAGTTTCCAACAAGATTTCAGAGACACACACATCACTGTTATATCACAGACTAATTACACTGATTAAAAGCAGGCATTAAGTGAAAAAAAAAAAAACTCTTGCCAAGTCATAAAAAGGAAAACTGGGAAAGAATATTTTTGCAGGCTTGGACTTAAGAGTGCTTCTTGTATATATATAAAAAAATCATGGTGAGGATAACAGAGACAACCCAGTGAGTGTGATAAACCAGTTTACCCAGGAGAAAGGAGACACATCTGCAAGGGAAGCACTGGCCTCAAACCACCAAATAGCTACTTAGTGGGTTGCCAGATATTTACAGCAGGACAAAACCTTAACTCATCCTCAGCGCTTTGCTTGACAGGCTGGCTCCAGCTGAAGAGACGACCTCAGGATGTGGTCAAGAATTTCCAATTCCCAGCGTGAACACCTATTGTAGAAATACATACACATATTTCTGTCTGCATCAGATTTATAGTGCATTTCTATTTATCTTGCCATCATGTCTGTATTATGAAAAAAGACGCCACTGATATAAATGAGTGAGGCTGTTGTGTTTATTTGTCAAGTTTCCTGCTGAATAAAGCTGCACAGATTTGCAACAAATGTGGATGTTCTTCCCTCACAAGGTCTTTGGCTGGATATAGACACTGGCTGCAAGTAGCTCTTGTTGGCATTTTGGCTTGCCATCAAATTACTCTCTGAACATTGATTAGAGACAACTGATATGGCAAAAACGGTCTTTGTTAGGAATTTGAGACTGAACTTTCCAAGCAGCTATTTTGTAACAAACAGTAAACAAGCCTGTTATTGCTTGATCGTTGGGTATTTGAACATTAGTCTATGTTAAATGTGTTAAATGGCCATCAAGATCCTTTCTCAAATTTATGTTAATATGCGTGTTAATGTGACAGACTGCTAGCTAAATAACAAAGCAAAATACTGGCTTGGGTGAGAACATGGGTGAGAATATGACTAACAACTGATTTTAGAAAGCAATGGTGTGTAACTAGTGACTGGTTTCATAATCAAGAGAGACGCAAGGAACAAGTGACAATTAATTGCTTTTTAATATTCAAATTCAATGTAACTTTGTATTTATACAAATGATACTTTGATATTTTAGGCAAACATTGGCATGGAAGTTTATAGGCTTCTCTCTGTCACAGTAGTACATGCATTGCATACTGTGCACAATGCCATGAAAAAGCATTCCTGATTCCTTAGTTTTTGCATATTTGTCACACTTAAATGTTTTAGATCATCCAATAAATGCACTGTACACACAACATTACAGCATAACAGGACAGTTTTAAGTATGTGATGTCATTGTTTTTACTGCTGTCTCTGCGTGTGTGTGCCTCTGGGCAGTGAACATACATTGGAGCAACACGAGGGTAGCTGTAGTTCACTTAACACCTGCTGGAGTCATTAATAATAGGATTTCAGTGTGTTACATGAAGAACCTTAAAATATTTAAAGATGAGTAAAGCCCTGCCTTCAGCCAACCTGCTGGGGCCTGTTTACTGAATGTGCAACACCAGGTAGTTTGTTTTCACTCATAACAGTTTTATGAGTAAAATCCAAAGGCCTGTAGGGCTCACACATGTATGTGTTCTGTTAAAGCAACAGTCATTTGTGAGAGGTGACAGTGCCATCAATCTACATGCTAATAGGGCTTGCAAATCACTTTTGTGTAGAGTGCCTGAAACAACACGCCCACACCTGCCAACATTTCTCTTTGGATTTTTTTTTTCCAGTGCACTGCTATTTTCAGCCTAGTCAACCTAGACAGCACAAACTTTCATTATTTATTATTACATATAACTTGTTTTCTTTTCAGTGCTTTTATTGATTCTGTCAGTTTCCTTAATTTAAATATTATGTAAAATATTATGTATAATTTGTTATTCTAATGGTATTATAGAAGACATTTTAAAGGAACCATATAAAATCTTCCAGCTGAAAAAAATTGGAAAAAAGTTTTTGTTATTTTGTTTTAATAGACTTCCATATCATCTTGCTGTGATTGAGTACACTTGAAGGTCTGGAAAAACAAAATTGAAGAAAATAAAGAGTTTCCCCTCTTATCTAAGAAGTATTTTACCTCCACTTTTTGCTTTTAATTTTGCGGTGTTGTTATATTTTTTTCCTGTATTGTAAGATGTTCCCAATATATATAGGTCTGCACTAAGTAATTGGACTGAAAATAAATGCCTCATGAAGGAAGCAGTTTTTCCTTTGGATCAGTATTAAACATCGTTGTTTCTGTGGGGGGGGAAACTGATATGTGTAAATATCTCACCTCCAGAGAGGTGAACCCTAACTAAACTAAGAAAAGCAAAACAAATAAATAAGCAAAAATAATAGGCAAACAAAGCCACACTCGCCAGGATTATTCTTTAAAGGGAGCCAGTTATTTAAACTCAGTGATCCTTAACATGATGTGACATGACATTCTCTCTCCCTTCCAAATAAAAGCTCCTCTGTGTTTTGTTACAGGTCACTCCACACTTAAGTAATCCCTTTCCAAAGATCCACCTTCTCCCTTTCTCACTCTCACTGTTCCTCTCGAGTGAAGTAAAATTACTAAGCGTAAGAGGCTTTTGACAGAAACCCCAGCCCCTTCTTTTCCAAATCAAGCATCTTAATTAGTGTCTTTAAGTGGATGCAGATCCTTATGCGCAGCGCCATATGCAGGACTGAATATTCATGCATGGGACACAGCACATTGTCCCTGCTCCAGCCCAAATGCTCCGTTTCTCTTACCCTCATTATTCTGACACGCTGACAAAGTGCAACAAGGCAAAGAACAAAAAGGAGAAAGCAAAGTCAGTTTCTGGCAAAAGTTCACTCCAGACTTCATGACACTAGGAAACAAAAGAAAAGGGTGCTGATCCAAACTTATATTGTTGATATTTTTGAAACCAACAAGCATCTCTTTTGAATGCTTTGGATGTGCTCTTGACTGCTGGTGTAATTCCAGACGTTTGAGAAGTTTGTTCATGTTCCTCGTCACTTCCTACACATTGTAAATACTTTATTACTGATGACTGCTTTCCAAAGCAAGTGTGACGAGGTGGATTTCATCTGCTGGAGGATCCTCCTCCTAAGCAGTGGGGATCTGGAAACTCTAGAAGACTGGAATCCACTTGAGAAACTTAAACAACTTGTGTCATTTTTATGTACAGCACTAATATATGTTATTCATCACTAGAGTATATCACATAAAATAAAGCCAAGCAAAGCAAGCCAATAAACATTCATTTGTTGGCTTGCTTACAAATATGTCAGCTGTATGTGTTGACATATGACAAAAACTACAAGTCGAGAAATTCCCTCTACATTTTTATTTACTTAGTTAACATCTATTTTTTTTCACACTTTTTTAGTCTATAGTTTAATAATGAAAAAAATAATGACCTTGTAGTATACAGTCATCTGAAAAAGAAAGTTTTTACTAGGGTGTAAAAATCTATGTGCACCCTTACTGCTTCTACAGGATTTAAGAGGGTACGTAGGAGGCAGGTGCTGCTAATCAAATCTAATTCAGTAACTGATCATCAGCAAGTCAGAGCACATCTATAAAAGCCGTTTGCTGGTCTGGAGCATTCAGGTATGTGCTACACAATGCCACAATCTTCCAAGAGTTGATGTCCAAGCAAAGTCTGACCATGCAATGCTCAGGGAAACTGCAAAAAAGCACCTTAGATTCTACAGGCCTCAGTTAGCATGTTAAATGTTAAAGTTCATGACAGATTAATGAGAATAATCCAGAACAGAAGCCTCTTCTTTCTAAAAAAAAACACAACGCCATGGCTTAAGTTTGAAAAATTGCCTCTGAACAAACCACAAGACTTGTAGAACATTGTCCTTTGGGCAGACTAGACCAAAGTTTAAATGTCTGGCCATTATGCACACTGCCATATTGGCAACACAGGATATCAGCACAAATACCTTATATCAACTGTATACCACTGTGGTGGAGAGGTGGGGATTTGGGCTTGATTTAGAGTGACAGAACCTGGGTAGCTTGTAGTCACTGAGTTGACCATGAACTCTACATGGCTCTGTATAGTACTGTTTAACATATTCTGAAGTGAGACCATCTGTCTGATAGCTACAACCTTGCTGAGATTAGATCTTGCAACAGGACAATGATTCAGAACACAGCAGCGACTTAGAGATTAGACAGGCATCTTCTCCCCCTGTTTTTAAATCCCTTCTGAAAACCCATCTCTTCATCCAGCCCTTTGACACCTTGTGAGATGTTGGTTTTGTTTTGTTTTTATTTTAGTTGTCTTTAAGTTGATTTTATAATGTTTTTAATATAGGGCTGTTTTAATAACTATGTAGTATATGTTTCATTAAGTTTTTATTTTTGCTGTTTCATTTTATCTATTGTTCTTAACTTATTTACTGTACAGCATTTTGGTCCTGTGCTGCCTGCTTTAAAATGCTTAGATTGGATTGGATTTACAACACAATGGTTGAAAAAGAAAAAAATTCAAGGTGTTGCAATGGCCCTGTCAAATGATGGGACCTCAACCATACTGAAATGCTGTAATGGGACCTCAATGGAGCCATACATAAATCAGTGACTGCAAACTTCAATAAACTGAAGGAAGTAACAGAAGGTTATAAAGAAGAATATGCTGCTCACGTCAGCAACAACATGAGAAACTGATAGTCATACAGCAAATGATTACTTCAAGTTATAACTGCTAAAGGTGGTTCTACAAACTGCTGAATCATGTGGTGTACTTAGTTTTTCACCAGATCACCTAGAGTCATATTTTCTGCAAAATAATGAAGAATTTTTTGACCTCTTTGGAGGTTGAATGTGGAGGTTGTTCATGTCTGGTAGACAAAGAAAAATGATTACCATACAGATAGGATAATATTGTCTTTATAATTTAATACCACTATGTTACGCCTCTCTTCAGTATCAGGCAAATAATGAGGCCCTCCTCCTATCCAACACCATCATCATAAAAAAGGGGCAAAGCCACGGCAGGCATTTAATTGGTGCTCATTAAGTAAACTGTTTTATTTTATAAAATGAAACTCTAATCGTCGTCACTTTCCCTCACAAAACTTTGAACGTTTATTTCAGGACTCGGAACAGCTGTTCATGCAAGTCATGAAGAGCAACGGGGACAGTAATGAGCGGGGGTGTGAGGGTATGTATGTATTCATGGGTGAATGTAGAGTCAAAATAATTTGATGGGTGCCTCTGCTGGAGGAGGAACGTGAGGTAAAGAATGAGAAGTGGAACAGCAAGGCAAAGGACGGGCAATGCTGTAAGCGCTGGAGCTGATACTCTGGCTTCAACAGCTCCAGCAGCTTCAAGCTTGGATGAGCTCCAAGTGCCGCCAAGGTCAGGAGAGCACTGTCATTCAACAGCACTGTCTGTGTGTGTGTGTCTTTGTGGTGTGGTGGAGGGGAGGGTGCAGGCAGAGGGTATAGACATGTGTGCAAAAGCAAATATATACCTAGATGTGTGTGTTTGTATATTAGTTGCTGTGGTAACCGTAACCGACAGTAACAATGGCAACAGAAGCAAAGTTTGTACTGTAGGCTGTGTTTAACTGTGTTTGCTTCCCTCTGTGACCATGTGTATAATGGCCCTGTAACAATATCCACTGACTTCAAGTGCCCTAATAAAGATCTGAATCATAAGCATATCAAACATCCACATCAGGGTACGGAGCAAAGGGCAAGACAAAAAAATCCCCCCCACACAAGAGTTTTACAACCGGATTTTTAGATAAGATGAAAAGATGAACCACAACAAATACAAAATAATCAGATATTATTAAGCAAAACATTAGAATGTATGAATGTATTAAAGTATTGCCCTCCTGAAGTTTGCTTTGAGCCAGGGCAGAAAGATAACCTTGATGAAATGAGCCAAAATAATCAGGTGTTCATCTCACCCCAGTTTCCTCAGATATTATCCAATATAAAAATTAGACCGAGTAAGCACTTTATAGTACTTTTTATCCTCTTACTTTTAATTTGAGTAGCTTGTTATGTCTGGTGAATTGTAAGATGATATTATTGTTTACAAGCTTTGCGTTTGAAAGTTCCGCTCTCAAAGATAAGAAGCTTCCGACTGTTGGAGAAGTCCACTTGTTAAACACAAGCGCTTTCCCCTGTTCCTACGCGCTGTCTCCACCATAAACAGTCTGTCGTCTAGAGTGAGAGTTCGAGGAGACGGTGGTTTGGCAGTGACAAATAATTCTGATGTCCATCACCCTGCTTTCCTCCCCTCCTGTCAGCACAGTGGAGGGTCTGTGGTTGGGTATTCTTTCACCCGTTTCAGTGAATCTGTCTTTCTTTTTGACTTCCTGACCTAGTTCTTTAATTGCCACTCATTCATGTCCTCGTCACAACATACACAAGTACTGGTTCACAACACTGAATACAAAAGAGTTGCATTAATTTGCTATCTGAATGCCACTGTTTTTTTCTTGGTTATGAAATGTCATGTGAGGGTTATTTTTATTCAGCATGACCGATGATCATCCAGTTGTCTATTACTCTTGTATTCTTCTCTCAAATTCAGTTTTTAAATTGCTAGACTAGCGATCCTGACATTCCTCTCCACCTTTCTTACATTCTCACAATGTTTTTTTTTCTATCTTAGTCTTACAGGAAATGTCAGCCCCTGTGGTGTTTTTTTACAGTCTGATTGGATAATGAGAGGAAAGTGGTGTTTATCTGCTTTTGAGACAGACAAGGGAAAGAGGAGTCAATGCCCTCTGACCTCAAGCAGGAAAAGAAAGCTTTTCTAACCTTTTCTGGGATCTACAGTTTACCACAAAATAAGTCTGTGGAGAGAATTATACAACTGTCATTATGGTTTTTCTTATCAGTTAATTTGGGGAAATAGTAAAGGCAGCGATAATAAATCAGTAAATTTACTGAATTTGAATCCTCATTGTTGTTATGCTTGGCACTGCATGGACGACCATTTTACCTCATCAGTGAAGGGATCTGGGTAAGAGTGCTGTCTGTGGCAGGATAACCCTGAGTGGAACTTGTGCAATCAAGTGCTGGAAACAAGCCATATTTAAAGTGCTAGTATTGTTGGTGCCATGCTCCAGATTTATCTGTCCCTATTCCTTATGACACACTGGTCATTACAAACAGGAATTTTATGTATAAGTAAAATACATATCCAAGCATTAGTAATAGATATTGAGAAATATTAATGTCATTAATGTTACTGGCAGCCTCCACTGCTCAAGGAAGTACAGTACTACCTTTTGCACATTCAGCTGAATAGCTCCTTTCGATAGGTTGCTTTCTCTTTTAAAAAGCCTAAAAACATGAAATGCCATTTTCACATGCTTATTGTCTAGGTTGCCTGTTTTTCTTTGCAAAATCTGATATTGCCATTGTGGCTATTAAATGTGACAAATGTGTGAACAATTCCCATAGCGCACAGAGGAGTATAGCAGCTGTCAGCCAGAAATGACGCATGCAAAATATTCATTGAGCTTTTAATTAAAAAATTACACATATTATAGAATAATAATAGTAATGCTAGTGTGTATAAATATGTATACACATTTAACTATGTATACATATTTAAATGTGTAAATAATAAGCAATGATTTATATAATAAGTAACATGTTTATATTACACTATGGTAAAGGGACTGGTTAATGCACAAGCTCAAAGCACTTTACATATCTCGTTATAAAAGCCATACTTTGATAAATGCAATTATTGGAGCAACTTAGTTGTAAATTAACACAACTTAGTTGTACTGACTTAGTTGTAAATGACTTGCTCTACTTCCTGATCTACAGCCAGTCCCTGCTATATAGACCAAAGTACTTGGCCACCTATCCAATCTGTAGGAGTTGCTTGGTCAGGAAACGCCTGCTATGAAGCTTTCAGTGCATAGCTTTTGTGGTGATTTTAATCCCAGAGTAGGTTTGGAGCTGATAAAGTAGTTTGAGATACTAATGTCCCTGATAGGAAACGCTGTTATGTAGAAAAAGAGTCAGGACCTACCAAGAACCCTGACCACTTTGTCTGCTTTGTTTCATTTTCCTCTTCTACTCAGATAGCTTCACTTATTTCCCATTTCATGATTTTGTTGATTGCGTGACTGTTTTCCAATTTCTCTCTGGAGTTTCTTCTGTCTTGTGGTGTTTTATGCGACAATGCGACAGTTTAAACCTTTTCACCCACAGAACAAGCATCCATACTTCTTGTCCCTTCAAAAATTTGAACAATATGTCAACACCTTGGCTGAAACACTGATTTTTTTTTACTTCACAAAAGGGACCAAAACAAGACAAATGGAGGCACATTAGCACTGAGCTAACGTTCCTATAATCTAATGAGCCTATGTGGTGGCCACTAATAGAATAAGTGACTCCAGTTTTATGCATAACAAAGACGTAATACAATTCCTGCTCTTACTTTGATTACGAAAATAATTCAATTTATGTGTTTACTTGCATAGCAAAAGAATGTTATGCTAATATTACCAATTTCATGCTCTCTTGCGCAATGTGATTATTGATTGAATGCACATGCACACCCCCTAAGTGGCTGCACTCAGAGCTCCCGCAGTCATAAATTACAGTTATATTAATCTCTTGATATTTCTGTTGCTAGTCCCGCAACTCCCACATTATTAATTCAGAGAGGGAAACCACAAAAGCAGGATGTAAAATTTTTTTTAAAGCAACTTATGAAATTTCAGAGGAACAAGTTTCCTGGCAGTATGGTGTTCTAACATTAAATATTCCTTAAATACCATACACATTGCATTCTGTTACATGGTAAATATATAGCAAACTAATAAGATTATGATTCATAAAAACATTGCTCTGTTGCGATACTGACCACACAGAGTGTGTCGATATGCAGTATACAGATTGGTTCTCTAACAACAGCCAGTGCCTCAACTGGAACTGAATACATTGATTTTTGTGTATTTATGTAACCCAAGAAAGAGGTTAGGGAATCAATATATGAAATATGTCACTGGAGCCAGAAGAAACATTAGGCTTCAATATTATGTTTGTTTCTTCAGTATGATGACATTTCAGGATTGTGTGTTGAAACACTCACACTATTGCTGTTTTATTTCTTTTTTCGTTGTGAGGGCCTCAGCACAGCTTGAAAGCTCAGCTTATAATTTGGGGAAATTATATGTTTCTATAGAAACATATAATTTCTATTTCTATAGAAATAGAAATTATATGTTTCTATAGGTAACTTAAAACGCTTGTTTTGATCACACACACACACACACACACACACACAGACACACACACACACACACACACACACATACATTATATTAAAATGTTTTAATATAATAACATATTATTATTCAAAGAGTATAAAATCCTTTTATCTCCTTGTCTAGATCAATACACGCAGCCACAACCACAACGAGGACTGCTGACTTGCCCATGTTTGTAACATTTGTCCAAATGATGACAACTGCAATTCTCCAAGAGGAGGGTAAGCCATTGAAGTTCAATGTGGATAAAAAGACTGGCTGCTAGTAAAGTGCTGTATCAAAGCAGATTACCGGAAATTTTGACTGGAAGGGAGGAGTGGCTGAAAGAGGTGCACAAGTAACAGGGATGACTGCAGCCTTGAGAGGATTGTAGAGGAAGGAGTGGATTGAGGCTGGTGTCCGTGGATCAAGAGCCACTACGCTTAGATGTCTTCAGGAATGGGGCCACAACTCTCACTTTCCCACCATGTGCTTCAAGTCACTCCTGAACCAGAGACAAAGACAGAAACATGTTACCTGGCCTAAGGAGACAAAGAACAGGACTGTTTCTCAGCAATCTTTTCATATGAAAGTACACTTTCCATTTCATCTAGAAATCAAGGACGTACAAGAGTATTCTAAAAACTTGAGATATTGGATTTCGAGTTTTTGTGATCTTAAGGCCATAATACTCAGGATTAAACAATAATGAAAAGGGTCGAAATATTTCCCTTTATGCATGATGAATACAGATCACGTGAAAGTTTACCTTTTAGAATGAAATTACAAGAAAATTCCCAAATCTGGAAATCTTTTTCATGATATTCAGATTTTCCGAGAAGCATGAATATAAAGGAAATATAAATATTTGCAAACTAAAATACTTACATTTTAATGTACTATACAAATGTATAATGAATCACACAACATGTAGGTATGAAGCCTCAGGACAAATTCCACCTTGCTCTGCTGCAATGACATGACACCTGTCAGTTTCGACAACCAGCTTTGGTGTCTCGGCCTCTTTTCTTATGCGTGTGCCTGTGGTCTTTCGTCTTCCTTCCTGCTCCAGCCTCCTTAATGTCATTCATTGCCCAATTTTCAGTGTGAGAGGTGAGCCCAGTGGACCGTCGAGCAGTTCGTCACAGAATCAGCTGTAAACAACAATATCCTGTTCATCACACCTCCCTACCGCTCCTGGCTGTCAGCACATCATCCAGAGAGAATGGATAAATAAGTAATGGAGGGGTGTGTGTTTGCCCTGTGGGCTGAAATGTTTTCTTCCTTGACAAAGCCTTGGGGCATCAGAGCAAACCTAACATGCTCTGGACTTTCCCTAATAAGCTGCTGTCCATCATAGCTGCCCCTGCTCTGCTGCTGCTGAGTCGGCTGATACAGAGAACAGCTACAGTACAGTAGCTGCCCACCCACCTCCACTAGCAAGGCTGCCGCCAAGCTGCTATCTTTAAATATTCACAAATTAGCTGTGTTAGCGAGGCACGCTCCAGGGCATCATTTAATTGGCAGATACTGAATGACATCCTTGCCACTATTTCTTCAGTGTGTGGTGGTGGGAAATGTACAAACTCAGTCACCTTGGCTCAAACTAGCAGGCTTTAACCTTGTTTCCATCCCAACAGCCTGCATATATTCCCACATATCTATTTGCCTTTCATGCACTGCCCTTCATTCACACACTGGTTTCAGTATTTCTACTGTAAATGACTGCATAGATGTGTGTTTGCACTCTCAGACATGTATTTCCACGTTCAATGCTGAAGCTACCTGCTGTTTCTTCCTGCTGGTCTTGCTGCTATTCCTTACTACCTTTGTGATTGTTTTTGCAGTATGATAATACTGGACACAACATTTTAAACAGAACATGTCAGATGTGTCCTAAGAGGACAGTTTCTCTAAAACCTGCTTTTTTTACAATGCATTTGTTAACAAGTCAATAAGACTGAGAAGGTATTAAACACTGCTTGTTAAAGCCGTCTCTGGGTACTTCAAGATACTGTAAGCGGTCAGCAGCTTGCATGCAGTGTGATTCATTTTCATTTTTGACTGTTGAGAGGCAGGGCACACTCTGAACAGGTCACCAATCTATCACAGAGCAAGGCGCCAAAGTTTCATTTTGCACCATTATTTGCTCTATTAATTCCTGAAGTGGTGAATGTGTTGAACAGAAGGGGAAAAAAATGCTAGTAATTGTATTTTCATTGTTCCAAGTCCTGGTAGTGGTACTTCTTTGCATCATGAGATACGCTGAACTGCTTCTAAAATCGCTTTGTTAATGGGTTGTAAGCCTTGATCCTAAAGATGATGGCCCTGTCATTTCGAAACCTGGCAAAGAATCTCTGTGAGTGATAGAATAAGGCAAAAAATCGGCATGTTTGTAAGTTTAACAGCATGTGCTATAAATATGTTTAATGTCTAGAATCTATTAAGAGTACAGGTTCTTACATTTAAAAAAAAAGCTTGGTACAAATACCTAACTATGAACCTCATCTTCCTTTGGTTGTCCAGATTTGACTGACAGGAATGCTGCGCTGTGTTCAGGGTGTCCCTCGAAAATAACTATGTGTCATTCCTGAAGGTATTATTATTTATTTTAGCACACCCCTCTCATTATTTTCATGACTGTCAGGCTAATTTTTACTTAGCACAGCTTTTTGTGTGTGTAAGGATGTAGGTAGCATATTGTTTTATATTTTTTTGGCTAGCATAGAGTGATTATGAGTGCTCACCGAATGCTCTACGGTGTATGAAATGAATGCCACTCATGTCCTATGGCATTCACAGTCAGCAGCTTTCAACGCAGTTTGATATTTTGAACCCATATGTAAGACAGCGCTCTCCTCTGAAGATCTTGAATCAATGTCAAGTCACAATGAAGCATTTCTAGTAGTAAGTGGCAGCTAACACTTTATTAAGACACTTTACATTTTTTTTCTCTTTCGTAAAGTCAGCCGCAAAACCAGAAAACTGTCCAGGCAGCAAACATGTAGTATTCCTTTTCCAAACACTTCAAATTATATCTAGTCCACAACTTCCATGATCCTGATGTTCTCATTAATAGACATGCCCGGATGTGTAATTTTGCATGTCTAAAGTGTAGCCACCTGTCATGTTTTGATGAGCTAATTAAGAGGCCCTTAGTTGATTGTGGGACCTACAGAGTTGATGTGCAGCCAGACTGGGGATTGTGGGTGTAATCTGCTATTAGTCATTAAGGATTCACGCTGGGCTGACTTCACACAATGTGTACGGGGGACAGAGCTATCCTTTATACAGAGAGCGGAAAAGCCACAGTAAAAGAGGTGGATGATTCTCATTCTCTCTGTCCTTCAGTGCCTCAAACCCTCTCTCATTACCCGTCTGTGGAGTCCCTCATTTGTTTCACATGCTCTTCATAAGAAACAATAAACCGACCCCCTTCCTCTCACCCTGAGGTGCATCCTTTGGGGAGATGGAGGGGCCTCTGAAAGACAGAGAGTGCAAGTGTGCGACACATTGTGTTAGACTGTATTAGAGTGAGGGCTCGGGTAATTAAGTGCGGGATATTGTGTGTGCACATTTGCGCGTGGGTTTACTTGGTCTGTGTGTGTGATTTTTGCGTGTAAATCTGATCACAAGTGTGAGCGTGTGTGATCTGTTTCCAATTAGCCCTCTTGTGTGGCTAGTAGCCTGGAGGCATGACTAATGTCTTGGTGGGCCGAAGCCCCAGCTGATGATGTTGAATGGGCCCCCATCTGCTGCGAGAACATCACAATGAGGTGCTGCTCGGTCACAGACAGAGGAGCGCAATGAGGACTAAAGGCGTCAAGCATCATGGGAATGATGGCGACAGGGGGATAAGCTATTAGGGGCAAAATGTGCTGGAGGGGGGGTCGGGGGTGAAACCATTAGGACCAGTTCATCACACAACAACTGGTGCATATGCACATGCGCTTATGTGTCCACAATATATCGTTATTAAGTTTTCCTCTTTCAGATGTTTTTACTCAGTAATTTTCCCAGAGTAAAAAAAAAGGGAAACTTTTACACTAATGTTATTATTTATTGCTACATTTAATTTTAAATATTGATCTATAAATTACATCCTTCCACCCATCCCTATGAAGTCTAAAAATGGGATGACTGAAGCCTCTATACAGCTGTGATAAATTTGGCACATTTGGAGTAAAGTTTAAGAAACAGCATTCATGTCATTGCCAATAACAGCTTTTCATTTATTTTTGTTTTCACATTTGATGTCAAGTTATGTCATAAGATGGCCATTGCACAGATAAAGGAATTTCATTTGTTGTTTTCTTCTCTTGCAAAGTTTATCTATCTTCAACAATGATTAAACAAATTTAGAATAAAACCAGAATTTTTTAATCTTGCAGATTTTCTTTGTAATACATAAAATTCAGTCGGGACTCTGCAGCTCTGCTGATAAACAGAATGTTCTTGTTTCTCCAAGAACGAAAGAAACGGTGATGAAGAAGAGACGTATGTGTTTTGATTGGGGATTTACAAAAGAAAACTCAATGGGTAATTTAACCTTTCTTAAGCCCGTACAGTGTGCACTGTTTGCACAACACCTTGTTTCCAAGCAACAGTTCCACGATTGTAGAATCAGAGATTTGGACTGGCTGCTTCATTTCTATCTCTAACACCCTGTCAATCCCTGTGACTGAGTCTGCCCCTCCAGGCTGTACATTGAGATGTATTCACTGACACAGACACAAACTCACACACACACACACTCTCACACAACGTAATCTAATCAGTGATCTGTTATTGTGTCTGTTGATGAATTACTCAGACTCTTGGGAACAGGCTTGGACACAGCTCAGTGTACGGCGCGGCACAGTCCGTGTCATTCGGAATGGGATAAAACCTTTTGTCTTTGGTGGTAGAGAAAGGTGGGGGCTGACATGGGTGACCGAGAGGAAATTGAAAATATTTATTAAAAACCGTTTTTATTAAGAAAAAGAAATGATGTATCATCCAGAATACTGGACCAGCCAGATCATTCAGTTTTGGTCAATGAATCCTTTATCTTCTACAATTTTTGTCTTAATTTTCCTGTTTTTTTCTTTTTTTTCTTTTTGCTGATTGTCATCTGTTATAATAATAGTTTAATCACCACAATAATTGCTGATGTTGTGTGATGTGCAGTGTATGTACAGATGAGCAGCCTGCAGAGACACAAATAATCATGTTACCTCAGTTGAATCTTTTTGGATTGAGTAAACTTATAAGTACAGATTTTACAATTTTATTGTTAAAAAAATCTTTTGGGAAACAAAGTTTTTAATGGTGGCTTAAAAATGTAGTTTCTTTCTTTGAAAGTTATTAGATTAAAACTTGTCTTTGATCATTGTTATAGTTAGGCCTAGATCAGGTGACCCTGAACCCTCCCATCTCTGTGTCTTTATACACCACTCTGCATTTAATAATTAGTTATTATTAATTTCTGGCTTTCCTCCACATGTGTCTTTTGTCCCGTCTCCTTCCACTCACCCCCAACCAGACGTGGAAGATGGTTGGCCCTTCTTGAGCCTGATTCTGCTTGAGGTTTCTTCGTGTTGAAAGGGAGTTATTCCTTTCCACTGTCACCAAGTGCTTGGTCAGAGGATGTTGTCTGATTATCAGGTTTCTGTCTAATATTGTAGTGTCTTTACCTTTTAGTATCAAGTGCCTGCATATAACTCTTGTTGTTATTTGATTCCACAAAAATAAATATTGAACTGAACTGAAGTTGTGGGTCAAACTGTAGACCATAGTGGCTTGTGGAGTTTCTTTTGGATAATATTTGACCTTCACCTTATGAAATCTTCAATTTCAAGAACCTATATAAAGCTTTTCTCTTTCACTTTTGATTTTCTTTCTTGGCATGTGATGTTTTCTGTTCAAAAGTTTATGTCTGTCTCTTGGGTTTAATAGACATTGAACAGGGAAGCTGCTTCAGTGTGATGCAGGTACTCACATAGCGACTTTCTCAAAGGGTCATAAAGCTGCTGACTGTCCTAGACTCAGACGCCAAAATATTTCCAATGGAGAAAAGCAGAGTAAGACAAACATCTAATGGCTGCAGGCTTGGACTAGCAGCTCCATATCTTTGTCTGTGTGATACAGGGCAATGGCCACTCAGTTATTATTGACAGAATGAATAAAACACTCAGGAAGTACAAGCATTAAACAAACCAATCGAACAAACAAACAGAAAGCACAACAGCAAACAGAGCAGGGAAGTTTCCCCTTAAATGGTAGACCATTGTGACAGATCAGTCAGCCAACACAAAAAAAGCCATGAATCGGCACATTTGAGGTGTTTGCACCTTTACCTGGGAGCAGTGTGTGTGTATGTGTGTGTGTTCATTGACAGAGATAGATGAACGCTCTCCAAAGCTGCTGATCTGGTGAACGAGACAAACAACACACAACAGAACACAATGGAGAGAAGGTGAAGGCTCTGACTGCCAGCTCCATATCTTTGTGCAATAATGTCTTAATACACAATGTGTGTGCGTTGAACTCGACAAAGGCATATTGATTTGCTTGTGTTTGCATATTTAATCTGCTTTTCTATTAGTAGAGAAGATGAGTAAATACAGAGGGTGAAAAACTAAAGAAAGTGACTCAGTACTAGAAAAGCAAATATCTCAATAGATTTCAAATGAACTTCAGTGTTATGTAACCATATAAGCTACAGTCTGCATTATTAATATATCCATAACCTCACTTATGATGGTGGTGGGGCTATGCTCATATTTATATTTATACAGTTTATTTTTCCATTTTTGTTACCTAAGTTTATATTCATTTCTTTTTGGTTTTGTTCTGTTTGGGGACCAAATAAACTGACAGGTACCCAGACACCAGTGGCTGCAACAACAAAAACAGGAACGTCACCTGTAAGGTTGAAAGACAAAAGGAATGGGAGCAAAGGCTTCACAATTGGACTGGTTGGACTGCAGAGACACCTCTGGCCTTGAAAGTCAGCAGAGGGAGAGAGAGGGAGCGAGTGGAAGAGGGAAAGGTTTGTCTTTCCAAGTTCTTTGTGTTTGTCCCAGGGACTCGGGGGACATCCTGTCTTGTGTGTTTGAACTTCCAGCAGTTTTAATCAGCATCCCAGGTGTCGAGCACGCAGGACAAAACTACCCATCTTTATGCTGGAGCAGACCGCCGCTGCAGCACAGCACCTGCTGAGCTGAGAGACATGCAGAGTAAACAAAAGAAAGAGACAACAGTCTCAAAAGTGAGAAGAAAAGTAAGTTTGAAAATGGAAGGAATGTCAGCACACCTTTAGTAAGTTTTATTTCCCTTGGTTTGTCCTTGTGGTCTTTATCGGGCAGCTGCTGTCCTTTCATGTTACCATTATGCTTGTTTGTGTGTGTGTGTGTGTGTGTGTGTGTGTGTGTGTGTGCCCAATCAAGGTGTTGACTTGTGCTGTGGGGAAACAAACATCCTCCTCATAGGGACAAAAAGCAAGACCTCACAACAGAAATCATTTTATGATTTTAAAGTGCAGGCGTCCTTGTATCGTCCTATAGTTTGTGGTTTTTGGTCTGTGTGTGATATATATATATTTATATATATATAGATACATATATATATATATATGTATCTATATATATATGTGCGTGTGTGTGTGTGTTTCTGTGCTCTGACTTTAAGAGGTCTCTCTCTCACACACACACAGCTTCAGATTTTTAATAACAGTCATCACCTAGTACACACCTTACTATTTTTCAGTATACACTTGAGCACCCCAAGCTAAGCAACTTCAAAAGCTCTTGAAGTTTTAGCATAAACCACAGACGTTTTGTAGTTGCACAAAAATGGAGGCTGCTGAATGATTCACTGTTTTTCAACAAGCTGTTGTGAAAACCATACAGAGGCATGGATAGATATTCCAGCTGTAAAAGCAGATTTATGCTGTGGAAAATGATTGTGGACATGTCTCAGGCTCTATGAAACATGATTATAGATGGATGGATGACTGAAGAGAGGGTTATTCATTCTCTGGAGAACAGAAATGAGTCTCCAGTGGACAGCCTTTCCCGTCATGTTACTGTGCGCACATCCTGCTGCTGGTCGCCTGAGAACTCTAAAAAATAACTAAGAAATATGCTGTTAGGGCTTTGGTGGAGTTTAAATTGTCAGCAGTAAATGGTAAATGGCCTGTATTTGTATAGCGCTTTACTTAGTCCCTAAGGACCCCAAAGCGCTTTACACATCCAGTCATCCACCCATTCACGCACACATTCACACACTGAATGTGTAGCCACAGCCACCCTGGGGCGCACTGACAGAGCAGTGTACTGTGAAACCCATTTACCCTGGTGTACCATTACCGTTTATGTAGCTCAAGTGTGCATGTTAAATGACCGAGCGTGTTACTTGTCTTCCCCACTCAGTGCAATATTGTCAAAGTTTAGTGGCAAAACTCATTTTCAATAAGAATTCCACCTGGGCCTCAAAATACCAGGATGGAGCCAAACAATTAGTAATGGATCCATTAGCCATGTATGTGCAAACATCACTTATGGTGAAGACTCCAGAGAGAATGATTGATCAAATCTGTGGTTCCACAGAACCAGATTTGATGAGCTCTGTGCTGCATTTAAACATCTTTCAGATTATTGTTTTGGTCTTGGCAGCTTTATTTGTTAGATTAACTTTTACCACCATTTTGCTTCCAACACCAGCAAGCACTACTGACAAAGAATCATGTATGTTAACACCACCTATTAGCTTGGATACAGTCATATCTAACTCTTTGTTTATTTTTAGCCTTGACTGGAGTGAAACTGTGGAACAGTCTGAATATGGAATTAAAGCAATGTCCAAACATAAAACAGTTTAAAAAGAGTTATAAAAATATGATCTTCTCGAACTATAAAGAAAAGGAAAATATTGAAATTAAGTGAATGTCTCGATTTAAAAAAAAAAAAAAAAAAAAAAAAAAAAAAATCATGATGTTATATTATAGTATATAGTATATCAGAAATCTGTTCACTATATTTTATTACAAATTATATCAGTAAGGAAGCTGACTAAATATTAACTGATAATTTATGGCAAAGGGGTGGGATTAAATAAGTGTTTACTTCTTCCCACTCCCTTTCAACATGTAAATTAATCAGAACGGCAGCTATATTGAAATGTATTGATTTTTTTGTATAGTATTTTTTTCTCTCTTATTTTCTTTTCTAAATGTACCTGTATATTGTTTACATGTTTGAAATAAATTACCAATCAATCATAGCCTTGACTGATTCTTCCTTGTCACAACATGTGAACGTTAAGAAAATGGATGGATGGATAATTAGTTTTTTTTCTTTTGTCCTCCACTTGTTCACTTTCCTCAAATATTTTGAAGGACACACTGCACACCATATGTTATGGTCTGGGTGAGTCACGGTATGTTCTCCAGCAGCAGCTCTCCTCCTCTGGGTGGAGACTGGTTGCTCCTCCCTGGCTGGCCACCTGTGGGCAATTACTCCAGCAGTATATAAGATCTATGCGCTCAAGTAGTCCTCGCGAGAGTATCTGCTAACTAATGTTAGTCTGTGGCCTCACATCCTTTTGATTAATTCAATTCAATTCAATTCAATTTTATTTATATAGCGCCAAATCACAACAAAAGTCGCCTCAAGGCGCTTTATATTGTACAGTAGATAGCACAATAATACAGAATGAATACTTACCTATCTCTCTTGTTTCATAGCCTGTTCCCGGAGTTGACTTCTCATCACTGCCAAATTTGCTTACCTGGATCTTGGTCTCCGGCTGCTGTTAAAACCTTTTCAATCTCACTGCCATTCACCTGCCTGCCCCCCTGCGTTCCAAACTTGTGTTCCACCTGCCCTCCCCCAGCCTTTCTCCACCTGCAAGCAAGAAACGCGTCTTAGTTTGACTCTTGGAACTCATTTACCTCTGGACCATTCTGACTGTGTTCTTCTCTCATTCCAGTGACCATGGTCGGCCATAGTCTCCCCTGGCTCAGTTCCCGCACCTCAAAGTCACAGTGACTCCATAGCACCCATGATTGTCTAGTTTTTTCAGTTTTAGTTTCCTAGTTCTCATCTCGTGCTACCTAAGTTCAAAAGTCATGGTTTAAATTCGAGTTTTGTATCCACCTTGATGGAAAATAAACTTCTTTGTTAAACTCACTACACACCTCCGGTTTTGGAGTCTGCACCTGTCTCCATCTCCTTCCCCGCAACAATGTGTTGTGGTATGCCAAGTTTCGGCTAATCATTCTTTGGGATTCACCTTGTTGGTGCTAAAATACTAGTTTGTCAAACTTTTCTTTTGTCTTTGCTTTTTTCATAGTTTCAAATAAACAAGTGCTAGCAACCAAGCGCCTAAAGATACAATTTAAAATTAGGTCTTTGGTAAGCAGTCCGTTATTTGTAGACACAACACTGCAACAACGCAACACTTTACAGCAGCTCTAAAATATGTATCAATTTTAGAGCTGCTGCTGATGTAGCTCTCCTCTGTATCAACTTGAATTTCATTATCATGATGCAGGAAAGTTTTGTGGTGGCACATGTCGCAGCAGGGACAAGTTTTGAGTGAAGATGTTGGTGTAGCTAAAAACTGCAGGCTACTGGGAGTATTTTCATTTGTGCCATGGATTAGTACAATTTACTGGAAAGAAGTTCGTAAATTGAACTAATCCATTTCTTACCTTGGAGAAGCCACATACAGAAACCCTGGTTAAGATATGGGCCATATGAAGACTACAACTACAAGTCAAATGGCAGCTGTAAAACACCTGTTGGCACATTTTGGCACTAAGGCCATAACTGTTTCACTTTACAGCACCTGCCTTCCTTGATCATATACTCAGCAAAAGAATAAGCTAAGTTCTGTTATTATTCACAAGGGGTCACCACCAAGGGTAGCTTTGCATGTTTGATTTTTACAGCAGATGCCTTTCCTGACACAACCTGAAAGGAATTTGTCTCTACCCACTTGTTGGAACTATGGAACTATGGAACCGCTAAGCAACTGAGCATTTCTGTTCAATTGGCTTTTACGTGACTTTACTTAACCTATTTTAACTTACACTAAATTTAGTCAGTCAGGGATCGGGAAGATGACTGTACTTCAGAAAATCTATCAGTGACAACAGAAAAATAGCGACTGGGAGAACAGAGAGGGTATACGCCTCTTTTCGCTTCATTACAAGAGAGTTGTATTCATTTATTTACTATTAATAGCCTTCACGGTAATATATACAGATATGGATGTGTCAGTATTCATGTTGTGTGTGTTTCCCGGGCAGCTCTGTAAACACAGATGCAGCTCTGGCAAATATGGCAGAAAAGGACTGAAGTCATAATCAGAGACACGGTGTCATTCAGCACAGTGGTATCCAGTGATACATACTACATAAAAAACCCAAACAAGTAAAAAAGCAAGGAAACATCAACACCACACTTAGCAGTTAGTGGTTTGGTCTATATGATTGCATTAAGTTTTAATTTTCCATATTTTAAAATAAGAATTCTACACACTTCCATTACACTTTGAGTTAAGAGGTAGTATAAATGTTTTGGCCTCTTCATCTCCTGCAAACTCTTCTTTGATTTTTTGCTTTTTCACCACCGCATGCTCCTGCCTTGATTAGGAAACATTTGTACTTTTGCTGTGTACCATGTGCATCGAGTACAGCGTGCCATGACTTGTGGTTTGTGGACTTTCTGACTGCGCCCTTTCTGAAGCCCAGCTGACTCTATAAATACTGCGTGGAGCTTTACATAAGTGTGGCTGTCATTAATGTGGCAGGCTTTCCTTCTTTGCAGCACTAACACACACTCGACATTACTTACAAATAGCTGCTTCTCAGGTTACGGCCCATAGACCCAGCCCATCACTGTTACTAATCAGCAAGATTTTTTAGTTAAAGAAGCTCACTTACATAAAATAAAATGCACATAGTATATGCAGACACACATGGCTGTGTTTGAGAGGCTAGAACATTTGCCACCAGTAATTCAGACCCAGTGATTCATTTTTATGCACTGTAGTACACATTTAGGTTTTGCTTGTATCTCATACGCTACATGCCACTCTGCTAAGTCCTGATGTTTAGAGAGGACAACAGTACCTTTAAAATGATGTCACATGTGTGGGGGTGTGGCCTTGCCAACTGTCTTTTTCCCACCTATTCAAAATGGCTGGCATGCCCACAAGCACATTTGATGGAGGAAACAAGGTAAGCATGATATTTACATTT
The DNA here is from genome assembly GCF_001858045.2 of Oreochromis niloticus. Classification (NCBI taxonomy): domain Eukaryota; kingdom Metazoa; phylum Chordata; class Actinopteri; order Cichliformes; family Cichlidae; genus Oreochromis; species Oreochromis niloticus. Next base: position 6,505,851 of record NC_031965.2, read on the forward strand.
AAAATGTTTTTTAAACTCAGATTTTGATTAATTTTCAAAAATAAACATCTAGTAAGTAATTTGAAGGGGTTTTCAGAACTAAGCTTATTTAGTTTCACAGAGGAAATGACTAATTTATTAATGTGTACTCTAGTGGACGTCAGGACTTTGAACTTAAATTTATTTAACGTTTTCCTAGTAGACAACTCTTTGACAGAGGCAGAGAGAATTCTTAACAGAATCATTGAGGGAGATTCAGACATAGATCTTTCAGAAGATGAGAGTCATGTGAGCCAGATAGGAGAGGGTGAGAACCAAGGAGTCAGACGAAGATTATCAAGATGCAGGGGCAGATGTAATGGAGAAAGACACAGGGCCAGCTGAAATCTGCCTTCGTCCTATCTGGTCCAAAACCAACATGTAGGAGAATCTGGAATTTTTGATTTTGAGTAAAAAAAAAGTATGGGTAAATGTTTTCCAGTAAAGAGTTCAGTGGATCATTTAATTTTCTTAAATAGCTCTTGAATTTCGTTAGTTTCACATTTGTGAACTCCCCTTGTGCACTGAAGTGCACATGTTGTAAAAACAATCAAAATCAAAATACTTTTTTTCCCCTGGATCTCAGGAGGTTAAATAAATAGGTATATTTAATATAAAAAATGGGACTCCGGTCTCTTACTCAAAAGTGTTTCCACCCAAATGTAGACTCAACGGGTCATTGTACTGCCTCAGAAGAGGTGCTAGTGTTGTAAGTGAGAACACATTCATGTTATTTCTGCAAACAGCATCCTTTGAATTGAAAGTTGCCAATAATCAATTAATCATTTCATCTTGTGATTGTGCTTCTAAACATCTCACGTGATTTTATGTTTCCCTCTCTTCAAAGGACACAACATCTGCTATTATTATAAAAAATAAATCCAAGTTCAGAGAAAAAGTCCAGAAACTAAAAACAGAAAACTTTCTCTTCTTTCATTTTATTTCAGATGCATCAGGCGTCCCTGCTTGGAGAAATGTATATAAAGTAATTCAAAGTACTTCCACTTCTAGCAGTGGGACCAAACCAGCACTTTTACTGTGCTACTTGACTATGTCCAACCAGTAACGCTCCTCTACTTTTACAATTTCTTTTTTCATTAAGCATGGAGTATTGGAGTAATTTTATATGCATTAGCATTAGATTTATTGTTAATAAAAAAATAGGCTTGGTCAAACACAGCTTTAGGTCCAAATACTTAATCCCTGCTCAGTTCACAGTTCACCTTAAAAGACAGAAAGAAAGAAGAAGAAGAAGAAAGATCATGCAGGCCCCAGAGCAATATATGTTGTATGCACATCATTTATACATATCGTCTTACCATTGGCTACGGGCTGTCATGCACACATTCTTGATATGATTCATTTTACTTTGGAAAAATAAAAGGAAAAAAATAAAAGAGAAAAGGGACAGCGCGGAGCACAGCAGGCAGGGAAGAGAAAATAGGAAGAAGAGAGGAAAGGCAAAGGAAAAAGAAGCGAGGAACATCAAAAGAAGAAGCAGACATGATGGAGCTGGCCTGGGGGAGAGCCAGTCAAATAACTCTCTCACACACAGATACACACTCATGCATACACACAGAGCATGTGTCACTCATATGTCAGAGAGGAGGGCAAACCCCTGCTGGAGATTAATTACCGGTGCCATTCACAGAGGGAATTTGGGGATTTTTTTCCCCCTCTTGTCCCATTTAACGGACACACACCTCTGCCTCAGGGATGCTCGGCTTGGTAGGTGCAGCACTACCTGCAACCCTGCCTGTACTTTTCACAATGGCTGTGGGCAAACGCTCACCACGTCTATTTAAATGTCAATGTGAAGAGGTGAAAACAACAGTCTGAACCCTGCTGCTTTTCTCTTTTTTTCTTTGAACTTCAGCTAATGTGAGGTCCATGAATAAAACTTGTTTTTTACTCAGTGATGAGAGAATCAGGTCAAACAATAGATGTTTTTTAACACTTTGCAGTTATGCCAGAAATATTTAGCTCTGTTTTTTTCCATTCAGCATGATGAGAAGTTTTCAAACTGTGATTTCAGTTGTTTTGGAGATCACAGTGCTTTCAAAGTTCTTCTTGGCCAGGATCTGCCACACAGCAAGCCATAATAATGCTATATAGAGCTAGTTCAGACGCTGATTCCTACTGCCACTGTCTGTACTGACAATACAAAAGCATATAGGGAAAGAAAAAAATAGGCATTCTAAATATCATGCTACCTTTGAACTTCAGGCCAAATAAGATCCAACTTTCATAAAATATTTCTTAAAAAAACCGTGATTAAATTTCTACTGCTTTTGTTTGTATTGGCAACATTTAGGAATGACACTGGCATATGGAGGTACAAAATTATAGTTTACCTACAAATATCATGTCACATTTGACCTTTGACCTTAATTTTAGATATGCTTCCCAAACGGGTTTAAAAATAAACTGACTACAAACTTCCTGAACCATGTTTAAAAAGGACAAAGAAAACTAAATGAATATATACAAAATGCTATGACTATGACTATACTGGCCAGAGAGTGAGCTGCTTTGCTGGAGGTTTGGGCTCTTGAAGCTTCTTGTATTTGTCATATTACAAATTCTCCAAAGCCCCGTTATGTGTCTCAGTCTACAGGGATTCAACATTCAAATAAAGTATCAAATAAACATTTTTTTAATTCTTTTTTTTTCTTTTTTTCCTTTCTTCATTGAGCTTTCCCTGCTGAATTACACTGTGGATGAAAGTTCATATTTGTGGGATGACTGGTATTGGCAGTTTGAGCTGTTACATTGTTATCTAATAGCCTCCAATGGCTTGAGGAGCGTTGCTTTATGAGATATTTTTGTTCTGCTTTTTGTCTAATAATTAGTGGAAATGAGCTGTATCCTCTTTATGGTGATGATAGAACTATTATACAGAAATTAAGGCTCTCTTTCAAATCCTCTTTTATTTTCTCCTCTGTGTTCATATCCTTCTTCTAGCTTTCCTCTTCTGTTTGGAAAAACAAAAACACTCAAGCAGGTAAAAATGTGATTTTTTGGACTTTCCTGAACAGTACGAGCTGACAGGAATGAAGACACCAGGAGAGGAGAAAATCAGCACCCCACACACACTGCACACATTGAGCTTGGTACACACCGACTCCCCTTCAACCTTAGGTCACATGACACTGGAGCAGCACCATATCATGTCTCCTTCCTCCTCCTCCTCTCTTCTCCCCTTATCGTTTGAAGTACACACCTTCTCTCTCTACAGCGGAGAATCATTTACAGGCAGTATTAAAACTGTCAGCCCATAACTCTACACAATGGAGGTGGCTCAAGGCCAACCGTGTGTCTTGGTGTGAACAATATGTGGTTGTAGCTTATAAGGTAGGTAGCAGTGAGGATATGAGTCAGACCCAGTTCAGTACAATGGTGCTTTGTGAGCATGTCAGACAGGAATGTGTATGATGAGAAAGGATGAGCCATGCCAGAAGCTGTTCGGTGTTGGTGAACTTCGATCGCATAACTCTGTTTTTTCCTCTTTGTTGGTTTTTTGTGTGTGCTTCCATCCAATTTTCTCCGCTTTTCTTCTTGAACTTTCCTTGTTACTTTTGCATTAACACTTCTCATTTTCCTGTTTCTCCCTTCACTTCGATTCACATGTCTTCCACCAGCAAGAAGGAATGTGACCTGTGGAGAACTGAAGCGATACGTTGCGGTATGATATTACAGCTTTGGCATACCCTCACAAGGGCATGGAAGGGTGCAGGGACCTGCTGTGTTTAAGACAACATGAGAGCAAGTTTCATCAAAGTATAAAAAACCCCCCAAAACCCCAAATCTGCCCTTTCTTCCAGCAAACAAAGCTCCTACTGAAGTTAAAAAAGGAAACAGAAATAACGAGAGTAAGCCACAGGTTTAGCTTTTAGCAGTTCTGTGAGGTATTTGTCTGTATATTCCACAGAATCTTAAGATATCAATGCTTGTGTGTCTGAACAAATAAATACAAAAGCACTTAAATAATAACTATTCCACCAATACTTGCCTACCAGATAATGTTACTCGTCTGACTTGATCCTTGCTTGAGTGCTCAATTACCTGCTGAGTCAGCAGGGGTAGATTTGTTACTGGTTTGTTAGAGCTCACTGGGATGTGTTTGATTGGCAATCCTGTAAGCTGTGTAATTAGTACACTTAAATTCTGATTGAATCAGTATGATATCTGATATCCATCTGAAGCAGAGTGTCAGTTTTTATGCCATGGCTTCGAAGCAGTGAGCTGGATTTTTTTCCTGTTGTTGTCTGCTCTAGCTAGAAGACACCTTAAGAAGATAAGAAAGGCTGCAGATACGTGGCATCCAGGACATGCTAATCTGACGTAGTAAGAAAAGGTTAAAAAAAGGGCACCTTTTCTAAATCATGTAAAGGGCATGCAGTTGTATTGGCTCTACTTTCAGTTAAATTCTTAGGTTATCTTTGCTAAATTTCACTTAACATATAAACACTTTTTAATTGCAGTAATGTGCATAAAGGTTTAGTAGTAAGAGTACAAATATGATATGGTTCTTTTTTGTGGTAGTCCGGGACTGGTCCACCAGGGCCTCGCTTCTGGCTGCCGCCCAAAAAACATTGAACCCGACCCCTACGGTGGCTCCTGTGGGTGTTGGGCCCACAGGAGGATGGGCTGATGTCCCTCTTTCAGGCTGTGCCCGGCCGGGCTCCATGGACTAAGGTCCGGCCAACAGACGCTTTCTCCAGGGCGTGGTCCTTGTAACCCTTCATCGTGTACTCATAGGGTATCTTTCGAATTGCTCTTTGTCTGGTTCCTCACCTAGGACCATGGCTGACCCTACCAACATAGCCCCTGGGATCCCTGGGACACACAAACCCTCCACCATGTTAATGTAGTGATTTTTTTTTTTTATCTCCCAAATAAGTGGAAGAAGATGGGTGAATGAATTTTTTCTTCTTTTTTCAAATTATGCACTGACTATTTATTTATCATTGATGAAAAGGAAAGGAAATAAGCATGGGGCAGCCTGCAGCACCATGCAGTTTTATTAAAAACTTTTAAAATGGGATTTGGTCCAGACCTTCATTCATGCTTTTGTATATTCCCATACATGTTTTAGTTTTGTTAATATTTTTGTAGGCAGCCAGATCTTCAGGCTCAACACCTGCAAGCCAAACTATACCAGAGACCAACACAGGTGTGCATACATTTCTGTTATTATATTTATCATGAAGTTTATGTGTCAGTGGGTTGTATAATTCCAGTTCACCTCCATATTTTCATAGCTGGGTCTCAACATAGATGTCAACTCTTGTAAAACATGAGAGCAAAAATGATGTCAGCATGTACTAACTTGAAATTGGTGCTTTGAATAACCCAGACTGTCAAAGACATTAACAGGCTTTCTGGTGAAAAAACACTTCACACCATTGATTCAGTGGGAGTGTTTGAGTACTGTGCAGCTTAAACAAACAAGCGACAGGTTTTCTAACTTTCAGTGACCTTCGCTAAGGAGGCTGTTTTTGTCCCACTAAACGAACACTTTGTGCTCGGACTTTGAAAAGCATTGTCACTCAAAGCCCCCACTGTATCAGTAACTACTCAAATTGACTCTCCACGGATCGCCACAACTTGACTTGGATCGACTGGTTTTCTACTACAGTCCAGTAGCACCTAACTGTGTGGTTGTCGTCATAGAAGCACGTCAGAGTGTCCTGTGACGTAATTAATATGCGACACAAAAACTACAAAAAAAGGTGGACATCGAAGCAAGAATATACCTGCTGCTAAGTCTGTGCTTTTCGTTAGACTCTGGGATCATGACTGTGTTTTTTGTAGCCTTGTTTCCTTGTTGCCGGGTTTCAAAAATTGAGGTTGTAATTTTCGTGAACGAGACACTCTCATGAATCATTGAGTGACGCTACTGACCAGCCAATCGGTGGCATGCAGTCTCATGATGTCACATTTTAGTACCTGCTCGGATTGTTTGGAACTCCCAGGTGAGCAGGTGCTAAAAAAGTACCTGGTACCAGGTACTATGACCTAATGGAAAGCCCTGAAAGCCCTGGTGAACCATCCTGAGTCGATCCGAATTGGTAGGAATGTGTAACACTCCTTTCAATAATTGGGATACAGATTTTAATGTTTAAATGGGTACTATAAGGTTCGACTGCTAGACAAAAGTGGATGACTATTAAAAACGCTCAGAGAACTTGGTTTGATGACTTTGAATTCATCTGTATTTTTTCCAACACAACCTATCAGTCTCAACATGAAAAATCAGTTACATATACAATAAAAAACAATTGCATTACATGAAAGGAAAAATGGGCCCAAATCATGGGAAACAAAACACACCCCTGGGGAATTTGACTTAGCCTCTCTAGTGTCAGCCCACACCTTTAAGTGTGAGTCCAACAATAAAGTCTCTCTTTTTGGAATGTGCAAAGGCACAATGAAGTGGAATTCTGTCCTACCACTTAAGTAGAATTTGAAGTTCAAGGTTTGTCTGAAGAATTTAATTTCCTTCTCAGACCAATCATCTCAACTAATCCTGGAGAGGTGTCTCGCCATTTTTGGCCTGGGTCATCAATGAATCATACACCCAAAAACCTGACCAAAGTAAACAACAATCTGAAAATCATAGACACTTGCTTTTTAATACTTCTCATTACAGTAAATTTACTTAATTTGACTTTTACTTTAATAAAACTTCATAATGAGCGCAATATTTCAACTTCACTCATAACACACTGGAACCCTTACTAACTCTCTAGGGTTACACCTGCCATATAAAAGAAAAGTAAACAAGTAAGTAAAATTTTAATAAAATAGCACCTTTTAAGATAAAAATTGCAAAGCGCTTCACAACAAAAATAATAAAAACATAAAGACCAAAAGTAAGCAAGTTTTGAAAGATTCATTTTTAGCTGTTTAAAAAAAAAAATCATTGAGTCCACAGATCTTAAGATCAGAGGTGGAGAGGTCCAGATTCCAAGGGCCACTTTTGCAAAAGCTCTGTGTCCCGTAGTTGTCAACCTGTCAACCCACAGGCAGTAGGCCCTGATTCCTGATGAGATCTGCTGGGGATGTATGGATGTAAAAGTTCACTGATGCATGCTGGTGCTCCCAAAGTCAAAACCAGAATCTTGATTTTGACTCATGGAAGCCGTCTTGTGACATCTGAATACTTAGAAGATCTTGTCAGAAACCTTACAGCAGCAGCTCTGAACACAGATGTTCCAAAGAACAAAATTACAATACTCAAGATTGTGATAAAATAAATGCATGAATAACAATTTCCATTTCAGAGTATGAAACTGGAAGTGAGTTTGCTAATATTACTATTAAACCAAGAACCAACCAGAGATTTAACATAAGGATCCAATGTGAAAGCAGAGTCAAAATTTATCCCAAGGTTCCTGATAGCAGATTTAGCAACACATGCAAGGAACCTCAAGTTTCCATTACCTTAGGCATAAATCTGTCTGGGGCACAAACAAAGACTTTTTGTGATGCCTCAAAGGCATTTATGCCATTTATCTTTAATGTTTGCTTTAAAATAATTCATTTGTATGTATTTAAGTTAAAAAGAACAGTAAAAGAGTTAAAATGTTAAGAAGATTTAATTTTGAAGGTGAACTTGCTACTAATAACCTCACTTCCTGGTGGGGTACAGTTCATTTCCTGTTTACCTCCTCTTCCTGGTTGCTCTAAGAGGGAGGGTGACATGCCGTCATGCTCTGAGGCTTATCCACAGCCATCCACTTGGGAACATTGTTCAGGCAACGCCGTAAGTGTATATATTTCATGATGAAGGTGTTAAAAAAGCATAAATAGCGGTATTTGTTAAAAACTATATTTTATTTGTAATTCATGAAGGTTGATTTGTACATGTTAAAAAAGGCAGTTTTGATGATCATTACTGTTACTCAAGCTAATACGAAGATGTATGGTCACATTTTGAGTTATTTCATGATGCAGTATTCATGTAAACATGGTCATTTTTTCTACTCTGTATTTCTTTTCAACTGCAGTTTTCACCGCTTGTCAAATGAAGATTCTGAGTAAAAAGTCAACTCTACTCGGACTCCTGTATTCATTGACAGAGGTTTAGCTTGGTGTTTAATCAGAGTTGCTACACTCTGCAACAGAACACTACAGTGAAAAGGCGGCACTCGGTGGTCCTACGTGTTCGTGATGGCAGCAAGCAACAAGTCATCGGTATCAAATACCAGGAGCAACGTGACATCAGCATCATCTGTAAGTGCGGCTCGCGCCAGAGCTAAAGCAGAAGCTGCTAAGGTACGAGCATCGTATGCTAGCCAGGAGGCTAAATTAAAACTGGAAAAGGCTGCTAGAGAAGCAGAAAGGAAAACTAGAGAAGCTCAAAATCAGTTGGAAGCCGCTAGAATTGATACAGAGCTGGAAGTGCTAACATTAAATCGTGAAGCAGACGCAGCCATCGCTGAAGCACAGGTGTTAGAAGATGTAGCAGAAATGCATGGAAATGTAGAAAATGTGAAATCTGAGTCAGAAGACAGGCTTAGATTGCAACGTATTAGTGAATATGTTTGCTCTCAAAATGATCAGAATCAGTCTACCTTTGCACCAGTATCTGTCCCACCTGTTAAATCTGTAGACCGTGCAGAATCACAAGACAGTTTCAGAACATGGCATCCACCTGCAAGCTTAGCGGAATTCCAACATAGCAATAGCAAGCCCAAGTCTGAAGCGGATGATGGGACACATCCACCCACAACAAACCTGTCTAAACTGACCAGAGCTGAATTGAAGACTGACATCGAAATGACAAACCCTCGCACGTATATAGGTGCTCAGTCACAAACACCCCGGCATATGCTTCCAGTGAGAGTGTCACAACCACCAGACCCTCTGGCACAGTATTTGGCGCGACGTGATCTCGTCACGTAAGGACTGTACCAATTTGATGATAAGCCAGAGAATTTCCGTGCATGGCGGTCCTCATTCACTAACGCTGTGGCTGAGGTTCAACTTACAGAAACACAAGAATTAGACCTCATGACCAAATGGTTAGGAAAAGAGTCTGGACAGCAAATAAGATGCATACGCTCAGTGCACGTGAATAATGCCGGTTTGGCTTTGTGCAAGGCATGGGAGAGGCTGAATGACTGCTATGGTGCCCCTGAGATGATTGAGCTGTCACTGTTTCAGAGACTTGACAGTTTTCCAAAAATTGTGGCCAAAGATCACATCAGATTACGTGAACTTGGGGATTTGCTCATGGAGATACAAGGCGCCAAGGAGGATGGATACCTCACTGTGCTGTCGTATCTAGACACCTCCAGAGGTATTGGACCCATAGTAGACAAGCTCCCATATGGGCTCCAGGAGAAGTGGGTGTCATCTGGGTCGTGGTACAAAGAGGAGAACAACGGTCGCTTCCCTCCCTTTAGTTACTTTTGTAACTTTGTGTGTCATGAGGCAAGGAAGCGAAATGACCCCAGCTTTATTCGTCAAAACAACAGCACAAACCCCACAAAACCAGAAAGATTACCTATGAAGAGCTTTAACACCAACAAGTCTATCGCAGTTCACAAAACAGATGTCTCTACAATCAACAACGACCCTAACAAGAACTGCCCATTGCACAATAAACCTCATCCACTTAAAAAATGCAGGACATTCAGAAACAAGTCCATCGATGACAGGAAGGCCTTTCTAAAACAGAAAGGAATATGCTTCAAGTGTTGTTCTTCAACTTCACATGTTGCCAAAGACTGCAAATCTTCCGTGAAATGCTTAGAGTGTGAAAGCATCTATCATGATGCAGCCATGCACCCTGGCCCACAACCTCAACTCACCAAGGCTCCTCCACCACCACAAGAGAACGGCGGGGAGGGAGAAGATGATTCGAACGTAACTGATGTTAGAACCAGCTGCACAGAGGTTTGTGGCCCCGGCCAGTGGGGTCGTTCTTGCTCTAAGATCTGCCTTGCAAAGGTCTACCCCAAACATTCGAAACACAAAGCCATTAAAGCTTATGTAATTCTGGACGACAAGAGCAATCACTCTTTAGCCAGGCCAGAGTTCTTTGAGCTGTTTGGTGTGGAGAACAAACCACTCTTATACCATCTCAGAACATGCTCCGGCGTCATCGAAACGTACGGCAGAAAGGCAGAAGGATTCCAGATAGAGTCGTTGGACGGCAATGTTCTCATACCTCTTCCACCACTCCTCGAGTGCCCTGAAATCCCCAACAATCGAGCTGAAATCCCAACACCAGGTGCAGTTTTGCATCAGCCTCATCTCCACCATATAGCCAAACACATCTCTGATCTGGACCCAGAAGCAGAGATACTCTTGCTGCTTGGGAGAGACGTGCTTAGAGCACACAAGGTCAGGCAGCAAGTTAACGGGCCACACAACGCTCCCTTTGCACAACGTCTCGATCTAGGCTGGGTAGTGATAGGGGAGGTGTGCCTAGGTAATGTGCATAAGCCAACGGTTGACACATTCAAGACCCATGTGCTAGACAGCGGTCGCCATTCCATATTTCAGCCCTGTGCAAGTTTCATGCAGGTCAAAGAAACACAGCCAAGCTTCAGCAAGTCTAACAAAATGCCAGAGAGGATGCTAGGACACACAGTGTTTAACCAATCTGAACATGATAACAAACCTGCCCCATCAATAGAAGACATCCTCTTCCTAGAGATCATGGATACAAATGTCCACAGAGATGACACTGGTAGTTGGGTTGCTCCATTGCCGTTCAAGGAGCCACGGCAACGTTTGCCAAATAATAAAGAGCATGCGGTCAAGAGGTTTGAATCCTTGCAATGCCAATTCAGGAAGAAACCCGAGATGCAGAAACAATATGTGGCATTCATGGAGAAGATCATTGCCAATGGTCACGCAGAGGTGGCACCACCCTTGAGGGAAGATGAAGAGTGCTGGTTTCTTCCATCATTCGGGGTATACCACCCACAAAAGCCCAACCAAATCAGGGTGGTTTTTGATTCCAGCGCTCAGTACTGCGGGGTCTCCCTCAATGACGTGCTTCTGACTGGTCCCGACCTCAACAATTCTCTCTTGGGTGTCCTTCTACGCTTTCGAAGGGAGAGAGTAGCTATCCTCGCCGACATCCAACAAATGTTTCACTGCTTTTTGGTCCATGAAAGGCACCGCAACTTCCTCCGGTTTTTGTGGTATGAGGACAACGACCTCACCAAGGCAAGTATCGACTACCGCATGAGGGTTCACGTCTTTGGCAACTCACCATCTCTGGCTGTGGCCATCTATGGTCTGCGAAGAGCCATTGCTGAAGGTGCCCAGAAGTACGGTGCTGACACAGTGAAATTTGTGGAAAGGCACTTTTACGTGGATGATGGCTTGGTGTCTCTCCCATCTGAAGCAGAAGCAATCGACCTTCTCCAACGGACTCAGGCTTCACTTGCTGAATCAAACCTCCGCTTGCACAAGTTTGTGTCGAACAGTCCAGCAGTCACTGGAGCTTTCCCACCAGAAGATTGTGTCCCACTCATCAAGGATCTGGATTTGAGTGGGGAGACAGCACCCATGCAGCGCAGCCTGGGTTTGCTGTGGGAGATCAGAAAAGACACATTCACATTCTCTGCATCAACTATTATCAAACCTTTCACCCGACGTGGAGTCCTCTCTACCGTCAATAGTGTTTTTGATCCGATGGGTATGCTGGCACCTGTCACAATCAAGGGACGAGCTCTTCTTAGGGAACTTAGTTCGGAACTGACTGACTGGGATGCACCTCTCCCAGAAGACAAGCTGAAGAGTGAAACCTGGAGAGATTCTCTTCAAGTCCTAAAGGAGCTTCATGTGCCACGTGCATACACATCAACCTCGCTCACCAAAGCTGCACACACAGAGTTGTGTGTATTCTCAGATGCCTCAACTATGGCCATTGGGGCTATCGCTTACTTGAGAGCCATTCAGGAGGATGGAAAAGTGGAAGTAGGATTTGTTATGGGCAAAGCCAAATTAGCACCCCAGTCTGAACCAACCATCCCAAGGCTCGAACTCTGCGCTGCTGTCCTTGCAGTAGAAATGGCGGCTCTCATCCGGGAGGAGCTGGATCTGAAATTGGATGCTGTCAGGTTCTACACGGACAGTAAGGTAGTACTCGGGTACATTTGTAATACGACAAAACGCTTCTACACATATGTCCATAACAGAGTCCAACGTATCCGACAATCTACCAGACCAGAACAATGGCATTATGTGTGCACGGAAGAAAACCCTGCAGACCATGCATCCAGATCTTTGCCTGCATCCCATCTGGCACAGAGTTCTTGGTTCACCGGACCTTCATTCCTGCATCAGTTATCTGCAGAAACAACACAAACCGGTGAGACGTTTGAGCTCATCGACCCAGGAAATGACTCAGAGATTCGACCACAGGTACGCACCTACACTACTCATCTGAAGGAACCTGTACTTACCCCTGATCGCTTTCGCCGTTTCTCCACCTTTACCTCTCTACTGCGAGCAGTGGCATTCCTTATCCATGTGGCAAGATCTCACAAACATTCAAACCGAAACAGCAGGTGTACAGGATGGCACACATGTCGCTTACCTCGTACTGTGGACGAAATAGCTCAAGCGAAACATGTCATTCTGCAAGCAGCACAAAGGTCAGCCTTTGCCAAGGAACTGTCAGCCCTCCAAGCAAACAAAGTGGTGCCCACAAACGGCCCGTTGCATAAACTCAGTCCAACTTTGGAGAGTAGTCTCATCTGTGTTGGAGGCAGACTGAAACATTCTCAACTAACGTGTGAAGAAAAGAACCCAGTAATCCTACCCAAGGACAGCCACGTTTCCTTACTGCTCGTACGACATCACCATGAGCAGGTGAGACATCAAGGTCGACATCTCACAGAAGGTGCAGTAAGGGCAGCTGGACTGTGGATTTTGGGTGGTAAGCGACTAATCAACTCAGTCCTACACAAATGCATAATCTGCCGGAAGCTGCGTGGGAGACCGGAAGAACAACGTATGGCTGACTTACCACCGGAACGTCTCAAGGTTTGCCCTCCCTTCACATACGTTGGGCTTGACGTCTTTGGGCCTTGGTCTGTTGTAACCAGACGCACCAGAGGAGGACAGGCAGAGAGCAAACGGTGGGCCATGATGTTTAGTTGTTTGAGTTCAAGGGCCGTCCACATTGAGCTGATTGAGTCTATGGACACATCTAGCTGTATAAACGCTCTCAGGTGGTTCTTCGCTCTCAGAGGCCCTGCAAAGGAACTTCAGTCTGATTGTGGGACCATCTTCATTGGAGATAGCAAGGAGTTGGAGATGGATAATACTGTACAGGGGTACCTCAGCAAGCAAGGATGTAGCTGGAACTTCAGACCTCCACATGCTTCCCACATGGGAGGCTCATGGGAACGGATGATTGGTGTTGCCAGGAGAATCCTTGATTCAATGCTCTTGCAGCAAAAGAGTCGCCTAACTCATGAAGTGCTGTCAACACTAATGGCAGAAATTACAGCTATCATCAATGCACGTCCACTCCTACCTGTGTCTACAGACCCACACCAACCTTTCATTCTTTCACCGGCCGTGCTCCTCACACAGAAATCAGGAGTTCCACCTCCTCCAGGAGATTTCACAGATAAGGACCTCTTCACAAAACAATGGAGGCAGGTTCAAGCACTCGCGAACCAGTTTTGGGCCCGTTGGAGCAAAGAATACTTACCATCCTTACAACAGAGACAAAAATGGACAGTGACACGCAGAAACCTTCAAGTTGGGGATCTGGTCCTCCTCAGGGACAAGCAGACCATCCGCAACTACTGGCCCATGGCCATAGTCACAGCAACCTTTCCTGGGAAGGATGGACATGTGAGAAAGGTTGAGGTAAAAACGACCGACCAAGGTGACAGAAGAACCTTCCTAAGGCCAGTTGCAGAAGTAGTTCTTCTTCTGCCTAAGGACTGATTTAAGGACTGTTGTTTGGACTCATTCAAATTCATAGTGGCCTCACATAGGCCAGGTGGGGAGTGTGATGCCTCAAAGGCATTTATGCCATTTATCTTTAATGTTTGCTTTAAAATAATTCATTTGTATGTATTTAAGTTAAAAAGAACAGTAAAAGAGTTAAAATGTTAAGAAGATTTAATTTTGAAGGTGAACTTGCTAATAACCTCACTTCCTGGTGGGTTACAGTTCATTTCCTGTTTACCTCCTCTTCCTGGTTGCTCTAAGAGGGAGGGTGACATGCCGTCATGCTCTGAGGCTTATCCACAGCCATCCACTTGGGAACATTGTTCAGGCAACGCCGTAAGTGTATATATTTCATGATGAAGGTGTTAAAAAAGCATAAATAGCGGTATTTGTTAAAAACTATATTTTATTTGTAATTCATGAAGGTTGATTTGTACATGTTAAAAAAGGCAGTTTTGATGATCATTACTGTTACTCAAGCTAATACGAAGATGTATGGTCACATTTTGAGTTATTTCATGATGCAGTATTCATGTAAACATGGTCATTTTTTCTATTCTGTATTTCTTTTCAACTGCAGTTTTCACCGCTTGTCAAATGAAGATTTCTAGTAAAAAGTCAACTCTACTCGGACTCCTGTATTCATTGACAGAGGTTTAGCTTCGTGTTTAATCAGAGTTGCTACACTCTGCAACAGAACACTACACTTTTGTTTTCCTCATAATTAACTTGAGAAAACAAAAAATTGTCACCATGATCTGTAATTAAAAACTTTTTGGAGCCTAAAAGAGATACACAACAGAATGCATAAGAGTAATAAGACAGAAGAAATGCCCTTAAAAATGCTCAAAGCATGAAGAGGGAGCGGATGTAACAGGAAAGGTAAGGGCCCTAAAAAGAACCTTAGGCACATATATATAAAAAAAAAAAAACATCTCGCCCTTGCGGGCGGTTTTATCCTTCAAGCTCGGGTCCTCTACCAGAGGCCTGGGAGCTTGAGGGTCCTGCGCAGTATCTTAGCTGTTCCCAGGACTGCGCTCTTCTGGACAGAGATCTCTGATGTTGTTCCCGGGATCTGCTGGAGCCACTCGCCTAGCTTGGGAGTCACCGTACCTAGTGCTCCGATTACCACGGGTACCACCGTTACCTTCACCCTCCACATCCTCTCGAACTCTTCTCTGAGCCCTTGGTATTTCTCCAGCTTCCAGCTGTTCCTTCTTTCTGATGTTGCTGTCATTCGGAACCGCTACATCAATCACTACGGCCATCTTCTTCTGTTTGTCTACCACCACTATGTCCGGTTGGTTAGCCACCACCATTTTGTCCGTCTGTATCTGGAAGTCCCACAGGATCTTAGCCCGGTCATTCTCCACCACCCTTGGGGGCGTCTCCCATTTTGACCTCGGAACTTCCAGGCCATACTCGGCACAGATGTTTCTGTATACTATGCCGGCCACTTGGTTATGGCGTTCCATGTATGCCCTGCCTACTAGCATCTTGCACCCTGCTGTTATGTGCTGGACTGTCTCAGGGGCATCTTTACACAGCCTGCACCTGGGGTCTTGCCTAGTGTGATAGACCCCAGCCTCTATGGATCTTGTGCTCAGTGCTTGTTCCTGTGCTGCCATGATTAGGGCCTCCATGCTGTCTTTCAGTCCAGCTTTGTCCAGCCACTGGTAGGATTTCTGGATATCAGCCACCTCCGCTATCTGCCGGTGGTACATACCGTGCAGGGGCCTGTCCTTCCATGATGGTTCCTCGCCTTCCTCCTCTTTCTTGGGTTTCTGCTGCCTGAGATATTCACTGAGCACGCTGTCAGTTGGGGCCATCTTCGTGATGTATTCGTGGATGTTTCTTGTCTCATCCTGGACTGTGGTGCTGACACTCACCAGTCCCCGGCCTCCTTCCTTCCGCTTAGCGTACAGCCTCAGGGTGCTGGACTTGGGGTGAAACCCTCCATGCATGGTAAGGAGCTTTCTTGTCTTTATGTCAGTGGCTTCTATCTCCTCCTTTGGCCAGCCTATTACCCCAGCAGGGTACCTGATCACAGGTAGGGCGTAGGTGTTGATGGCCCAGATCTTTTTCTTACCGTTTAGTTGACTCCTCAGGACTTGCCTGACCCTCTGCAGGTACTTGGTGGTTGCAGCTTTCCTAGCGGCCTCTTCATGGTTCCCATTCGCCTGTGGGATTCCCAGGTACTTGTAACTGTCCTCTATGTCTGCAATGTTGCCTTCTGGTAGTTCGATCCCCTCAGTTCTGACTACCTTCCCTCTCTTTGTTACCATCCGACTACACTTCTCCAGTCCGAACGACATTCCAATGTCATTGCTGTATAGCCTGGTAGTGTGGATCAGTGAATCGATGTCTTGTTCACTCTTGGCATACAGCTTGATGTCATCCATGTACAGGAGGTGGCTGACAACTGCTCCGTTCCGTAGTCGGTATCTGTAGCCAGTCTTGTTAATGATCTCACTGAGGGGGTTCAGGCCTATGCAGAACAGCAGTGGGGACAGAGCATCTCCTTGGTAGATCCCGCACTTGATGGTGACTTGTGCTATGGGCTTGGAGTTGGCCTCTAGTGTTGTACGCCACATCCCCATTGAGTTCCTGATGAAGGCTCTTAGGGTCCTGTTGATCTTGTACAATTCTAGGCATTCCAGTATCCAGCTGTGGGGCACTGAGTCATAGGCCTTCTTGTAATCAATCCAGGCAGTGCACAGGTTGGTCAGTCTGGTCTTGCAGTCTCGGCTGACTGTTCTGTCTACCAGTAGCTGGTGTTTTGCGCCTCTGGTATTCTTGCCAATCCCTTTCTGTGCCCCGCTCATGTATTGACCCATGTGCCTGTTCATCTTAGCCCAGCGGTGGGCAATCTCAGTCCACGAGGGCCAGTGTCCCTGCAGGTTTTAGATCTCACCTTGGGTCAACACACCTGAATCACGTGATTAGTTCATTACCAGGCCTCTGGAGAACTTCAGGACATGTTGAGGAGCTAATTTAGCCATTTAAATCAGCTGTGTTGGTTCGAGGACACATCTAAAACCTGCAGGGACACTGGCCCTCGTGGACTGAGATTGCCCACCCCTGTCTTAGCCGCTATGATGCCTGACAGGAGCTTCCATGTTGTACTGAGGCAGGTTATTGGTCGGTAGTTGGATGGGACCGGTCCCTTCTTGGGGTCCTTGGGGATCAGGACCGTACGACCTTCGGTTAGCCATTCTGGGTGTCTCTCGTTAACTAGCAGCTGGTTCATTTGTGCTGCCAACCATGTCGGGCCCTGGTGCTGTCCAACTCTTCATACTGGAGACCCTTTCTTGGATATCTGCCACTGTGATGGTTACTGGACCCTGTTAAGGGAGGTCGCTATGGTCCGCCCTCAGATCCACTAGCCACTGAGCATTGCCGTTATGGGTTGCATCCTTCTCCCATATGCTCTTCCAGTATTGCGCCCTCTCCAGCCAGGAAGCACACGACAGACAGAGACACAGACGCAGACTCATAAGCAGGCATCATGGACAGACAGAGGGACAGGCAGAGAAGACTAAGCACAGGCAACCTAAACTAAACATGAGGGCACGATAACGAAACCTAAACCAGAAATAATCATCATCATCATATAGCTAAAGAAACAGAATATATTTATAATCAAAACAGTATCACCAGAGAAGAACTAATGCAAAACTAAACCAAAACATAAGAAACACAAAATGCTGGGTCGAACCGACCCAGGACCGTGACAGTAACCGGCTACGGGGGATCCAGGTTTCACTGAGCTACTAGTTGTTTCGCCGTCATTGTGGATGTTGGGTATCGAAGAATCCATAGGTCCCTCATCCTATTCATGTAACCCCTTCCGCCAGGGTTACTTGCGTAGTAGCATTCCAACAACACCCTGTTTTCGTCTCTTGCCCACCGATGCCTTCTTGTTCCAGTAGCCCACTTGTTGTCAGGGTGCCCTGGTTCCTCAACACCTGACGCGGACCTTGTTGATCCGGGCGACGTCCGACACGCCTTCATATTTATCTGTCGCTATCCAGCTATGTACATATATATATATATGTGTGTGTGTGTGTTTGGTATAAAACACATATTATGATCATTTCAAAAGTTCATCTTGTTCTTGGTATAGTGCCTGTTTTTGTCAAAGATAAATTAGTTTACTACTTGATTTTGACTTTCATGCCTTGGTCAGAAATCTAAAGTAGTCCAGTTGTTGATTCCTTACACTTAGAGCACTGAGGTCGCACAAAACAAGAAATGAAAAGAGAACCAAACTTCAAGGGTTAATTATGTGGCAAAAGCCTGTATTAAACTTTTTCTTAACACAAGAACTTATCTTTAAAACCACATATGGAAAAGTTCTTTATTTCCCTATTTGTACTGTGTCATTCCCAGAGACACACACTGCACACACATATGCACACTTCACACAGGAATTAAGCTGAGGATTTATTGTGATGATGTTGCTAGAGGAATTTACAAGAAAATGCTGTCAGCTCTGTAATCCATGGAATCTTTTGGACACACCCTCTACCTCCTGCTATAATTCTCATTCCAGCATCTGAAGTCATACACTGTATTTAGCTCAGTGTGGCATTAGTGTAGAGCAGTGCACACTTTGATGAAGATTACTTTGCACAGTATGTTAAACCTAATTATGTCTGTGTGCGAGTTTTTTTTAATGACAAAATGCTCTTTCTTCATCTATAGTTTCTGTCAAAATACAAAAATAAAATTACAATATTTTAGACACCATTCATAGGTTTGAACTAACAAACAATCAACTAACATAGTCACCAAGTGTACTGTTTGATGAAAAGGGGCAAAACAGGAAGTTAGAAAAAACACAATGGAAAACTAAATTTCATAGTATAACAGGAAGCACATTAGACCTTAGACTTAGTCTCAACTTTTACTTTTAAAACCTTTACAAAATAACATTTGATTGTAGATGTTTCTACTTTGTGATCATTTATTTATACAGAAGGTCTGCTAGAATTGCATGCATTTGAAACCATTTTTATTCTGTGTACTTTTAGTAGACTGTAGTTGTGTATTTGATGAAGCCATTTTTTCTGATGCAAGCATACACTTCTGTAAGTGAATATCTGAATTATTTACCATGAATCTGCATAATATTTTCATGATTAGACCATAAATTGTCAAGTGGTAAAATTTGAGTCTACAAAAAATGCACGTTTGGTACAATACTATCTGATGTCTTAATATGTCTGTTTGCACATAAACACGCACATGTAATTTGTTAGTATATCTGTTAGTATATCTGTTAGTATATCTGTTAGTATATTTGTTAGTATGTTAATTCAATCATTTTCAGGTATATAAATTTTTGGGGCAAAAGTTAATATTTTCATATATAATTTTCACATATAAGTCAAACATCAGAAGTCTGCAATTATACAGCTTGTTTGTTTAACCAGACCTCTTCTTTCGACTCTGATTTTTGATTCTTGAAAAGCAGACAACACATGGAGTGTTATGTGGCCCCCAACCTGAGGCTCAACTGTTTCTATTTCTAGCACAAATAAAGACACAAACAATTTGTGTTGTGAGCTGAGTTTCTTGTTTGAGCACAACCATTTGAAACAAGGTCATGTTTCATGTTTATTTCTGCAGATTTTGAGTGCCACCACAGAGAACTTTGTGGGCTTTATTAAAAACGCTCAGCATGCACTGATGCGCTCTGCAAACACACACACACACACACACACACACAGACACATAAAGTCTCAAACAATGTTCAAGTAAAGCTTAATGAAGAGGAATTTGAGGAGCTTGTCCAGTAAACAGTAATCATCCAGTAAACATCCAAATCAAACAGATATCATCATGTAGTAGTCATTACATTTATTATTTATATTTATTTGCTTACATGACCTATTTTCCAGCTTGGTGCTGCTTCAGCATAATTATTCTAAGTTTGGTTATTAGTCAGATCCACTAAACCTTCTAGATTTAAAGAATTTTGTCAAACCTAAAAAAAATAAAGCAAATTTTATATTTTGGAGCTTTTCTGTCAGTTTAGGTGGCTTAATAACTCTGCTGTAAATTGAACATGATGCATTTTTTTCTTTCTAAGGATAAAAGAATGAGCTCAAACTTTTTAAATGAATTATATAGCTAAGAGCAGTATAATCTCAGCATTTTCTTATGTTTTTTCTTTGTTTCTTATATACTTCTATACAAGTCTCTGTTGGTATTGGTATGACAGCAGTCGTCTTGCATTTCCCTTTGTTTGGGAAGTAGTTTGTGCTTCTTCTCCCTTTTATTGTTGTGCTTTGAGCTCCACCTTGTGGTGCTTTCTGAAGTGGAAGGTAAATAGTGACTGCACTTTATTCCTGCATATTAGTTTAGCTTAGTTTGACTTAATACTGATTTCTGGGTCATTTCACTGTGAATTTCAAGAGTCTTACACAAGAGACGTTATTTTAAGAAAGGGTTTTTTAGTCTTTCAAACATTCTCCATCAACATGGTTAGCTTCTGTGTTTCAAAATTGGAGAGTTAGCTGAGTCTTTGTTCATAACTATACAAATACAGGTTTTCCTCAGTGTCAAGTACAAAAAAAGGACAATTCAGTTTAAAATATTTTATTTCCGAGAAATTATGAATTCTCAGTATAATAATCCATTAAGCAGCAAAATGACATTCCTGATTTTGAGAAGTATTTAATTTGCTTTGTTTTTCCAATAATTTGTCACGTCTGTATAAATGCTTGCCAGTTTAAATGTAAGTGACAGGTTTTATTTAAAAAGGGATTTATAAAAGATCTAGCCCCTCTCACGTGGTCCATTAGTCCAAATAGTAAATTTTATCCTTTCATTGATAAAAATGTATAAGTCAGTGTCTGAAATCTTTTAACTTGAATTCATCTTCATTTGGCATGGACACTACAGAGGGTAGAGTAAGGACTGTTCTGATTACTGCCCCTTCCTTGCTTGTTTGTATTTGACAGGATGACTGCCAAGGTGGCTGGGTAAACTGATGTGCCAGATGGTGGCAGCCTATGAATAATACATCATTATCCACAGCACTTTCATTTTCCACTTTTTCCACTTTCATTTTCACGTAGATTCTGCAATAACTTGTAAGTCTTAACATGTTTAGCCATTTGACAAGTACGCAAGAGTTAAACAGACTTCCTCTACAGATTTTAGAGGGACCACAAATCCTTTTGGCTAGATTAGAAGATAGTTGTAGAAGATGGATAGAAGATAAGATCAGTAATGTCTCGTATTGCTGAATGCAGCTTTCTCTCTGTGTTTACTAAGTTGATATGGGAAATGACAATTTAGTTTTGTTTGCTTTGTTTTTTTACACAAATTGTTATACACAGGTTCCAAGTGTACATGTGCAGTCAATAATATAATAATGTGTTAAATGACTGCTTTGAGAGAAAAAGCTGTTTGATCAGTGTGTTATGTTAAAAAAAGTATGCAGCATGTCGTTTCTCCACAGCACAATAGCCTTCTCAGTTTCACAGGAGTGAAATAACAACAAATAACAAAGTCAAAATAGCAATTGAAGCTGAATAAAAATCAAATACTGTAAACTAACATAAGACCACTCAAACTCCATAGCCAAAGCAAACACTTGAAAAACTAAACAGATACACAGCAAATCCAGCATGTCCAAATTAACAGTGTCAGATTTGATTTCAACTCTATTAAAGTGTCTATATGGGTCCACACCAGAGAGAGTTAATTTAACTCTTTTTGGAGAGTTGGTACGTTAACTCTGATTTAGTGTTAAATACCAAATCTGTCTGGAGTTGATAATTTAACACTTATTTAACACTGGTGTCAAGAGTTTATATATTAACTCTCACAGAGTATTTTAGTTTAACTACATAAGAGTTATCTTCTAACTAATTCTAAAATGTGTGAATTTTACTGTTCTGAACTTCTAGAAATTCCTTTGAAAATAAACATTTATTAAAAAGAGACAATGGTTTTTGTGCACCACAATTTCAAAACATTTTCTGAAACATGTAACAATATGGAACAATGTACATGATCTCACTTTCATTAGAATATTGATTATCAAAATGTGTGACATAAGTGACCTGGTAAATGCAAATAATCAATTCAATACAATATGCATGTCCTCCGTTCATCACTTTGTGGAACTGCAATGCACTTCTGCTCTTCCCCATATTTCACCTTCACAAGCATATCCTGTGTGGAAATTCAATAAAAATTAGTTGTGCACTAATTCATTGCACAAATAATCTGGTAGTCAATTGCAGCACAGAAAAAAAGAAAAAAAGAAAGAAAAAGAATTTTTGAGCCATAACTTGTGTAAAGTATTTTCCCAAAAGACAATTCCAGATACAAATCCAATGCCCATATTTAAAGGCAATATTCTACCCGAACATGTTTGTTAAAATTGCGCTCTCTCAAACAACTGAAGAACACAGACAACAGTTAATGCCGAACTACATGTAAACCTCCATATTTTTCATTTTTACCTAGACCATGTGCACAAAAACCTGGAGGGATCTAAATGTTAACGTAGAACCCAGTCAGGACATCTGCTCCTGCTGTTTGCTCGTTTTTTTGCAGGAGATAGTTTTCAGGCTTCAAGTAGCACCATTATACCAACATTTCACGATCTAGGTGTATTTGTTTTAGGTGTATTTAAGTTAACCAAAAATTTGACTGAAAATTCATATGCAAGCTTTTGTTTTCCAAGGCTGTAGTATTTGCCCGCAAACAAAACATTTTAGCTAGCTAAAACAGATTATTATGCTATCACCAAGAAACATGGCTAATCCCTTTCACACAGCTTTGTCTCAACTCCAAAAAGCCACAGAAGTAAACTGTAATAATAATAATTGAAACAATCTCAGAAAAAAAATGACTTACCAAGCATGGCAAACAACTCAGAAATATGTAGAGCTAAGGCTGTATCCCAATTCAGGGTCTGCAGCCTTAAAGTACGCAGCCTTAACGGTCCCCAAGGGCCGCGTACTCAAAGACCGCTAAGGCCGGTAGTGCGAGGCTTGTGAAATCAGATGGTCTAGCCTAGCAACCATGATACTAACCGCTGGAAACGTTTCATACAGCATTGTTTGACAGAAATGAAGGAGAAATCTTTTTTTTCATTTGTTTGTTTGTTTTTACATGAGCTTTGTGTGATTTGATAAGTATCTGAGGATGAGACCACGGGACTCTAAAACATGATTGTTGGGCTTCATTTCTGTACTGGACAGTCATTTTAAGATTAGCTAGTAAATAACAATTAGCTTTTTTTTTTTTTTTTTCTCTCTTCTTTTTCTTCTTACCGTTAGTCACACAAATGGTGGACAGAAAGTAATTTTTGAGTTTAGAAAAAAATAAAATGACTCAATTAACATTTAAGGTTTTATTTATTATTACACCTTTTTTCAGTGCTCTTACATCTATGACAAAGTGTGTATGGACTGTATGGGGGACCGTACCTTCACTGTTGAGCTCACCTTTTTTAAAATATGATGGCTGTGTGCATTACTTACCAGTGACGGGAATAACGGCGTTACTTTTTTCAGTAACGAGTAAACTAATTACTATTCCTATCGTTACAACGCCGCTACCGTTACTAACATGAAAATGCAGTGCGGTCGCGTTACTATTTTTCAACAAACAGACAGTTGAAGCTGTCTTCAGCTTTTTTTTTTTTTTTACCTGTCCCGTTTGGTTCTTTTGCCATCAGAATTATTGTCTAAAGGCGAAGAAAGATGCCCAACGGATTTACTTTACCAAATTGACCATCCCAGCCTTGCCGTAATGGTCCATTTGATTCACCTTTTATTGTTTATTTTATTTTCACTTGCTGAATACGGGACAGACTTAACTGGGGGAAAGAAAGGGGAGAAAGAAAGAGGGAAAGAAAAACAGCGGGGAAGAGGGACGGGGAAAAAGGGCAAAAAACCAAAAACCAACAGAATAAGCAGACAAAAAAATACATATATCGATCACCTGGATCACCTGTTGAGAAAGAAAGAGAAAGCAAGCAGAAGAAAACGAGAGTAATTGTCACGGTGAGTTGTGTGGCTGTCAGTGGCTGGACCCACGTGCAGGACTCGGAGACAAAACATGAACTTAAACGGCAGCTTTATTTGCTGGAGAATCACGCTTGGCATTAAATGAACAACAACTTAAACTTAACTAGACCGGAGATGCTGACGGAAGACGACAATGAACACACACACAACCAATGTGGAGGACGCAACAACAGGCAGGGAAAAACACAGGGCTTAAATACATACTGAGGTAATTAGGGAATGTGAAACAGGAGGAGAGCACAGCTGGGACTCATCAGACATCACAAGACAAGGGGAGACAAAACTCAACACACTGACATAGTACACAGACTTTCAAAGTAAAACAGGAAACCGAACAGAAGTAACAGAACCACAACCTAAGAACTAGAACACAAGAAATGCCAAGGAACTAGGGATACTAACAACAGAAATCAAAACACATCATGAAATCAAGGAAAACTTAATACAAACAGAAAAACACTGAGTCCACAGACTCAGGACCGTAACAGTAATAAACAACATCACAATGATCTATGGGAATATGACAGTAAATACTAAATGTTAGACATTATTGTGCAGCACGTAAGATCGACAGCGCACAGTGTGCTTTGAGGTAAGAGCCAAAAAGGGTGTAGTTTGTGTGTGATCACCTGTGTGTACACCTGTGAGCATGAACGCGCTTGTTTTTTGTTTTTTTATTAAAGGTTCCTTCATGTAATGATCTGCTAGAGGGTGTGGGGGGCCACTGCCCCGTTCTCCAGGGCATGACGCAGGTATGGAGGAGATCAAAACTCTAGACATCCAGAGGCCCCCAGAACACAAGAGACCAAGGAAGACCAACAGAGGGGCAGCCGCGCCACTATCCCAGAAAGAGCTGAGGAGAGTCCCAGATGAGGGGTCACTCAGCAGCCGCGGAGCAGAAGCCAGGGGGGTTGCAGTGACGTGCCCGTGAGCTCCGCCGGCAGCCAGCTGTGCCTGAGTGACCGAGCCCCGGGCCGAGAGGCCGAGGGCACCCCGCCTCCGAAGTGGCCCGAGCGAGCCCCAGGCTCCAGGCCCCGATAAGCAACCGCCAAGGAGTGAGTCGGTGTGTACCTGGGCGCCCACCCCCGGACACAGAGAACCACCAACGCACCGATGTCTGAGGGCGTCCACCACCGGCAGGGGAAGTGGTGGGGGAGATAGGCCTCCAAACCTTGGAGGGCCTGAGATGTCCCCAGAGAGGTGGGGTCTGATAACCAACCTGACATATAGACACAGACATACAGGCACACACAGATACAAACATCCATTCCCACCCTCATGCTCTCATAGGCAATTATTCCACACTCAACCAACGCGGAGACAGACATAAAGAGACGCTGTACACACAATCACTCTCCCCAAGCGTACTCTAAGAACCGGGTCTGGGTACCCTTGCCCCTGGAGGGGGAAACTGCAGCCTGACCCAGGTGGTGTTACCCTTTTCCCTGCGGTGGGGAGAAGCAGACTGCCCCGACTCCGCAGCAGCAGGGAGGCCCCACATTCCAGACCCCAGTCGGACGGCCAACTCCTCCTCCTAGCCCCCCAGCTCCAGCAGGCCGCAGAGAACGGGGGTGTGTGAAGACTCCAAACCTCCCTCCACCCGCTCATATGTAGTGTTGATGTATGTGTGTTCTAAGGTGCATTTAAAACCCAGGAGGGCATGGAGCTACCTGCCAGAGCAGCAGGTAAGCGCATAGCCCCTCCTGCTAGCCCTCAATGTCTACGTGTATTTAAAATTGAGAGGTGGGCAACGACGCCAGGGGTGAGGTGTACACCCTGATGGTAATTTGGATTCTGTGTGGCGTGCCCACCCCCAAGAGCCTATATGTATGTGTAATGAGAGTGTGAGTAATGTGAATGTCTAAGTTGTGGGATAAAATTGAGGCAGAGGCAGCCAGAAGGGGACAGAGGGGGGGGGATGCCTCCCCTGCACCCTGGTGACACACCCCTACCCCAAGGCCCTGCATGTGTGGGTGACTGTGGTGGAGCGAGAAGAGGGAGGCAGCTGGAGATGGGGAGGGAAGGAAGGGAGGGGCAAGTGACCCCTCCCTGGGGCCAGCTCCCCCGCTGACCCCAGTAGGCACCCCCATACTCTGCAACCCGCCAGGGAAAGGGGGGCCCAATAACAATTAGCTAATTTTGTTCATGAGACTAAAGTCATCTTACTTTGGTAATGTAAATATAATATGGCCAATATTAAAGTTATTATATTAATCATTATTAGTTATTACAGCAGTGAGTTTGAACTCCGTGTCAAATACTGAGCTTCAGTAAAGATTCAAGTTGCATTTTTTTATATTTCCTATCACCTTAAATCTTCACTCAAAGACAAGTATCTTTGACAGTGTATATATAGATGTATCATATATAAGAGACAAATATTGTTCTTTTAATATGTTGGCATTACTAAATTTGGCTCAATGCTTACATATATGTGTAAAAAGAAAATGTACGAGCTGTGATAACTGTTTCTGATAAGAATGCAGAGTAGACTGATATATGAAATATTCCTTTATTGGGTGAGAAAATCAGACCATGTCATAACTGCTTTAAGTCATACAGAATAGATATCAGAGCCTTGAACAGGCTGACGTCTGCTAAATGGGTCAAACTGGGCAGAAAGTATACAAACACATAACATCCTTATAGAATATGATGTAACACTATAGATCAACTTACCTCAGAATATATAAAGCATATAAACAATTACAGCAATATGATACAACAAACACAGCAGTACTACTAATCCAAAATACTCGAAGCTTTATATAACTGAAACAAACATGGACATTTATTTTTACGTCCATTCTGCTGCTGATACATACTTTAGGTTTCTGAATATTAAACTTGTTTCTGCCTTTCACAGTGTGTAACTTGAAGGCTCTGAGTACTTTCTCCCTCACTGAAAACACTGGAATGATAAAATTATTTGAACATTACCTAATAAGACTGATTCAGGACAGACAATTAGTTACTTTAAACTTTTCTAGCAGTCCTTCACAAACAGGGAACAGTCTGTCTATTCTCTCCATCTGTCAGCTGCTGCTGGCTCTTCCTCCTCCTCTTCCTCACACACTGCTGAGTTTGTCCTGGTGGATCATCAGGGGTGCAAAGCCTCACAGATGATGTGCAACAGTGGGTCCCTCAGTCTGTCCTCACTCTTTCTTTCAGCGTAACGAGTGAACCGTCAGCTCGTTCAAACACACATTAAAGTCCATTTGGCTCGACACCACCGAACAGAGGCAGCAATATAACATAGCTAACATTAACAGTGCAGTGAATCCTGCTTGTGCCGTGATATTCAGGACTGCAAACCGAGCAGCATCACTGACTTTCAGCTTGTTATGTTTGTGGATATATGACTGACTTTAATTATCCATAAAATCATCACATTCTCTGTAAGATTAAGGTCAACTATTGAACGGCGTATATTTTAAAGTAAAGTTTTAAAACCAAGTTAGTACTAACATCGCTAATGTCACATAACTTTGCCGACATGTGGCCAACAGTAATGTTTTAATGGTCTTTGTTATTAAACATTTGCACATAAATAAGTGACATAATATTCAGTACTTACTTTTAACAGTTTACTCTTCGGCCGCCCCGCTTCAGCCGTCTGCCGTTTTTGTCGGCAAAATTATCCACACCCACCGCCGCGCTATGAAGTCTGGGATATGTTGGGCCACGAAGGATACACCGACCCATCCTTAAAGTTCAGGGAAATGAAGGACGCATTTGACGGCTGCATTTCGAGCAGCCTTTGAATTGGGACAGCCTTCGTCGTGTCGCTGTGACGTAATCGGCCTTAAAATGCAGCCTTTAAGGCTGCAGACCCTGAATTGGGATACAGCCTCAATGTTCTGAAATGGCTTCACTTCAGCTTCGATTGGAACCTGTGGTGCTGGAGGCGGAGTCTGTCATAGCCCCTCTAGGATTTCGGAGTTAAGAGGTCAAGAGTTAATGTTTCCATTGTAACACCTCCAGATTTGACATAGAAACACTCATTTTTAACACTCGATTTTAACTACTATCATTTTACACCTCAGAGTTACATTAAAAGAATTAGACTCTACTTAGAGTAAAATTAACTCTACTTTTGCAAAAAGTCTACTAACACCAAAAGATTTAACACTTTTGAATTTGCTGTGTACCAGAGTTCAAAGATAGTGTCAGGGTTCTGAGTCTGATGACTTAGTATTTTTGTGCTAATTAATATTATCTTATATTTCGCTTTATTCTGGTGTTGTCTTCTGCATTTGGGTCCACATCTCTCTCTCGCCTCATGATTTTCCTTTGCAAATCATGACAAATAACATCAAAGCAAGAATCCAAAACTGAATGTGACAAAGGTAAAAATCTAAACTTTAAACAACAGAACCCCCCAAAGCTCCAAACTGAAATATAATGAAAATGTAATTGCTCAAATTTGATATTTTATAATATAAAGCGTTACATGATAACCGCTGTGAATTTTATATAAAAAGAATAGTGCTGAATCCACAGACTTTTAAAAATGATCAAAATTTAATTTAATAAAATATAATTTAGTTGTTTATACCTTTTAACAAATGGTTATGGTTAGGTACCATCAGCAACATACACCCATTAGATCTCTGATTAGCAGAAAACTGTGCAGTGAAGAAACATGAATTGGTGACTGCTTATAATTTGGTTAAGTTACAGACACTATACATATAAAAGGATGTCTGTTCAAAGGCGATGGCTGCCTAACGAGATTTAGCTGATGAAAACAAAGGCCTGTGGAAGTCCAGTGTTATGTGGGAATTGTTTCATTATTCTTTTGACTACACTACACATTTTCTTGTTATTTCTTAATACTGATTGTTATTTATTACTCTTCAGTTTGCTGTTTTCATCCATCCATCTCAGCTGCCATAGGACAACAGCAAAGGTATGCCTTGGACAAGTTGCCAGTTGCAGGGCTAACACAGAGACAGACACCCATTCACACACACTTATGAGCAATTTAGAATCACAGATTAACCTAACCCCACTAAGTGCATGTCTTTGGACTGTGGGAGGAAGCTGGAGTACCCACAGAGAACCCACGCAACCATGGAGAGAATGCAAACTCCACACAGAAAGGATTTAAACCCAGGACCTTAATTCTGTGAGGCAACAGTGCTTCACACCATGCCAGTTTATGTAAATCATAGATGTCAAACTTATTTTACATCATCCCCCAAATACAGCACACACTTATCTTGAGGGCCAGACCAGGGAAACTCCTGTTTCTATCACTATACAGACAGTTAACTACAGTTCCCTGAGAAGGCCTAATATGCGGAAAAGATGTACAATTTTAACTGCAAGTCTCAGTTTTTCTACATAATAAATGTGTAAAAAGAAAAAAAAAGGTTCTGGTAGCTCATTGACTAGACAAATGTTGGAGTAAATATTTCTATAGTAGGTAGTGGAAAAATGGAAACTTTTTTCCAATTTAATTGTTGATTGTTATATCCCTGGGGAAGGATTAATGTGGTCTTAATGGGAAATGTGACCCTCCACTCCAACTCCATCCAGTAAAAGAGACAAAATTCTGAGCAATTGCTATGAAGCTGTTTATTGACTTCAGCACTGAGCTATGCCAAAATAACGAACAAAAGATCTATAAAGGTCCCTAAGGTTTCCTACTCAAAATAAAAGTCAAACAAAAAAAAATTTGCTTACCCTAAATTCCTACTGTGGAAAATAAGATAAAATGGGTTTTGTTGTGTTTATCTAGGCACAAACCCCGCTGGAACATAAGACCATCAACTGCACGGTGTTTTGTGGCTCGCGGGGGAAGGCTAGCCAAAGTTGAGGAAAAGATTCCTTCACCTGAACTCGGCCAACTTTGACCGACTTCCTCGTCACTGCCATTTTTATTGTCACGTACATGAATATGCAATTACAAATACACGTGACAGTCTTAAGCAGGAATACCTGAGCAACATCAGTGTCTGTATTCTGTGTGTGTGGGTGTGTGTAGGTGCATGTGTGTCTGTGTGTTTTCAGCTATACCATACATAGACATACATCCTTTCAATGAACTTAACTTGTGTGTATGAGGTATGCTCAAAAGCAGAAGTAAGCGTCTTGTTAACCTATAAAAACAGGAACTTGCAATAGGTCATATCTCAAATGAACATTTAAAGGTGTGAAGTCTTGCACCTTAAAAGAACAGAACATGGTGCTTTCCAAATGTGTAACATAGCTAATCTCTGCACTAAGCTGCATTCTAAATAAAGAAAGCACATTTTGTCAGCACAGACAAAGATACTGGAAATGTTAGAAGGTTGAAAATAAATCCTCTGACTGTCTGGCTCTTTCTTTATAATGATAGCCATATTAGGACACATAAAGGCAACAATTATATATCTATATATCTTAGCACAAATGACAATATAAAAAATATCAATTCCAGCAGGTTTCAACTGAAAAAGGCTTCTCACTCCAAAGGTCTCATATACCATTAAAAAAACAAAAGCACACACATTGACTTATACTCATTAAGAAAAGTTTGTCTAAGGTTTTCAAATAGAAACACTCAAAGCTACCATCAGAAACAGGCAGTTTGTTTGGTGGTGGAGGTCAGGAGAGGGGGACGAGGTGGCTGTCCTTTGGTGCACTGCTTGGTGAATGTGCAAACCAATAAACATAAAAATAAATCAATATAAAATCAACAACAAGCTTGCACTTCTCTCTTTAATTTCCTGTCCACTCTACCCACTACGAAGTGTGTCATAATGTTTTGGTGCCCACACTAGGCGGGTGACAAGTATATCGCGCTTGTCCCAAATGCTCTGGTCCCAGCAGTACTCTGGAGACAGCAGCTTGCTTGGTTTATGAATCCAAAAGTACTTGTTTAGATGGCTCTCATCATGCCACAGAGCTTCCACATTATTTAGTTTATCCTCTATGATGCCCAGATAACAGGCATCAACCAAATGCTTTACATTTTGCCACAGTCCTCCAAAGATAGCAGCATGGTAGTAAAAATCTCCAGTTTCCATGAAGGCTTTAGATTTGGGATTTCTGTCATATGTAAACCGGGCCTTTGGTAATTTATAATAGTGGGCATGGAGCAATGCCACAGAATCACCCAGTGCCTCAGACCCAAATCTGCCCTTAAACTCCTGATCCACATCAAAACAGAAGACATAACGAAATTTGTGACGGATTTCTGACTCTATTATTTCTGATATTGTTCTCATTCGCATCATAGAGATGTCCTGCCACCTGGCATGCTTTTGCACTTGAATAACCTTTATGTTTCGCTGAGAAGCAAGTGTGATGTTTGGTACTTTCTCTGGTGAATCTGTGAACACATAATACGTCACTGGTAATCCCAACATAAAATGTTGTTCTGCTGAGGTGAGGAAAGTCTTGAGGTAGGCATCCAGGTACCTTAATTAGAAACAGAGAAAAAGACGGAGGTGTTTTTAACAAGAAAACGTAAAACAATTGTGCTATTATGTTGTTTTTCTTGCACAAGCTTTAATGTCACACAAGTAGATTCTTGTACTCTGGGGCAAAGGGAGGTGAAAACTTCCAAACCGGATAACAAAAGGAAATTTTCTGTGGTGGAAAAGCAACAACAAATACATTATTTTAACTATATCATAATTCATAGAAAAAAAATACAGGTAGGCCCACAAATATTTGGATGAAGACAACTTTTTTTCTTATTTTGGTTCTGTACATTAGCACATTAAATTTTAAATGAAACAACTCCAGTGCTGTTGAAGTGCAGACTTTCAGTTTTTATTCAGTAGTTTGAACGAAAAGATGCATAAAAATGTGATGAACTGAAGTATTTTTTAACACAATCCCTTCATTTCAAGGGTTTAAAAGTAAATGGACAAATTAAATAACTAAAAATAAAATGTTTATTTCTAATACTTGGTTGAATTCTCCACCTCTCCTCGTTGCCCCAGAAGCACTAGCCATTTCGCTTCCAGGAGACACCAGAGAGATTCCTGCCAACGCCTGAACTGTTTTCTACTGTTTTCGGGTAAGTTAGAAAAGAGCACCAGCTTTCTCACTTAGTGTTCACTCGTGTTTTGGCAGCAACTAAGAAAATACGAATCAAAAACAGCTTATTTTGTCCAGCTACTAAAGTAGCTGGGCCCAGGCTGTTAAAAGAAAATTCTGAAATTACCTTTTTTACCACCATTTGATGTCTTTGAAGCAGGTTAGACAGAGTGTTGCAGACTTCTCTGTGGATTTCTGGATTCTGGCTCAGGAGCTCGGATGGGAGGAAAAGGCACTCTGAGGAGCATTTCTACATACCCTCAATGACGGATTGAAAGGTGAGATAGCCTCAAAAGATCTACCATCGGTACTTGGAGAAGAAGATTCTCCATGCATGAGCGCCATCATTGTAGTCAGAGGCAATGCTTTATTAACACCTGCCACTCGCAACCGAAAAGGTTGCGCCCATCAGTAATGGTGGGGATACTGACCCCGGGGATACAGCCAGACTCATGCGATTTGCGAAAATCAACTCAAATACTCACACTCTAAAGGCATTAGCAAATAACAAAAAGTGCGAACAAGTGGTCGGCTCTGTTGTGCATCGTTTACAGTGTACCAAAACCCAGGCTTGAGTCATGAGAGAATTTATGGTTCTCTCACTGAAGCACAGCTTTCGCCATCTCCCTCCCCATAGAGAAATGGTTCCCAAATATCAGTTGAAAATTTGATTTTGAGGTTGTCTTCTCTTGGTTAGCATTTGTTTCAGACCCACGGTTCTTTCTGCTGGACTCTCTTTGTCTAATCCTGAGACATAGACATGTGTGCTCCTGCCCGCTGGCAGGAGTCGCTATAGCAACCGCTCCTCACAGCTGTTTAATGATTGCAGACGCTCTCTCAGTCTCTGTGTAAAACTCTTTCATTCTTTGCTTACAATTTGCTCTTCTTACAGCTTGGTAGATCCTGATGTCTTTTGATAACTCACCTGGCAGTAGCATGCACACTGGGAATTTTTTCAGAAATTTTCACTTTCTAGTTATTATTATTCTCCCTCTTTCCCTATGAAACTTGGCATGTTTTTGTTATTTTTTTCTGTCCATACTAACTGTTCCTACTAGGTGATTAGTGTGAATCACCATATATATAAACACAATATTCTCAGTTTTGTCAACTGAAAGACAATACTCTACAATATGTAGGGAAAATCCACCACTTCTTCCTGTTCTGGAAAAACCAACCTTCCAACAGCAAACACAGTAAGAGCCACAGATGAATTTTCCTCAGCGTGCCTTTGGTCAAAAAGATTGAAGTCAAACATCCCCTCCCAGATGACAGGAGCTTTCCAAGATGTGAATGTCTGAACTAACGGTCTGGCCCTGAATGAAAGAAAAAAAAAAATTAAATAAATGTTGACAATCAGTCAAAAAGTCAAAGTTCCAGTATTGAAGGGGTGTTTATCACAAGTATTTTGTACTGTCAAAGTTTTAGACTAAAAACATTTACACATTTTCTGGTTCTTTTATATACACTGTGTGTTAAGTGTTGCATGGATTTTCTGCTGGGGTAATATATTATAAATATGTAGCTTGTTAAGTCGTACCTTAACAAAACCAAATAATTTATGTAATGTAAAACATTAGGTACATTGGGTACTTTATAATTGTTTTTATATTTTGTTTGATCTGTTTCATGGTTTATTTTACGCTTGTAGAATTATAGCTAGTAGAACACAGATTAGAACTTGATCAGACAATTAACCACCAAGCATACCTTTATAGGTTATACCTATATAGCTATAGGTTTTTATGAATGTTTTTTTGTCCTCATGTCATAGGGTTCTTTTTGTCTGGAAAAAGTATCATATGATCTGTGAAATACCTCCTTTTTAACTGAGCTCTCACAGAGCCTGAAACAGAAAGCCTGGGTTAATGTAGAAAGTTAATAACCATCATATTGATACCTGTGATGAGAATTATCTTTGACTGGGTTTTATTTTCATGCCAACTAACACGAAGAAAGCCTGGCAGTTTTGAACTTCTTTTTGTAGTATACCTCCTATAAGTGAGTTTTTGGGTAATTGCAGAATATGCACCTTCCTGATTTTCCAAAATCATTTAGGTCAGTATTTACGGTGCTGTGGTATGCTTTCCAGTCAGCTTTGATGCATTAGGCCGAATCTTTAGCTTCATCTGTTTGAGTGCTTTTCAAGAGCTTTTTATTGATGAGGTCTAATCTGACCTCTGTCTTATCTCTTTGACCTTTTTTCTCCTAATTACCGTGGCCACCAGAGTTCAAGTATATTACAAAATACTGGATTTTAATGTTGGAGTAAATTGGTTGATAACAACGATTTTTGTTCTTAAATAAGACAACAACAATAACAACAATATTATTAAAGTGGTAATAATAACTAAGGTTGGATAAAAGTAAGGATATCTTGAAATAAGCTGACCATTGTTATTTTCCAGCTAGCTTTTGATTAAAATTCATGCATGTGTATTACATTTGTAGCATTTAACTGTAACTATTAAGAGATTAATGTTTTTGTAACAGGTGGTTTAGCATCTTGCACAATCAGTTAATATTACCATGGTATTAAATTCCTGCTTATTACACAGGAACTGCCAGGGGTGTTTCCTGGTATTCATCACTGTTCTTTAAGTTTTTTTTAAAAAAGTTGTTAACATGATTATTACTATAATATTATATTATTATTATATTAATATGTTATTAAATAGATATAAAGGAAAGGAATTTTATAATTAACAGATGGCGAGTCCATTTTCTTACCCAAAATTAAGTGTGTCATCCAAATTTATATTATGTCTTTCTTCCGGTTTACTAGTCATTGGCAGTTTTGGCATTACGGTAGTGCTCCTTAAACATCTGATGCTGCAAAAATAAGTTGTTTGGAAGATTGTTATGTACAATCACGAGCAACTTCATTAGATACACTTACACTAATATAGCCTTTGTTGCACACCTTGAATATAAGGAAGTAAAACCAACAATAACCAACAGCAGGTAGCAGAAGATTTCAGAATACCTTGCCCTGTGTATTAAAAAGCATGTTAATTAAACAATGTATTCCTCAGCCTGTGTATTAAAAAGATATCTTTTCATTTAGGTTTAAACAACAAAAACAACAAGTAGTCTTACCTCGTAGGTGGGAAAAAAAGCCCTCTCATTTTCCTGCTAAACAATTTATTGAACAAGAAGGAAGTAGTTGGTAGACAGACTCAAACCTTAAAGAACAGAAAGATGTTTTAAAACCTCCCTTTGGTCAAAATAGGGGTTGTTTGGGTGTAGTAACAAATTACCAAATTACAACCACATAGTCATACAGCACTGTAAAAGCCTTGACCCAGCTCTCATTTCTTTAGAGTTTGCTGCCAAGGAACCAGATCTTCTTGTAATTTTGCTTTTTAAAGGTCTTTTGAGCAATAGTTCTTCTGGCTTTCAGGAGTTTTTTTTTTTTTTGGACATCGGCTACTTTTTCATTTCTTTTCAGTTCAGTCCTTGTACCTTGTGCATTGGGGGTCTAATTAAAATCTTACCAAAATAGAACTAGATGAGAAACAAAACTTTAGATTATCAACATATAGAAAAATCAGGTAATATGTGTGGCAACATGAGAGTGAATACAGAAAAGAGCACAGAACCAGTGATATCACACGCACACACTAAAATGGTGGCACGGCTTTTGGAAGCTTAAAGATTTTACAATTTAATGAAAACCTGACAACACCATCCTGGGAATTTCACCCAGAGAATACCATGTTAAGACTATGTTAATTACTAAGAAGGCACTTAGGTCAATTATATTTAGGACAAAGACGTGGTTTAATGTAAAATCAACAATTTATTGACAACTATTTAAAATACCACATAGAAGAGCGGATGAATTGGTTGTACATGCACTGTAAAATTCAGAGATATGGCTTACCAGTGAGTTAATAGGATGCCAGATAAGGACGGGTCCAGATAAATCATGAACTCATACATGCAGCTCACCTTCACACACACACACACACACACACACACACACACACTATGGTGCAGCTAAAACTAAGGGTGGAACAATAAACACAGCACACAGTCACCTCCACTTTGGGCCTTTGGTTTCTCAATAAAAAACCAAACAAGTTATTAATGTGTTCAAAGAAAAACACGCTGCATGTACAGCTTTTCTAAAATGTCTAACTTCCAGTAAGAAGGGAAAACAGAGCAAAAAGAAAAGACAAGAAGCAAAAAAAATAAATGAATAAATAATCCAAAAAGGTAAAGCAGCAGCACTTCTGTAAATGTAGCCCAGAGAAGGAGTAGCGACCCCACTATAAAGGTATCAGCCACCCACTTAGGCCCACACTTCCATGCATCACACAATCAGCATTCACAGCAAAACACAATAATAGAAGTAAGGCTAAGATCGTAACAAATCAACGTTACGTACCAGTCAAACAGCATCGTCCAATTAGCGAACTAAGAGGTCAATAGAGGCCTTCTGCTGCTATAACCTATAAACACACTTGTTTACTACCAAGTAAAATAATAAATGTATGGCACCAAATTAAAACATACTGGCAATCGATGGAAGGCTTCAGGGAAATAATCCAGAGGTGATCTCTACAAAAAATGAGTAAGACCAGTCAACAAAAGTGTAACCAGTTCAGGCTGAGGCAGCAGCGACATGTATGCAACTCCTACCTGTAACAGCTAGGGAAGCCAGGTGACCAAAGGCCCGGATGCGTACAACAACAGGTGGGCGAGTCAGATGGCAGCTACTTTTTATAGTAGTGCCATCTAATGTGACTGGCTAGTAGCATGATTAATAAGCCCCTATTGAAATATCATATTTATTCTGCTAAAGTCTACCCCTCCTTCTTGCATCATCCCGACGATGAATAACAATAACAAGATTATTTCCAAGGTCTAAATAACACAGACAGCATTGGCCCTAGGCTCAGAAAGAGAGTTTGCAGCCCCTCGTGCCACTTCCCCTGCTGGTCTCGGGAGATGGTGAATCTTGGTACTTGTATCAGAACTCGTAGGGAGAGATGGTGTTGTTGCTGTAGTTGAAGTAGCTGTAGAAGGGGCTGGAAGAGCTGCGGGCAGGTTTGCTGTTGGTAGCAACAACTAAAAGTTGGTTGGAGTTGCTGCCACTGGTCTAGAAAATCTACTCGAGGAGCTTCTACACTCAGAAATTAACAAGTCACTGTCACTTAATAAGTCATGTTCTCAGGGTGGTGTTTCTGGGCCATGCTGACTACTGCTTGGAGCAGGCCCTTCTGATGGTATATCCGCTCCTACCACAGCCTTCAACAAGCTACGATGAACATGCTTTACTCTACTAGGATCATCTGCAGATGCAATACCTAATGCCCCACTCTCTTTAGGTGCTTTCAGGATCCTAGATACCACTGGATTCCATAGATCTTTGGTTTTACATCTCCCTCTTCTACTCAAATTGTACAGAAATACCAACTGGCCGTCGATCTCTAACATGTTTGTTAAAATTCCTTTTTCTGCGGCAGCAACTCGTTCCTTGGCTCCTTCATATTCAATCTGTAGCTGGGCTTGGTGCTCCAGAATCCACTCATGAACATCTCCAGCAATGGGGTCCTGAAGTCTACCCAAAAGAAATTCCACTGGCAACCTAGGTTCCTGACCAAACAGCCATAAGAATGGAGTTTACCGGTAGCCTGATGAGGAGTTATGTTGTAACAGTAGAGTAGCTGGGGCAAACATGCTTTCCAGTCTCTTCTCCTGGACACTGGCAGAGTACACAACAAATTGTGGAAAGTCCTATTAAAACATTCACACTGATCATTTCCATCCAGATGATAGGGGGTAAGTATGGGATTTCTCAATTCCATAAAACTTACAAAGCTATTGGATCAGGGAGCTTTCAAAGCTACAAAACAGCTGTCGGTCCTGAAGGTTGGGTTGCTACTTCTGTTTCCAAAATACCAAGATCTCTTTTATCACAGGATCAACCTACTGGGGGGCATAGAGGTCAGGAGTGGTGAGATGGGGCAAAACTGTAATGGCAGCTTGAGACACCTTAGCTGGTCCCGGCCACAAGGCTCATTGAAGTGGGCTAGGGGGTACCAAGTGAGTAGGGCTGTACCAAGAATCATGGCTTTAATTTCAGGGCTGGGCAGATGCTGGCATTCTTATTACTGAACTGTACTTTAATTCAAAGTTGAACGAGGCAAGCTGAGCTGCCCAGCACTGTTCAGTAGCCCCAAATTAAGCAGAAGACAAATGACTAAGGGGGTTGTTGTCAGTATAAACAACGCACTTGTGGCCCAACAAGTACTCTCTAAATTGCTCAGTCATAGCCCACTTAAGTGCCAAAAACTCCAACTTCATTGAATTATAATTTGGCATATCGCGCTCAGTAGGCCTCAAACCCCGACTGGCATAGGTTATTGGCCTCACTATTCCTCCTTGCTCCTGGGAAACTACTGCCCCTAGCTCTGGTGCCCTGGCACAAAATCCAGTTGCTCAACATGTTGCTCTGTGGCTGATGAAAAGATTACAATATCATCAAGGTAGAGAAGCAGAGACTGGCATTGTTGCATTAGTCTCTGGAAGGTGCTAGGGGGATTGCCCAAAGGGCATTCGTTTCCAGTCAAATAAGCCAAAGGCCATGCAGAATGCAATCTTTGGCCTATCCTCTTCTATAACTGGGACCTGATTGCAGCCACTGGCTAGATTCATTATAGAAAACCAACGAGCACCAGTCAGCAAATCTAGAGATTCCTCAATGTGTAACAGGGGAATGCATCTTTCCTTGTCTTGCTGTTCAACTGCCAACAATCAACACATACGCAGGCTGGCATCCTTTGTCTTAACCAGCACATTGGGAGAGGCATAGGGGCTGCTACTCTCTCTAATCACCTGAGCCCCTAGTTACTGGTTAATATGCTCTTTCAGAACCTCATACTCTGAATGACGGATGTGCCGTGAATGTTGCCCACAAGGACATTATGTACAAGGGAAATGTCATGGGAGATCAAATTAGTATTGTAACTAACGGTGAAGTATTCCAAGGTTTTTCCTTGTGTTTATATTTGTAAGTTTCCTTTAATTGTGGAACTTTGTAATTGGCGGTAGCGGAAGTAACGTGCAGCACGGACTGAGTTTGTGGTGACACAAGAGCAGAGAAGCATGGCGCTCTGTGAGTTCTGCTGCATCGTCCTACTGCTTTAAACTGGACTAAGTTTTAAAGAACACATAAGTTGAGTTAAATTAAACCCAATTGTGGACTTACTGTGGAGAGGAGTAGCGGCTCGCGCGAAGAACGGACTTTCTCCCGTTTGGCTACAGCAGGCAATGAGGTGTGTTCAGGGTGCCTCTGTTAATTTGAGTTTCAATGAAAGTGCAGTGAAAGTGCCATAAAAAGGCATTTATGTGTCTATACCTTTGTTTGTTTGGATTTACTGTGATAAGAGAGTTATTGTAAACATGTTGCTTATTGTTTTGTTTGGGTAGTTCTCACGATGATGATGATGATGACGACGCTGAGTGATCTTGTCGCCGAACATTGAATAAATCATCTGTAAACAAGAACTTGTCCGCGTGGTGGCTGACGGGAGCTACAGTGAGAACTCATCTGCTCCTTGTGAGTGGGCGAGAAAGAAGAGAACATAAGTCATCTCCAGCGTCTCTACAAGGCTCCTGCCACAAGCCAAGAACGGGTTTGCTCATCCTAACAATTCAAAGAAAGGACATATTGATCTTCTCAAGTGTGCTGCAGAAAATTAACCTGAAGACCATTTGCAAGTTTGGATGCTTTAAAGTGTTAATAAGGGTGTCCTACAGTGGCTTCATTGTAGCTGCAAGCAAGAAGGTTCAAGTTTACAATTGATCAAGAGTTTAAAATATTTGTGTCTTTAAGGGTTGTTAGTAATTGCAGACATGTGTTTAAGGGTTATAAGAATAAGCTACTAAAGCAGTCCTGGATTTTACGCAAGGTTTTATTTAAAAGAAGTAACCAAGTTTGTTACAAGCTATAAGGCAGTGTTATTTTATGTTATCAGATACCTGTTGGCACTGTTCCTTTACTTAGCCTAACATGTCAGTCACAAATCTCTCTAAACTTAGTGACAATCCTGAGGCAGAGACTGTCACCAGGCCTCAGCAAAACCCTCCACTGTGCAGTTCTCCTCTGCAAAACACAGATGGTCCACAAGAAGTTCAAGTAACATCAGATGTTCATCCATCAACAAGTAAGTGTCCACAACAAAAAATTCAAAACCCACCTCGTAAAAGCCAGAGGTCAAGAACCTTAACTGAAAAGGGAAGAGGAATGTTAAACCAAAGGATTAAGGAGTTGGAGCAAAGTTTTAAGATCAAGTATGAAAAGTGGAAGGTTCTAGCAAAGGATGCTAACCATTCAATTTCTGACAATTGTTCAGATGAAGAGCTGCAAGCAATAATGAACAACATTAACACTGCTTCCAGCGAACTAAACACAGCATATGAAAACTGGCATCAGGTGGACATTCCTGATAACAATGCACGCCGCAGAATTGATACTTGCGAGGAGGTAACAAGAACTGTTATTAAGACTGCACAAAGACGTTTGAGAGGAAAGGCACCAGTCAAACCACAGTTTAATGTAAATGAATCTGTTTTAATGTCTGAGAAATCATATGGCGTCAGTAAGCACTCACAGGTTTCCAGTCAATACAAACAGTCACACACTGCATCAAGAGTCGCTTCTAAGTCCTCCAGTGCGTCATCCGTGAGCAGACAAGAAGCTGCTGCTAAAATCGCTGCAGCCCAAGCAACATTGGAAATTCTACATGAACAACAGTGTCAGCAAGCAGAGCTTCTGCAGCTGGAAGCAGAAGATAAAAGACAGATTGCAGAACAAACAGCTGAAGCCTGTAGACGACGTTTAAGAATGGAGGATGAAGAAGCACAGTTTCAAGCAAAACTTGAGATTGAAAATGCTGCCAGGCGAAAGGTTTTGGAAGACAAACGCAAGGAACTGGAACGATTGGAAGCACTCAAACAGTTAAGGGTGGCTAAGGCAACCATGCAAGTGTATGAGCAAAAGCAAGATGAAGACTCAGAAGAAGAAATTAAGCAGTTACTGCATGAATGTAAAACTGAAAGCCAAAGGGAAGGGGACCGATTTCAGCACACAAGTCACATACGTAACTCACCAGAGTTACACTTACCACAACAAGCTGTTATACATCCACAGCATGACGGTGGCATCGCAGCACTTGCCATGGTATTAGCAGATTCTATTAGTGCCAGTCGTCTTCCTATGCCAGAGCCGACAACATTTAGTGGTGACCCGCTAAAGTATAAGAACTGGAAGGCTGCCTTTCAAACTTTAATTGAAAGAAAAAACATACCAGCCTCTGAGAAAATCTACTATTTGTGCAAGTATGTTAGTGGACCAGCTAAGAAGGCTGTTGAAAACTATTTTCTGTTAGGCACCGAGGCTGCTTATAAGGCAGCATGGGAAGTCTTAGACGAGAGATTTGGAAACTCCTTTCTTATTGCCAAAGCCTTCAGAGACAAACTCAGTGCATGGCCCAGAATTGGCTCCAAGGACAGTTTGGAACTTCAGGAATTTGTGGACTTTCTACGGAGCTGTGAAGCTGCGGAAAGCCAGATTAAAGGTCTAGAGGTTCTTAATGATTGCAATGAGAATCAAAAAATCCTCTCCAAGCTCCCCGACTGATTGACATCAAGGTGGAATAGGAAAGTCCTGACGATAGAAGAGGAGACTGGCAGATTTCCAAGCTTCAGCCAGTTTGTGCAGTTTCTCATAAAGGAAGCCAGGATCGCATGCAATCCTGTGACTTCACTCCATGCCTTGAAACAGTGCGATGGAGAAAGGGCCAAGCCACAACGAAACCAGACTCCTGCAGCTAAAGTTCTAACAACAAACACTGATGAGAAGATTGCTGCCAGCAGTTGTCTGTTTTGTGAAAGACCAGGCCACAGTCTGTACAAATGTAGAAGATTTCTGGAACGACCAATATTGGAACGACACAGGTTTGTTCAAGATAATAAGCTATGCTTTGGTTGCTTAAAGCCTGGACATCACTCGAGAGACTGTAAGTACAGAAGCACTTGCAGTACATGCCAGAAAAGGCATCCAACTTGCTTACATGATGATCGAAGAGAAGAACAGAAGACACGAAAGACTGAAGGAATAAGGCAGGAAGCTAGACACAGAGAACGAACCAATGAATATCTAGAAGAAAGGCAAGCTAAAGTAATAAGTGAAGCAACATCCAACAGAGTTCAGCATGACAGCACCAACATCCAGACATCCACAATCATTCCTGTGTGGGTTTCAATGATGAAAGAGCCTGATAGAGAAACACTTGTGTATGCTCTCCTTGATACGCAAAGTGACACAACCTTCATTCTTGAGGAGGCAGCAGATTCTCTAAATGCAAAGGGGGAACAGGTCAAGCTAAAGTTATCTACTATGGCCTCTACAAACAAAGTTGTAGCTTGTCAAAGGATCTCTGGGTTGCAAGTTAGAGGATTCAGCTCAGAGAAGAAAATAACTCTTCCTACAACCTACACAAGAAAGTTCATTCCGGCGAACAGAGACCACATACCCACACCAGAGACAGCAATGGCATGGCCCCATCTTGAGCAGATTGCAGATAAGATTGCTCCTCGTCAAGGGTGTGATGTTGGTCTACTAATTGGCTACAACTGTTCTCAGGCACTCCTTCCTAGAGAAGTGGTGTGCGGTGAAGAAAATCAACCATTTGCACAGAGAACAGACTTGGGATGGAGCATTATTGGACATGGCAACCCATACGTAGACTGTGGAGACGCTATTGGAGTGAGTCATCAAGTCATCATAAGGCAAGTGACACCGGATCTTCAGCTTCCATCGAGTCCCAAACAGGAAGTTCACTATGTATGCAGAACACAGATCAAGGAAGTCATCTCATCTGACATAATTAAGGCGCTTGAATGTGACTTTAATGAGAAAGTTGCTGAGGACAATCACTTCTCTCAAGATGACCTCCAGTTTTTGTCGAAATTGAAACAAGGAATCAAACACAAGGAAGATGGTCACATTGAGATGCCTCTTCCATTTAAAAGAGAAAGGCCGAGCTTGCCAGACAATAGGGTGTGTGCTATCCATCGCCTTAAGCACCTAGAAAGGAAATTAAGGAGAAACAGCGGATATTACCGGGACTACAAACACTTCATGGAAGAGACCATAGCACGTGGAAATGCTGAGAAGATCCCCAAAGCTGATCTCCACAATCACCCAGTGTGGTACATTCCACATCATGGTGTTTATCACCCGCAAAAGCCTGGGAAAATCCGCGTTGTTTTTGACTGTTCAGCCCGGTTTCAGGGGACATCTTTAAATGATCATCTGTTGACTGGTCCAGAGCTGACAAATTCCCTTGTTGGTGTCTTGTGTCGGTTTCGCAAGGAAAAAATTGCAATCATGTGCGACATAGAACGTATGTTCCACCAATTTCACGTGAGGGCAGAAGACCAAGATTACCTTCGCTTTCTCTGGTGGGAGAATGGAGATTTGGAAGCACAGCCAGCAGTCTATCGCATGAGAGTCCATTTGTTTGGAGCTGCCTCATCTCCAGGCTGTGCTAATTATGGTCTCAAACATCTTGCTGCAGTGGCAAGGGGGAATTTCAGCGAAGCATCCGTCCGCTTCGTAGAAAGAAACTTTTATGTTGATGACGGTTTGACTAGTGTATCCACCGAAGCAAAGGGAATCCAGCTAGTGAATGAAGCAAGGGAGCTTTGCAACACTGGCAACTTAACGTTGCATAAGTTCATTTCCAACAGTAAGCACGTGTTGTCATCAATCCCAAAGGAAGAGTGTGCTGGAGGAGCCAACAACTTGGATATGGCTCTTCATGAACCACACATGGAGAGAGCCCTTGGTGTGCAATGGTGTGTCACATCAGATGATTTCCAGTTTAGAGTGGTGGTGAAAGAAAAACCCATGAGCAGAAGAGGGGTATTGTCCACCGTGGCCTCAGTGTTTGATCCGCTTGGCTTTGTCGCACCTTTCATCCTTTTAGGAAAGAAAATCCTCCAGCAAATGTGTCATGAGAGAGTTAGTTGGGATGATCCTCTTCCAGATCATCTGCTGCCCCAGTGGGAATCCTGGTTGAGAGGACTGCAAGATCTAGCAACCATAAAGGTACAACGATGCTACCTACCAGGAAGCTTTGGCAAAGTTGTGAAATACGAGCTGCATCATTTTTCGGATGCCAGTGCCTCAGGTTATGGAGAGTGCTCATACCTGAGAGCAATAAGCGCATCGGGAGAAGTGCACTGTTCCCTCGTGATGGGGAAAGCAAGGGTAGCTCCTTTAAAGGTAACAACTATACCAAGGCTTGAGCTCTCTGCAGCAGTGGTGGCAGTGCGCACAAGTGACATGCTCCAGAAAGAGCTTGAAATGGAAGGCCTGCAGGAATACTTTTGGACTGATTCAAGGGTTGTCCTTGGCTACATCAACAATGATGCAAGGAGGTTTCATGTTTTTGTAGCAAACCGTGTCCAACGTATCAAGCAGAGCACACATCCTGACCAATGGAACTACGTTGCTTC
Source organism: Oreochromis niloticus (assembly GCF_001858045.2). Taxonomy (NCBI): domain Eukaryota; kingdom Metazoa; phylum Chordata; class Actinopteri; order Cichliformes; family Cichlidae; genus Oreochromis; species Oreochromis niloticus. The sequence goes on from NC_031965.2 coordinate 6,550,448, forward strand.
AGAAGACAATCCCGCTGATCACTCTTCTAGGGGACAGACAGCAGAACAGCTCAAGGCATCTAACTGGTTTAGAGGTCCAAATTTTCTGTGGCAGCTAAACCTCCCAAGTAGTGTGTTCACGGTGGGAGAAATATCAGAAGATGACCCAGAGTTACGAAAGACTCATGTTCACAAAATTCACTCAAGGGAAGAGAGGTCACTGCTAGATCGTCTGGCAAGGTTTTCAGATTGGACAAGAGCAGTACAAGCTGTAGCCATACTGAAACGCAGAGCAAGGGCAGCTAAAGGCCACAAACCAAGGTTTAGTGAACCCACCACTTTGGAGGAGCGTAAGGAGGCAGAGGTTTTTCTCATCAAACTGGTTCAAGCAACACACCTTGCTGAAACCATGAAGAGTCTCAAGCTTAATGGGCAAATCAAGGCAATTGAGAAGGCAAATAAATTGCACAAATTAAACCCATTCCTTGATGAGCACGGTGTACTCAGGGTTGGTGGGCGCTTAACAATGTCCAGTCTTCACCCCCATGTGAAACACCCAGCTATCCTTCCTAAAGAAAGCCATTTGTCAGCACTGCTCATCAAGCATCATCATGAAAAGGTGCAGCACCAAGGTCGAGGTATGACTGTTAACGAGCTGCGAGCCAATGGTGTTTGGATTCTTGGATGCAGTAAGGCAGTCTCCTCTCATATTTACAACTGCACAAAATGCAGGAAGTTTAGACGGAACACTGAAGGACAAAGGATGGCAAACCTCCCACAAGAACGCACGGAGTTGACGCCACCCTTCACATATTGTGGGATGGACTGCTTTGGGCCTATCTATGTCAAGGATGGCAGAAAGGAGCTTAAGCGTTATGGGCTTTTACTCACATGCATGTGCTCAAGAGCCATACATATTGAGATGCTTGATGACTTAACAACTGATGCATTCATCAATGCCTTGCGTTCGTTTATTGCATTGCGTGGAAGTGTCAGGCAAATTCGATGTGATCAAGGCAGCAACTTCATTGGTGCAAGGCACGAGTTCGCTGAAGCCATGAAAGAGATGGATGGAGAGAACCTCAAGAAAATTGGATGTGAGTTTGTTATGAACACACCCTCTGCAAGTCATCAAGGTGGGGTTTGGGAACGCCAAATACGCACTGTGCGTAATGTTTTGGCATCCGTTCTCGACCAATCAGCTAAAAGGCTTGACAGCAGTTCGTTAAGAACCTTCCTCTACGAAGTTATGGCAATTGTGAATAGCAGGCCATTAACAACAGAGCATTTGCATAATCCATCTGGTCCAGAACCCCTGACACCTAACCACATCCTGACAATGAAGTCAAGCATTATTCCCCCACCTCCTGGAAAGTTTATCAAGGAAGATCTGTACCTGCAAAAGCGATGGCGCAGAGTACAGTTCTTAGCCAACAGCTTCTGGGAACGGTGGAAAAGGGAATATCTGTTGAATCTTCAGAGCAGACAAAAATGGAACAGAGCAAGACGAAATGCGAAAGTCAATGATATTGTGCTTCTCAAGGATGATTCTGCTCCACGTAGTCAATGGAAGATGGGAAGGATCATAGATGTCTATCTGGGACAGGATGGAAAGGTGAGAAGTGTGAAGTTGTTGATCAGTGACTCAACTCTAGATGCTAGAGGAAAGCGCACCACAAAACCAACCTACCTGGAGAGACCTATTCAAAAGACTGTAACTCTACTGGAGGCTAACTGAAGAGTCACTTTGCCAATCCACCAGTTCCATTAATGTTAAATGTGATTTCTTGTTCTATCCATACATGTTAAGTTTTATGGGAAATCACAGGTGATTTGGTGGGAGTGTAACTAACGGTGAAGTATTCCAAGGTTTTTCCTTGTGTTTATATTTGTAAGTTTCCTTTAATTGTGGAACTTTGTAATTGGCGGTAGCGGAAGTAACGTGCAGCACGGACTGAGTTTGTGGTGACACAAGAGCAGAGAAGCATGGCGCTCTGTGAGTTCTGCTGCATCGTCCTACTGCTTTAAACTGGACTAAGTTTTAAAGAACACATAAGTTGAGTTAAATTAAACCCAATTGTGGACTTACTGTGGAGAGGAGTAGCGGCTCGCGCGAAGAACGGACTTTCTCCCGTTTGGCTACAGCAGGCAATGAGGTGTGTTCAGGGTGCCTCTGTTAATTTGAGTTTCAATGAAAGTGCAGTGAAAGTGCCATAAAAAGGCATTTATGTGTCTATACCTTTGTTTGTTTGGATTTACTGTGATAAGAGAGTTATTGTAAACATGTTGCTTATTGTTTTGTTTGGGTAATTCTCACGATGATGATGATGATGACGACGCTGAGTGATCTTGTCGCCGAACATTGAATAAATCATCTGTAAACAAGAACTTGTCCGCGTGGTGGCTGACGGGAGCTACAAGTATAACCAAAGTCAGTGTGATGAGCAGAGAAGACCGAGCTATATTTCTTAAGAAGAGATCTCAGCTGACCCTACTCCTCCGCTGACAGTTTGGACAAATCAGTTTCCTCCATCTGATCCTGTACAATAGCGGTAGTGGTGTGAGATGCCATTGTGGTGTCACGGCTGGGGCAGCAGTCGTGTGATGAAGTGAAGGAGGACCCAAGTTGCAGACAGCAGCGGTGATGCGAGTGAGTTTATTTACAGTGCAAAATAAATAACAAAAGCGAGGGCTGAACTAAACATAAACCTAAACTGGGAAAAACTAATAAACAAACCTGAAAACATAAGGAAACCGGAAGATACACAGAGATGACACAGAGAAAGCAGGGCAGAGGGATGCAGAGGGACGTGGAGAAACACTGATTAACACAGAATAACACAGACGAACCGATGAGGAACACAGGCAGGCACACACTATAAATACACACAAGGAAATGAGGGAATGACACACCAGAGGGGAACACGGAAGAACCTAATTAGACACAACTAGACACAGACCTTCAAAGTAAAACAGGAAACTCACAGACTGTTTTACAACACAAACTCAGGGACACGAACAGAGCACAGGAGGGAGAACACTAAAACACTAAACACAAGAACCAAACCCTAAGAACTAAGGCTGGGAGCAAGGAACACGTTTACCATCATACCCTCCAGGTTGCAGTGTCCAGGTCGCTGACAGTGTCTGCATATGAAACTAGCAGTCCAGTAGATAAGTTGAAATCATTGCTCTGAACATGTAGCGACCACTATCTTCATTACACCACCACAAATACAATATGCTCGCTTACCCCTCACTCTTGCATGGCCAGGGGAATCCTGTCTCTTCTACTGGCATCATGGGATTTTTGCAGCAGGGGATTTGGGGGCCTCTGTGACTGAGCCCAGACTAAATAAAGCTGAACCATGTTGCCCAAAAAGCTCTTGGTAACATTTCCAAATCACATTCATCCCTAATACAGTCGGAACCTTAGATGGCCCTGCACCTAGAGGATCTTTTACAATCAACCCACAACACTGTGGAATAGGCTTACCATAGAGCTCTACACCGAGGTCTATATAACCAAGGTAGGGAATTAGCAAGCCACTAGTCACTTTAAGCTGCAACCAATGCCAAGCTTGGAGACGCTCGTGACCCCAGTGCTGGCAGAAGAAGCTTTCAGGAACTGTAGACACCATGAAATCAGTATCTACCAAACCAGGAATTTTTATACCACTCATATATGCATTTAGATATAGACAGGATGAAACTAATTTGGAAACTGCCTCTGGACAACTATGACTCTGCAATATCGGGGCACTAGTTTTCCAAAGCCGTATTGAAAAGTGAGTGCTTGCAATTATGCAGAGGGACCTGTGAAGAAGGCTGGGAGCAAGGAACAAGTTTACCATCACACCCTCCAGGTTGCAGTGTCCAGGTTGCTGACAGTGTCTGCATATGATGGAGTCGCTACGTACTGAACAAGTCGGTCGATGGGGGTCTGCTATAGAGCAATGCTTTGATTGAGTTCATTAACTTGTTCCTGTTGGAGCTTTAACAATTCCTTCATCTCACTCATCTCAGACAAATGGGTGGAATGGACTACTTCCAAAGGACCACTATGGATACCATACATAGAAGGAACAGAATTGCTTCTGTGCCTAGTGCCACTAGACAATCCTTCACAATCCCATGTAAGAGCTTCCCTCCCTGATCTCCAGCATTATGAGAGTTGGCTGCCTAATACTAGTTGTTTTAACTCACACCGTAAAGTACTGTCTAGGACCTGTTTGACAAACTGATCTCTTAATAAAACTTCAGCCATTAGGGGCATGCAATTTGACTTTTTCCATAAGAGTCATCAAGGGAAGGGAAAACTCTTGTAGGGTCTCACCTTCTTGCTGTTTTCTAGAGAAGAAAGCTTCCTGCAAGGCTACATAGGAGTCTGAGCAACCATGAAATTCTTGACATATAGTGATTATCCTAGCTAGATCAGACCTCTATGCTCTAGAACGATATTTGATTTCCTCATGTGCTTCCCCTTCCAAGTGATCAAATAGAAAAAGGGCTTAACACAAGCGTCTACTTCCTGCAACCATTCATTCAACCCTATACTAGGGGTGGGTTTTGATTATCGATTTATCGATTAAAATCGATTCTAGCCTGGATAACGTGATATCAATTCATTAAAATCCATTAAAATTTTTAAATATAAATTTACTTTGCCCGAAATGCCAGAATCTCAGGTTAAACCTCACAAAATTTCGACAACCACCAAACAGCTAAAACAGTAAATGAGAGCAGGTACACGGATTCTGCACAAAGCGCAGATCTGACACATCAGAATCAGTGAGCTGTCGCCTTTCTCACCCGACAGCACGTACACAGACAAGCGGTCGGGGCTTAAAGCCGACAGGCTCACTGATTTTGATGCATCAGTGGGTCCACGCTTTGTGTTTACGTCCTTTTTGGGCTAGATTCTGAAGCTGCAGGTTTTATCTCTCTCTAAACAATATTGACTGAACCAGCAACAAAAGAAGATCCAAACTATGCTTCACATTTCGCTTCACATAAATATTGTCATGAATTCCCTCTCAGTTTTGCTGTTTTGCTTCCACCACGATAAAATCACACGTCCTGCACAGCTCTGTCTCTTTCTTTCTCTCTCTCTCTCTCTCAGGAATAGTTTCCCATCTAAAAATCTCTGTTTTCTGCATTATTCGACCGCTTAAAACCCACCAGTCTACCATTGTTTACAGCGCTGGCGGCCGCTGTTTTTACTTACTTCCGAAAAGAAAGCCTCTTTTCTGCTGTTCAATACTGAACAAATTTAAACTTTAAAATTATGCAAAATTGCAAAATGCTGTGTCTCTGATAAAACCTCTGTAACTTTGCTCTGCTTCACTTCAGAAGCATCAGGTAATGTTCATATGTTGAATGGTTTCATGGTTTTCTTTCATTTTTGATCTACTGCAGAATATTTTTAAGGTAATCTGCTATGAAAAGCCAGGCCAGGAAAATGTCCTTCCTGTTTTTCTGTGTTTTATCCTCAGTTACTTTGACACAAAGGCATCTGATGTGATGTTTACACATCTGATGAAGTCTCACAAGTGTCAGCTTTCTTTTTATAGATATAAAAATATGGATATGTACTGATAAATGATCAGTATTATAATATTTCTGACTGTCTGAGGCAAAATTTCCCTGAATCGAATCGAATCGTTGATCGAATGAACCCAGAGAATACTAAGTTGAGACTATGTTAATTATTAAGAAGGCATTTAGGTTCGTTATATTTAGGACAGGTTCAATGTAAAAACAACAACTGAGCCGCTGGGCGACCGTGGGGGATTGGGAAGCTCATCTGAAGGTTGCTCTCTCTGTCCTGGTCGTTGTGTCCTTGGGCAAGACACTTTACCCTACCGCCTACTGGTGTTGGCCAGAGGGGCCGATGGCGCGATATGGCAGCCTCGCTTCTGTCAGTCTGCCCCAGGGCAGCTGTGGCAACAACTGTAGCTTGCCTCCACCAGTGTGTGAATGTGAGAGTGAATGAATAGTGGAATTGTAAAGCGCTTTGGGTGCCTAGAAAAGCGCTATATAAATGCAATCCATTATTATTATTATTAACAATTTATTGACAACTATTTAACATACCACATAGAAGAGCTATGACTTACCAGTGGGTGAATAGGATGCCAGATGAGGACAGCTCCAGAAAAATCATGAAGTCATACATGCAGCACACCTTCACACACACATTCACACTATGGTGAAGCTCAAACCAAGGGTGCAAAAATAAGCACAGCACACGGAAGGTGCCACCACCAAGTCACCTCCACTTTGGACCTTCGGTTTCTGAATAATAATAATAATTAAAAAAAGTTGTTAATGTGTTCAAACCAAAAAAACCAAAACAAACCAAAACAACAAAAAAACTTTACACAGCGTTCGTGGTTTAGCCCTACTGCAGAAAAACACTGGTGATCTGCAGGTAGAAAAAGGGCCTTGTCCCAGTGGTGTAACACAAACGAGAATCTACCATCATAACATTCAGAAACCAAATGTACAAACACAAAATAAATTAATTCTTCAATTTAGAGCAGACAGCTTCACAGTGTTACTCAAGGTTGTTATACATGTTATGGCCCATCTAGAGGTGGCCAGACCACAACATAAGGGTGATCCATCCTCGTCAGACCCCAAGCAGCCACATCACACAATTGGTAAAGTTTGATAATAATTTATTTACAATACGTTGATTCATTAGGTTATTTGACACAAAAGAAGAACAGGTTATAGCTTCGGGGTGGACACAACGCCAAAACAACAAACAAAAGGAACCCATCTTAAGGATTTACCAAACTTACCTAACCAAAAGAATTAAACCAAATGACAGCAACTTGCCTCGCTAACTATAAAAAACAGAAGAAAACTATAATCAAGGCAAGGCAAGTTTATTTATATAGCACAATTCAACAACAAGGTGATTCAAAGTGCTTTACAGAGACATTAAAAACAAAAACAAATAAAAAGCATGATTTAAAATTGATTAAAAAAACAGTAGATAAAATCAGAACAGTAGATAAAATCAGTAGTTAAAATTTAAGTTTTAAATTTAAGCTTAAAAGTGTGGATTTGGTGTTTTATTCAAATGCAGCTGAGAATAGGTGAGTCTTCAACCTGGATTTAAATAAACTGAGTGTTTCAGCTGATCTGAGGCTTTCTGGGAGTTTGTTCCAGATATATGGAGCATAAAAGCTGAATGCAGCTTCTCCGTGTCTGGTTCTGACTCTGGGAACTGATAAAAAACCGGATCCAGATGACCTGAGGGATCTGAAAGGTTCATACTGGGTCAGGAGGTCACTGATGTATTTTGGTCCTAAACTATTCAGAGCTTTATAGACCAGCATCAGAACTTTAAAGTCTATCCTCTGACGGACAGGCAGCCAGTGTAAAGACCTCAGAGCTGGACTGATGTGGTCCACTTTTTTTGGTCTTAGAGAGGACTCGAGCAGCAGAGTTCTGAATGAGCTGTAGTTGTCTGACTGATTTTTTAGGTAGACCTGTAAAGATGCTGTTACAGTAATCAAGCCTACTAAAGATGAATGCATGGACTAGTTTTTCCAGGTCCTGTTGAGACATCAGATCTTTTATCCTTGAAATATTCTTGAGGTGATAGTAAGCTGATTTTGTTATTGTCTTAATGTGTTTTTCTAAGTTTAGGTCTGCATCCATCACTACACCCAAATTTCTCACGTGGTTTGTGGTTTTTAGGTGTAAAAATTGAAGTTCTCTGGTGACCTGTAATCGTTTTTCTTTGGCACCAAAGACTATTACTTCAGTTTTGCTTTTGTTTAGCTGGAGAAAATTGTGGCACAACCAGTCATTAATTTCCTCAATGCATTTACCAAGAGCCTGTACAGGGCCTCAGTCTCCTGATGACATTGTGATATATATTTGTGTGTCATCTGCATAGCTATGATAGTTTATTTTGTTGTTCTTTATAATCTGTGCCAGTGGGAGCATGTAAATGTTAAACAGAAGGGGTCCCAAGATGGAACCTTGGGGAACTCCACATGTGATCCTTGTCTGCTCAGATGTGAAGTTACCTATTGATACAAAGTATTTCCTGTTTTGTAAGTATGTTTGAACCAGTTTAGTACAGTTCCTGAAAGACCTGCCCAATTCTCCAGTCGTTTGAGTAATATGTTGTGGTCAACTGTATCAAATGCTGCACTGAGATCCAGTAAAACTAAGACTGACATTTTTCCACTGTCTGTATTCAGACATATGTCATTAAACACTTTGGTCAGAGCGGTTTCAGTGCTGTGGTTCTGTCTAAAACCTGACTGGAAGGCATAGCAGTTATTCTGTTTTAAGAAGTAATTGAGCTGTTGAGAAACTGCTTTTTCAATGATCTTATTTAAAAATGGGAGATTTGAGATCAGCCTGTAGTTGTTCATTTGTGTCTTGTCAAGATTGTCCTTTTTCAGTATAGGTTTAATTACAGCAGTTTTTAGTGGTTCTGGAAACACACCTGACATTAAAGAAAAGTTGACGATCTGTAACAGGTCTGACTCCAAAGTCTTTGAGACCTTTTTGAAAAAACTTGTTGGCAGGACATCCAAACAGCAAGAGGAGGAGTTCAGTTGACCTAAGATGTCCTCCAGGTCTTTGCTGTTAATAGGGTGAAACCGTTTGATGGTGTTTAAACAGTTTTTCGGTGGACACAGTACATATCCTGAATCTGCTCTTGATGTACCAATTGCTTGTGTAATCTTTTGGATTTTTTCTGTGAAGAATTTGGCAAAGTCATTGCAGGCCATGGTCGAATGAAGTTCAGCTGCCACTGACACAGGAGTGTTTGTTAGCCTGTCAACTGTAGAAAATAAGACCCGAGCATTATGACTGTTTTTGGTGATGATGTCAGAGAAGTAGGACCTCCTTGCACTCCTCAGATGTAAAGTATAATTGTGAAGTTTCTCTTAATAGATGTCATAATGAACCTGGAGGTTTTGTTTTTCTCCATCTGCGCTCAGCTTTCCTACACTCTCTTTTTTCATTTTTCACCAGCGTGGAGTTTCTCCATGGAGACTTTTTCCTTCCAGAGATAACCTTCACCTTAATGGGAGCAATAGTGTCCATTACATTTAACATTTTAGCATTGAAGCTATTGACGAGCTCATTGACTGAACCTCTGGACAGGTCAGGTGTTAATGGGAAGACCTGGTTAAAGATCTCACTACTGTATTCAGTTATACACCGTTTTGTGATCACTGCTGTTGATATATTTGTGTGGGCTGAAATTTTACTTTCAAAGAAAACACAGTAATGATCAGACAGACCCACATCAGACACAGTAACCTTTGAAATGCTCAGGCCCTTGGAGATCAGTAGGTCAGCAGTTCACTGAGATCATTAAAAAAGTCTGTGCAGTATTTGGGAGGCCTGTAAACATTAAGAAACACAAGTTTGGACGGGGCCTTCAACTGTAAAGCCACATATTCAAAAGACTGAAAACTTCCAGGAGATAGCTGCTTATATTGAAATGATTCATTAAATCAAACAAAAAGGCAGTCCACCCCTACTCCTGTATAAGGCGAATAGCACTGGGCATGTATCAAAAGGTCTACTGTTTGGAATGAGCCAAAGGTGAATGACTGGCCGTCCATGGCAGCCAGTCATATAAGCTGTCTCCAGCTGGTTAGCCAATCTGTATGGTCAGTCCTCTGGATCCACCAATCATGGAGAGTGTGAGAAAGTATTAGAGCAGGTGGTATGTTTCAAATTCAAATTCAAATTGTATTAATTACACACAGAACCATACACAGTATGATGTGATGAAATGCTTATTGCTGTGCAATGCCCGACCATTAAATGACAGTAAGAATTGACAGTAAGATTTACATATTTACAGATTACTACAAAAATTTACAGATTCTAACTTAGAAATTTACAGTAAAAATGTGAAAATAACAATTTATGTAAGAAATTATGAATAAAAAGAAATCATAAATTATAAGAAATGTGCAAAAAACCCCAAAGTGCATGTGGTAATGTGATGTGTGTGAGGGAGTCCAGTCCTACAGTGATGTGATGTGTGCGGGCATTCTTAACCAGGGTGTTAATGTGGCAGGACCATGACAGGTCCTGAGTGAAGTGGACACACAGGTACCAGAAACTGTCTACTCTCTCCACTGGCGTGCCATTGATGATCAGGGGCTCATAATTCCTTGCCTGCTTTGAAGTGATCAGCTCCTTTGTCTTGCTGACATTTAGGAGGAGGTTGTTCTCCTGGCACCAGGTCTCCAGGTTCATAATCTCTTCCAGGTAGGCCTTCTTGATGTTGTCAGAGATCAGGCCCATAACAACAGTGTCATCAGCAAACTTAATGGAGGTTGTGTCCGATGTGGCTACACAGTCATAAGTGTACAGTGAGTACAGCAGGGGGCTTAAAACACAGCCCTGAGTGAGATGGAGTGAGATGGAGGGGGAGACTTGTTTTCCCACCCTCACTGATTGGGGTCTGTCTGTGAGGAAGTTGAGGATCCACTGACACAGTGGTGAGCTGAGTCCTAGATCCTTCAACTTGGTGAAAAGCTTAGAGGGAATTATTGTGTTGAATGCTGAACTGTAGTCCACGAACAGCATCCTAACATAATTCCCTCTGCCAGTGTCCAGGTGACTCAGGGATGTGTGGAGCAGGTGAGCTATGACATCGTCTGTGGAACAATTAGTCTGGTATGCAAACTGAAGTGGGTCGATGGTGGCAGGAAGTGAAGAAGTGATGTGATCTCTCATCAGTCTTTCAAAACACTTCATCACAATTGAAGTCAGTGCTAGTGGGTGGTAATCATTGTGGCAAGCGGGCTGTTGTTTCTTTGGGACAGGGACAATGATGGACTCTTTGAAGCACGTGGGAACCACTGCTTGGGCCAGGGAGAGGTTGAAGATCTCCATGAACACCAGTGCTAGCTGGTCAGCGCAGGCTCTCAGAACCCGACCAGGGATTGCATCTGGTCCTACTGCCTTCATGTTGTTCACTCTCCTGAAAGCTTTCCTCACAGCATCCTCTGTGATGATGAAGGCATTGTTTTCACTGGTGCACTCCGTGCACGTGCAGACTTTTGTTGTTTTAATTGCTGCAGTGTCGAAGCGAGCATAAAACGTGTTCAGCTCAACAGCCAGTGAAGTGCTGGCATTCATCACTGAAGAAGCTGGTTGTTTGTAGTCCGTTATTGTCTGCAGTCCCTTCCACAGGCTCCTAGAGTTGCACTGTGACTGTGACTCTAGTTTTTCCCTGTAGCTCTGCTTTGCCTTTCTGACCACGCTGCACACATTGTAAGATGCAGCCTTGTATAGGTCCATAATACCGGAGATGAGCCCTTCATTGTAGGCAGCGATGCACGATCTCAGAGCGCCAAAACATGTCCCAGTCTGCGTCATCCAGTGCGCCCTGCAGTGCAGTCACTGAGTGGTCCGTCTAGTGTGCGACCTCCCTCCTGATTGGTGCTTGCTGCTTTAGCCTTTGTTTGTAAGCGGGCATAAGGACACTGGCGGTAAGGTCCTATTTTCCAAATGCCGGCAGAAACTGAGCCTTGCAGCAGTCCTTGATCGGAGTGTAGCAGTGGTCTAATGTCCTTGTGCCCCTGGTGGGGGAGGTGATGTGCTGGTGAAGGTTGGGAAATGTGCGTTTGAGATTTAATCTGTTAAAATCTCCCATAACAATGAGGGCGGCGTCCTGGTGAAGTACTTGTTGTTGTGTAAGAGTCGCAAGTAGTTCACATGAGGCAGTGTCCGAGTCCGCGTGAGGTGGAATATAAACAGTGCAGGCAATGACCGCAGTGAATTCCCAAGGGAGATAGAAAAGGTGATATTTAATGTCAAAAGTTCCAGATTGGGCGAGCAAAAGCGTGTGAGTGGGGGGATGTTCGTGCTGTCGCACCATCTGTTCACCATCAAACACACTCCACTACTTCTTTTCTTTCTCGACTGCGTTGTTCTGTCCATGTGGTAAACCGAAAAGAACCCGGCTGGCTGTACTCCTCGGTTAAGCAGAGGAGGTTGCAGTCCCGAATGTCTCTCTGGAACTTAATTCTGGCTCTGAGGTCATCAAGCTTGCTCTCAATGGATTGAACATTGGCTAGCAGGATACTGGGCATGGGTGCACGGTGTGCGCAAGCCTGTAGCCTGTTCCTGATGTCAGCTCGTTTCCCTCGAGGCCGTCGCTTAGGGTCGCGTCCTTTGTTCTCTCTCAGGATCACCCTTGGCCTTGGCCACCCTTAAACACGATGAAATGTGTGTATATTGTAAACCAATACTAAGAAGAGTGTCTCTACTGTAGCGAATTTGTGTGTTTTCCATGATGCACATACAAGATTAAGGCAGATAGAGCAGAAAGTAACAGTTTCAGTTCCCCTCTGACGTGCAGAGATAAGCAGTAGGTTGTAAAGAAGAATAGAAAAGCAGGAAACTGCAGAGGGACAGTTGGGGAGTGTACCTTTCCATGTGAACGTTAGGGGGTGTTGTCCTTGTGTGTGCTTGATAAGGAAACAACATGTATTCTTTTTATGATGGTAGGGAGCACGAGGGTGGGCTCACCTGTAGCCCCCATGACTAAGCATGTAATCTAAAGGTTGCAAGATGCTTGTGTGACTACTAGATAACTATAGGGGCAGTCCCTTAAGGAAGCACCCAGAGCCTTTATAATGAACAGACTGAGGAACTGCTTCTCAGATCCACTTGGTGCTTTCTGTGGCTACATGTAGTGGGACCTCCCAATACGCATTGATAATAAAGCTTTGAGGACACTTCAACCTCGTCTGACTCTTCTTCTCCAGCTGGGATATTAAAGGATCGGTAAGGTCGAGAATTGAACCACAACACACTGGGATTTGCATATTAGACAACATTACGACAGCAGTCGTAACATACATAAGACTGCTGTAATTAAATAATTCAATACATTAACATGCACATTAACAGGCTCAAATATATTGCATGTCACGGTTCAACCACTTTTCTAAAATGTCCAACTTCCAATGAGAAGGCAAAAAGGAGCAAAAACAAAAGACAAGAAGCAAAAAAAAAGAAATCCAAAAAGTAAAGCATAGCACAGAGAAGCAGTAGCGGCCTCAACATAAATGTATCAGCCTCCCACTCAGACCGACAATTCCTGCAATGCATCATACAATCAGCATTCACAGCAAAACACAATGTTAGAAGTAAGGCTAAGATTGTAACAAATCAAAGTTATGTACAGTTCAAACAGCATCATCAATTTGCTAACAAAGAGGCCAATAGGAGGCTTCTGCAGCTATAACCTATAAACACACTTGTTTACTATCAAGTAAAGTAATAAATACACAGCAAAAAATAAAAACATACCAGCAATTGATGGAAGGCTTCATGGAAATAATCCAGAGGTGATCTCTACAAAACATGAGTAAGACCAATCAACAAAAGTGTAGCCAGTTCAGGCTGAGGCAGCAGTGACATGTATGCGAGTCCTACCTGTAACAGCTAGGGAAGTCGGGTGACCAAAGGCCTGGATGCATATGGCAACAGGTGAGCGAGTTAGGAATACTCAGAGGGCAGCTACTATTTATAGCTTTGCTTTCCATGTAAGACGCTGCACGTCACCTGCTGCATTTGTGCCTCATAATGCAAATTTGGACTAATAATGTAAATGGGATACATGAGAATATGCAAAAATACTTTCATGTAAATCTAAGAAATCAATTAAAAACATGTGGAAGCAGGTAAAAGACAACCAATGAAGAAACAAACATTTGAATCTTAAATACTAGGAAATAAATTTACATAGCTGAGTTCAGTTTTATTGCCACACCAAGGCCTGAGTACTGCCAGAACTGTTGAATCAAGAAATCACATAAATAGAGTCTGTATAACATACTGAAGCAGGCTAAGAGGTCTCAAAAGGCAACACAGCATGCAACGATTCAAAAAACAGCTGAGAAACAAAATCAATGACATCGATCAGTCTGGAAAGGGTTACAAAGCCATATCTAAGGCTTTGGGACTCCAGTCCAGACACAGATATCTGTGTCATCCTGGATTCAACCCCTACGCCTTACTCACCTGTTGCTTATCTCAGCTGATTACTCCAGGCAGTATTTAAGGCCTAGGAGGAGAGTTGGTCTTTGGTGGATCATTGTACTCTCTACAGTTAGTGTAGCACCGGCTCTTCTCTGTTGTTTCTTCCCGAGATCTCCTGGCTTGCTTCTCTAATCATTGTTCTCTGTCTCCTTTGTACAGACCTCCCTGGACTGATTCCCGGACCCTGCCTGAATGAGCGAGAGTGTATGAGTAAAGCACAGGGTGGATTTTTGGACTGAGTGCAGTGGTTACCACGGATTGACTGAAGAGGAGCGTGAGCGAGTGTTTCACCACCACCCTGGACCTTCCCTGCCCTGCCATTCTTGTCCAAAGAAGCCTGTAACAACACATTCTCTCAGCTGGTGATGGAAGCAGCAGGTTTGGAGAGTGTGGACCCAGCTATTGTGAGTTACAGAAGCAAAAAAAAATTATTTTTCTTTTGCGCTACTCGAGTTTGAATATAAATAGTAATTTCTTTATCAATGAAGTTGAAGTTTTCATTTTTCTACAACAAGAGTCTGATGGTGACAGATCTGAGGAAACTGCCCCTGACATCTCTCTTGGTCGTGTTGAAGTGGATTATGCCCCTCCAATTAATAGGTCAAAGGACTCTGTGTGAGACACTAACAGCAAAAATATATATTTTTTTGATTCCAACAAACTGCAGACCTATTAATATCGCTGACAAAACACACATTACATAGCTTTGGTTCCACAATTGAAACACTTGAAGTGCCTCCCCAAGAGTGACAGAGAGAGAGTGGATAAATGTTTACAGAGTTTATTGTCAACATGAATGTGCAAGATGTTCAATAAACATGTTCAATATACATTAGTACACATATATATATATATATATATATATATATATATATATATATATATATATATATATATATATATATATATATATATATTAGTACACTAATATATATATATATATATATATTAGTACACTAATATATATATATATATATATATATATATTAGTACACTAATATATATATATATATATATATATATATTAGTACACTAATATATATATATATATATATATATATATATTAGTACACTAATATATATATATATATATATATATATATATATATATTAGTACACTAATATATATATATATATATATATATATATATTAGTACACTAATATATATATATATATATATATATATATATATATATATATATATATATATATATATATTAGTAACTAATATATATATATATATATATATATATATATATATATATATATATATATATATATATATATATATATATTAGTACACTAATATATATATATATATTAGTACACTAATATATATATATATATATATATATATTAGTACACTAATATATATATATATTAGTACACTAATATATATAATATATATATATATATATATATATATATATATATATATATATATATATATATATATATTAGTACACTAATATATATATATATATATATATATATATTAGTACACTAATATATATATATATATATATATATATATATTAGTACACTAATATATATATATATATATATTAGTACACTAATATATATATATATATATTAGTACACTAATATATATATATATATATTAGTACACTAATATATATATATATATATATATATATATTAGTACACTAATATATATATATATATATTAGTACACTAATATATATATATATATATATATATATATTAGTACACTAATATATATATATATATATTAGTACACTAATATATATATATATATATATATATATATATATTAGTACACTAATATATATATATAAACCTATATACTATATAGGTTTTTAAAAAAGTTGCATTTCACAGGAGAACCTGTGCTAAAAGATTAAAGAAAACTATTCAAATTCTCTTTGAATTTAAGCTAACATTCTTTGTGTTTATTCTGCATTTACTTCATTATAAATGTTAGTTACAAGTTTAAATATGAAGTTGAAAAAGTGTAATTGTAACCAGGCTATTGATCAAATTATTGCGATTAATCGTGATTAATTACAGAAAATTGTGAGATTAATTAGTTAGTGCTGTTAATAGATTTGAAAAAATTAACGAAAATAAATATATACTCATGTTAATTAAAAAGTACATTATTGTAACTGCTTTAGGATCTGTTCTTAATTTAGAAATGCATATATTTAATTCACAAGGCTTAGAGGGTTCTTTTGACAGCACATATACAAGATGAATGATAATAATTATAATATTTCTGACTGATTCAAAACTGAATCGAATTGAATCAGGGATTGAATCAAATCGGGACCTTGTCAATCGGAATCGAATCGATTCTGCATAACTAAGGGAGGATTCAGGGTCACATTATACAGCCCTAACTATATGCTTTAGCAAAAAGGTGAAGTGCTCTAATGGGGCAATATGGTACTATAAGGTCATTAAGATAAGATGGAGCCTGATTATTTACCTTGTATGTGAGGAGCAGGATTTTTAATTCAATTCTGGATTTAACAGGGAGCCAATGAAGGAAAGCCAATATAGGAGAAATATGCTCTCTCTTTCTAGTCCCTGTCAGTACTCTTGCTGTAGTATTTTGGATTAACTGAAAGCTTTTCAGAGAGTTTTGTTTGTTTTTTTACCTGCCCCGTTTGGTACTTTAGCAATGAGAATTATTGTTATTTTATTTTATTTTAAGTGTTAAGGTTCAAAAGTTGGAGAAAAGGAGTACGGAGGGCTCACAAGCAAATAACAACTCTGGTCCAGAAGATGTGATCAAAGCAAAGATTTATTGATTACACGCGTGGAGTCCGAAGCTGGGCAAAGTCAGCAATCGAACTGAACTTACAATAATTAGACAAAGGTTTTATATGGGTACAACAACAAAGCCCCCTCTCTTGCAAAAAAACAGACACCATACAGCTTACGTCAATCTAAACCACAAAATGTTCCTGCTAACTTTAACATAGTTTTAAAGAACATTACGTCTCATCTCCATCCCGGTGTCGCACCATGAGCGCCTCCTTATCTCCCCGAACATCAGGTGCACTTCCTGTAAGCATCTGACAATATGCCGGCACAATTTGCAATTGCAGCAAAAACACATCTTCACTTCTTACCTCCCAAAATAGATCTATTATGGTGTGTCTGTGTGTGTGTGTGAGTGTATGTGTGTATGTGGGTGCCTGCTGTGTAGGCTATGTATGTGTCATGACCTCGTCTGCACCCCAGCTCACCTCACACCTCTCGTCCTAGCCAGACATAAGGCCTGTGCACATACACAGCTGAACTCTGTGTGATTTCTAGGCTAAATGTCACACTCAAATGATGATACTCAAACCATGAAGAAACTTACTCAAACTGAACATAAATGAAACTTAAGACTTACTCAAAGGATATAAGGTGTAAATGATAAAAACTTAAATCTTAACTCTAAAGGATATAAGTAATAAAAGATAAAAATCACTCCAGGCGTATGTCATGTAAGCAGGTGTGTTGCCATTCCTTTCAGAGCTCCTGTCCTCCTCACCGTGTATTGGCTGATCCTTAACGCCTGCCAAGAGTTTCTGACCTTCACTTGACCAGGAGCCACAGCTCTTTAATAAGCTCAAATGCAATCATGTATAAAAGATTAAAATCATTTTCATAACAAAAGTTCTCTCTTCTCAGATCTACCAATATGTTTGCTCGTCTCTACTACAGTTTAATCATTGAAAATTACACTGATCAGCATACTTTGTGGAAATTACAGATTACATAATGGCAAAAGCATTTTTCAGACCCCTCATTCCCCCTTGAATCAGGGATGGAAGCAAATCGGGACCTTGTCAATCGGAATCGAATCGATTTTGCATAACTAAGGGAGGATTCAGGGTCACATGATACAGCCCTAACTATATGCTTTAGCAAAAAGGTGAAGTGCTCTAATGGGGCAATATGGTACTATAAGGTCATTAAGATAAGATGGAGCCTGATTATTTACCTTGTATGTGAGGAGCAGGATTTTTAATTCAATTCTGGATTTAACAGGGAGCCAATGAAGGAAAGCCAATATAGGAGAAATATGCTCTCTCTTTCTAGTCCCTGTCAGTACTCTTGCTGTAGTATTTTGGATTAACTGAAAGCTTTTCAGAGAGTTTTGTTTGTTTTTTTACCTGCCCCGTTTGGTACTTTAGCAATGAGAATTATTGTTATTTTATTTTATTTTAAGTTATTACAAATTGGACAGACAATTAGACAGAAAGGGAGAACAACTGCGCCACCTTCCCGGAAAGAGCTGAGGAGAACCCCAGACGTGGGGTCACCCAGTAGCCACATTGCAGAAGCCACAGGGGGCTGCAGTGATAAGCCCCCAGGCCCTGCCAGCAGCAAGTCGTGCCAGAGCAGACCGAGTCCCGGTCCCAGATGTCCGAGGGCACCCCACAAACCAATGTCCCATGTGATAGCCAGGGCTTTTTTGAGGCATCACATGTGGAGAACCCAGCAGGCAGCTAGTGGGCCTTACTGAAACACTTTTCAGATGATTCCTCAGGTCATGGGTACAGGCATGTTTATTAGCCAGGGGTGCAGGTCTGAGTGGTGGTGTTATACATGATCTGTCCCCCTGCAGGTCATTTTGAGGACTTGAGAAATGGTCAACCAGCGGCAGCTCAGGGTTAGTTGACCTCTGATAATGACCACAGGACGCTACTGAGCAATTATGCTCCAAGTTCATCCTTTTACTAGGCCTGGCAACTTTGTCAGTTTGGGAACCACGACTGACTGTTCTCAAAGTAGGCCCTTTTTTCCTTTGAGTGTGCTTTCTGTTTGAGTTTCAGCTTCAAACAGTTAGCAACAAGGTGTCCAGGTTTGTGGCAGAAGAAACACAGCTTTGATTTGGATCTTGGAACCACAACTGCATTAGCCTTGTTAGCTGGCCCACTCTTACCTCTCCAAGATGTACTATGGCGCAAAGGGACATCACATCCTACAGTATTTGCTTTATGAGTCAGCTTAAACTCATCTGCCAGGGTGGCAGCTTGCTGTAAAGTGGAAACCCTCTGTTCACTTAAATAACAAGCAATAGACTCAGGCACTGCATTCTTAAAGTCCTCCACCAGCACAAGCTCACGTAAGGACCCCACATCGTTTACCTGGCTTGCAGAACACCACCTATCAAAGAGCTTTGCCTTCTCCCTAGCAAAGTCAAGGTAGGACTGACCTTGTGCCAACTCCAAACCTCGAAAATGCTGCCTATAGGCTTCAGGTATGAGTTCATAGGCTTGGAGGACAGCGCACAGCTTTTCATAAACTAAGCAGTCCTCCATAGATAAACCAGAACAAACCTCCTGAGCCTTACCTGTCAACTTACACAACAACATCACGCACCACATGTCTTGAGGCAATTGCAGTGCAGTCACTATGCGTTCAAATGCATTGAAGAAACTATCAACACGTGTCTCACAGAAAACTGGAACAAGGTGAATGTTATTGCCGACAAACGAGCTCCTAGACACCTGCTCACCAACAGGTGTAGGCCCAGGACTCGTCAGCTCCAGCTGATGCAACTTGAACACCATTTCAGCCTAAAGAAAACCCCCACACACCTGTGCCAATCTCTCACAGACTAGCCAAGAATTAATGGTAACTGAACAACTTACTCTTCTTAACCAACTTACCTTAAACAAACACAACTAGTTCCTAAGCACACCAAACTATACCTACCTGTCTTCTGGAGCGTGCTGGGCTCGAGGCAACTTGAAAGGCAGAACTTCAGCGACCGGAGCCCTGAATTGCCTACCCCCAACAGGGAACTTATCCCCGCCCAGGATTACTCCGAAAACAAGAAAGACAAAATAATAAGAGTGCCTGAAGGAAGAACTTAAAAAGCTCAGCAGGACACTCACCTAACTAAACTGGGAAGGTGTATTTCTACTCTTCTCAAAAGGCAACACGACCGTTGCGTAAAAGCAGAAAAAACCAAACACCACTAATTTCAAACTCCCTTTCAGATCCCGGACGAGGAAGTTATGAACTGTTTCTGAGAGACAAATAACACCAGGATCCTTTTTTTATGTAGCTGACAGCTGGTAACTGTGCAGGGGCGGGTCTAGCAAAGTTTTGCCAGGGGTCCATGTAGGGCATTAACAGGGAAAAGGGGGGCACAAAGAAATACTTTTCTTTCTTATTCTCATTTAAAATATCTAGCTTTTAAAAAAAAAAAAAAAAAAAAAAAATTATCTGAATCTTACAACAAACGATTGATAGATTGATACATATATACCAACAAGTCAGTGTACATCACTGTCACAACAGCGTTTGTTTTCATTCAAAGGCTTTATGATTTTTCCTATAATGGTGGGCCAGTCTCTAGTCAAATTGCCCGGGCCGATTTTTTTTGTCCCAGTCCAGCTCTGTATGAAGCTCATCTGCAGTCTGGAGTTACCTACATCTTCCTACTCGGAAGGCAGAATTTCCAAGTTCTGAGTACAATCGAAAGCACCACGACTGCAGTTTTCATGTTGGATATAAAAAGCGCACATGATGCTGTGACGTAGGCTAGAATCATGGCGGCAGTTAACGACGGTCCAGGCGCAGGATTTCTCTCGTGGAAATATGCACATTATTTTTTCCTTTCTGTTGGTAGGTGGCACGTAAGCAAGTTAGAAGACTGGCAGTCTTGCTGGGTATCCAATTAGGGAAGCAACACATTAACAAGAGAATTCTGAGTAAAACCAAAGTTATTTTCCCTAGTAACTAGTCACTTTGAAAGTAACGAGTAACTTGAAGTAACTCAGTTACTTTTGATAGAAGTAACTAGTAATGTAACTAAGTTACTAATTTAAAGTAACTTACCCAACACTGATACTGAGATATTTTAAGTTTAAATTTCAGCTCAGTGAAGCACTTTAAGCACAAGAACTTTTTCAGTACCGTATTTTTCGAGATATAAGACGCACTTAAAATCTTTTCATTTCCTCAAAAGTGTGCCCTATGTATGAATTCTGGTTGTGTTTACTGACCTTGAACTGATTTCATGTGGTACACGGCGCTCAAAATCTGTCAAACTGTTTTAGTATGACTTTGGTTAGCTACAAAG
Source organism: Oreochromis niloticus (assembly GCF_001858045.2). Taxonomy (NCBI): domain Eukaryota; kingdom Metazoa; phylum Chordata; class Actinopteri; order Cichliformes; family Cichlidae; genus Oreochromis; species Oreochromis niloticus. The sequence continues at coordinate 6,571,570 of NC_031965.2, forward strand.
CCGCACCCCTTGATGGATTGTTTGAGCATTATGGCTACCATAGTCTGGAGCCTCGCAGAGTAATACGTACCGTGGTCCAACATTACCGTATTGTGTGTGTGTGTGTGTATAAGGACCTCAAAATGGCACCTGTTAAGAGACGTGCTTATGAAGCGGATTTCAAACTCTTTCAGTTATGCAGTAGAACATGGGAATAGAGCAGCTGCAAAGGAATTCAACATTAATTAATCAACGGTACAGAAGTGGAGGAAGCAAGATGAATGACCCTGGGGGAACATGAGGTGAGGCGTACTCTGCGGGCCGTTAATCCAAGGAAAATGGCTGGTCCTGATGGTGTGCCAGGTTGCGTATTAAGGGACTGTGCAGGACAGCTGGCTGGCTGGCACCAGGATGTTTAACAAATTCCTTACAGTCGACTGTTCCACTCTGCCTCAAGTCCTCCTCCATAGTCCCCTTGCCCAAGAAGCGTTAATAATATGAGCATCCGCTGCATCCACTGAAGAGCTGCAGCTGCGTCTGTAAGTCGACAGCCGCAATAAAGAAGTGTACTGAAAAGTGCGAACATGTGGTCGGGTCTGTCATGCATCGTTTACAGCGCTACTGGAACCCAGGATTGGGTCACTGCCCTCTTGCCCTGTGGTAGCTGAGATAGGCAAAATGGCATGACTCTTAACCCTAGAACACTATTGCCGGGTGATTTACACCCGAGCAAATACATTTGCATGATTTCTCTCTCCTGCAGCTGTTTGCGTGTCGAGGAGCCTGTGCCTTCACCAGGGAAGTCTCAAATTTCCCAGGAATGGGTGGACCAAAGACCAGCTTTCCAGAGTCATTATTTTGTTTTAGGAGGTTTTTTTTTCATTTTGTTAGACATGGCACAGTTGAAAGTAAAAGAAGACCACTCTAATTTGTCATGTGTTGTCATATTTTGATATATTTGATTACTTTTTATTGGTTATATTATATCGGGTAAAAATCACCCAGCATTAGTGATTGTGTTACTATTTATAGCGATAGTGTTCTAGGGTTAATAATGTCATTTTTAATAATCAGCTCTGCGCAGGAGATGAAGAAGATTCCATCCTGTAGCTCTTAGAGTCTAAAAATTACAGTGACTGCAACGTTAGTGGCTGAGCAGGCCTATTTATATTTTTGTTTCTCATATCAACTGTTTCAGCACCTCATCTTCTTCAGTGCCTCTTACACTCTAATGGCCAAAGAGTGTAAGAGGCAATGCATCATTCAGTTACGTCACAGTGACCTAGCGCTGCCATTGATCCAAAAGGCATAAAGAGCCTGATACACCTACCTACCTACAGAACCTGCCAGCTTGATATTGCGGTTAGAAACAGATTTTTTTTGCCCAGCTGTAAAACTTTAGAAATATTTTTGAAAAAATGGTTTCGGTTTCATCTTCGTTTCTTATGACAGTGATGAGGGTTTATGTATGAACGCCCTCATTCAAAGTAAAACATGTAAATACATGGTAAAAAGGCTCCTCGGAGAAGGAAGTTTTCGGAGAATGGTTCAAAGTGTAAAATTAGACACTTTTGAAATGGTAGCAGTCAGGGTTGCTCTGGATAATGTTTGGTGCAATTTGGTGAAGTACACCAAATTTTCGAGTACAAACGTTGCACCTTTATTTCAAAGGAAATGCTAGACATTAGTCTGCATGATTTCTTGAATCAAAGGTACCGCCATCCACTGGCTCTGCATGACATTTGGGTAATTTTAAAACAGATTTTTGCCGCTCTGAAGAGCATAGGTATAATGCATGCAAACATTAAACCCGACAATATAATGCTTGTAAATCAGTCTCAACAGCTGTTTAAAGTTAAACTTATTGATTTTGGTTACGCCGCTCGTCCTTCAAACATTCCATGTGGTGCCCTAATCCAGTCCCTTGGTTACAGGGTCCCTGAGGTCATGTTGGGCATACTTTTGACTGAATGTTCAGATATGTGGGCTCTTGGTTCTGTCGCAGCTTTTCTATACTTGGGCTACCACCTGTTTCCCAGCAGGTGCGAGCATGAAATAATGCGAAGTTTTGTTCAGATGCATGGTCAGCCTAATGAAAGAATATTAGAGAAAGGGAAGCACACCAAGAAATATTTCTGGAAGAGAAATGGGATAATGAAACACACATGGGTACTGAAGACACCAGTTCAGTATTCAGTATCTACCGGCACTGTGATCAAACAAAGTAAAACAATCACAGACAAGTTCACATGCATTGATGATTTAGCCAAACACCACCCACAGCCAAACACAGAATCCAAAGTGGAAGACACACTGGCATTTTTAAGCCTGCTCAAGTGGATGCTGTGTTTGGATCCTGTAAAAAGAATCACCTGTTGAGGGTCTGGGACATCGTTTTATTACAATGAAACATCTTCCTGAAGACCCTGCAGGAGATTGCTACATGGAGTCATCCCGCATGAGCATGAAAGTGTGCCCACCCCTCAGTCCAGAAAATGATTTCCAAAACTTTGTTACCTCAAGTGAAATCATGAAAAACAGAGTACAGAGCAGTGGAGGATCTAGACCACAGGTGTCGAACTCCAGGCCCTGAGGGCCGGTGTCCTGCAGGTTTTAGACGTGTCCTTGATCCAACACAGCTGATTTAAATGGCCTCCTCAACATATCTTGAAGTTCTCCAAAGGCCTGGTAATGAGCTACTCATTTAATTCAGGTATGCTGACCCAGAGTGATATCTAAAACCTGCAGGACACTGGCCCTCGAGGCCTGGAGTTTGACACCCCTGATCTAGACTGTCTTCCGCTTCTGACAACCGTGCGACTGCAGTTCAAGTCCAAAGAAACCAACAGATAAGAGCAGCTGCAGGCAACAAGGATCAGCCACAGGGCTAACACATAGACACAGACAACCATTTGCACTCACACCTATGGGCAGTTTAGAGTTTCCAATTAACCTATCCCCACTAACGCCATGTCTTTGGACTGTGGGAGGAAGCCAGAGTACCCACCAAACACAGGGAGAACATGCAATTCCACAAAGAAAAATCCCGGACTGATGGTGGAACTGAACTCAGGACCTTCTTGCTGTGAGGCAACAGTGCTAACCACCATGCCACCCCACAACTAAACAAATACAAACAAATTAAAACAGTGAAGAAAACTTATTAGGATAGAAAGCAACATGACAAAACAGGAAAGACATAAGGTAATTACATGAAAAAAGGAGGGAAACAACTAGACAAAACTACAAAAAATAATTAGAAAACACATCAAAACAAACGAATAAAGAAAGAAATGTAAGGAAACTTGGACTACAGAGGGCAGGAAACATGATCAAAAGGAAACAGAACAACTAAACAACAAGAAACAGATTAAAACAGTGAAAAAACAAACTTAAGATAGAAAATAACAGGAAAAAACAGGAAATGCATGAGGATATTACACAAAAAAAGCAAAACAACCATAGAATACAACAAACAAGATTAGACAACACAACAAAACTGTTACAACCTGGCTTTGCTAGGGGACAGCGGAGGTAACATAAACGAGGCTACCACGAGGATAATCAGTTTAAAAAAAGGTTTATTACAAACTTCGAGCAGAAAACCGACAGGGCTGTGTTCAACACGCCACTGGGCACCCAATTAACACATAAGGCATTAACTCAGGTGAGACTAAAAGCTAAGATTTAATTAAGGCAAGCTAACATCAAACAACTCTAAACAAGCTAAGCTAAGCTAAACAAGCCATATACCAGGGTTAACACACAAAGTTCAACACTAAAAAAACAGAGTTGAGGGAGCAAAGTTCAAAGAGGGAGGCAAGAAGGGCAAACTGCATATTCACTCCCAAGCATCAACCCACATGAAAAAAGGGAAACTGCTAGATGAAACTAGAAAAAGATCAGAAAACATGTTAAAAGATTAAAAAAACGAGAAAACAACAAACCCAATTAGAGAAGACAACAAAAAACACAAATAAAGAAAGAAATGTAAGAAAACTTGGACTACAGAGGGCAGGAAACAGTAGCAGAAAGAAACAGAGCTCAACTACAAAACAAGAAAAGAATTGAAACAGTGAAAAAAAACTTATTAAGATAGAGAACAACATGAAAAAAAAAACGAAATACATGAGGGAATTACATGAAAAAAGGGAAACGGCTAGGCAAAACTACAAAAAAGATTAGAAAACACATCAAAACACACAAATAAAGAAACACATGTCAGAAAACATGGACTACAGAGGGCAGGAAACAGGACCCAAATGAAACAAAAATCTACTAAACAGAAAGAAAAACATTTAAACGGTGTAAAAGAAACTTATTAGGATGAAAAATAACATGAAAAAACAGGAAATACATGAATGAATTACATGAAAAGTGGAAACAACCACAGAAAACAACACACAAGATTAGACAACACAAAAACACACACAAATATAGAAACACGTGCAAGAAAACTTGGACTACAGGGGGCAGGAAACGGGATCCAAAAGAAACAAAACTCAAATAAACAAGAAACACATTAAAACAGTTAAAAAACTTTATTAAGATAGAAAATGCCATGGCAAAACAGGAAATGCATGAGGGAATTTCCTGAAAACAACACAAAAGATTAGACAACACAAAAACTCACACAAATAAAGAAAGAAATATAAGGAAACTTGGACTACAGAGGGGAGGAAACAGGAAGAAAATGAAATATAAATATACTAAATAGCAAGAAACACATTAAAACAGTTAAAAAACTTTATTAAGATAAAAAATGCCATGGGAAAACAGGAAATACATGAGAGAATTACATGAAAAAATGGAAAAAACCACAGAAAACAACAAACAAGATTAGAAAACACAAGAAACCACACAAATATAGAAACACATGCATGAAAACATGGACTACAGGGGGCAGGAAACAGGAGCCAAAAGTAACAAAACTCAACTAAACAAGAAACACATTAAAACAGTTAAAAAACATTATTAAGATAGAAAATGCCATGTGAAGACAAGAAATACATGAGAGCAGGGGCGATTCTAGGATCAGAGCTTTGGGGGTGCTGAGCACCCAGAGAGCTGCCCAGCCAGGCAAAATAAACTTTACACGTCATGATGAGACTTCTTCCTTGTCTCTGTCAGTCCCTGCATACTTAAATGTCTCCAGTTGTCCCGAGTTCTCTATGACTGTCTCCTTGGTGCATTTAAACCCCTGTTCCTCCCTGTCCTCGTCGTCTGTTGTCTTCGTCTCCATTATCAGTCATCATAATTTTACCATCTCTGTGCAAGTCAGCAAATTTCTTTATTAAATCATAAGATTCTTAAATTCATCAAGTCTCTCTGTGCCTTGGTCCTCATCACAAAACATGACATCACTGTTTTGTACATTTTAACACAATTTAATCCCCACATCTGTGAAAGAAAAGCAAAACACTTTTTTGAAAAGTCTATAACAAAATCATAAATCTGATAAAGTTTATTTAAATGCCGCAAAAGAAGAATGGATTGGAATATAAAAAAATACATATCCTAACCTTAAATCCTGGGGGAGAATAATGAATGATGCTCATAGTGAGTAAAAAGTAAGCTGAGTGCATTTTTTGGACAGAGATTCACTTTTAATGTGTATGTATAATATAATACAGATACATAAAAAAATACTCCGAAAACAGAATAAGTTATTACGAATAAATTATTACAAAATATTAATAAAAAAATATAAAAATGGAGGCAACTTTGCCTGTGGTACAGTGTATACAATGTATGTAAAAATCTTTACTGCAGATACTAATTTGACTAATTTAATAATACTAATTTTGTGTTGTAAGATTTATGAGTTTCATGCTTCCGTAGTGGTACTTGGGAGAGCTTGACATTTTCCCAATGGTACACACTTTAAAAAGTTTGAGAAACACTGATAAGTGTATGTGTGCTTTTGGAAAACATTTAAAGCTGCAGTACAGAATCGTTGAAACAAGCTAGCTTAAAACATTTTTAGAATATAAACAGAGCACTCTGCTTCTCTTTACAGGCTCCTGACTCCACCAGGGCTGTGTTTGGCACTTTCTGATTCAGTGCGCAAATGTGGTGCACGGTTTGCGTCAGTCGTTCAGACAACTGGACGGTCCAAAAGTTGGCCTACCTATTACTGGCTGAGGTTGTAGTAGAGTTGTGGCTGAACCACATAAAAATATATCATTAATTTTAATCTCCCCAATCAATGATAATGTTATGTTGGAATGTTGTTACAGTTTTTTACAGACGCTAGGACACATTTCGCAATACTTAGGTCACTTTTGCAAAACTCCTCACACAGTGAGCACAACAGAAGTCTATGTGGGCTAAACTGAGGATCAGTTATCATTGTTTTGGCACAAAATGCATTCAATGACTACATCTCTCAAATTTCATGAATTATTTTCTCACTCAGACACAACAACTGCCAAAAATCTTTGTACGTACAGGACATTTTGCATGTACTTACATACTGTTTTCAAAACTGTTAAACTTATGGTCAAAACAATAACATAATGCAAAACTGAATAAGACAGCAAAATTCAACAGCAATATTTTATTGAAACATATTTTAAATCTAAAAATGCAGTTTAACCAGCCACAGCTGATTCTCAATGTAGATGAACATCTACACAGGTGATACTCCTTCAATTTCATTACAAAAGGCGACAACTGCTGAATAGGTTTGTTTTGTGATGTAAACATGGACCCAGCCAGAAATGGAGAAGTGGCTGAAAGAGGAAGAAGAGTGGCTGGGAGGGGGCGAGGAATACGTATGCGCGGTGGAAGAAGAATAAGAGGAAGATCAAGAGCTGTAGTCGCAGATGAGATCAGAGCTACTGTAATTGATCATGTAGTAAATCATGGTCACTCAATGAGAGAGGCTGGTCAGAGAGTGCAGCCAAATCTGCAACGCTCTACAGTGGCCTCTATTGTTAGAGTTTTCCGGCAAACCAACAGGTAACTTGTATTCTGCAAGGGCATTTGCACATTTCAGAAGTAAATAAGCTTTTGTGTAATTGTTGTTGCATTTCTGCTTAGGACTCAATGGTTACCTCACACAGGAGGGAGAGGACGGATGTTCACTGATGTGCAGGAAACTGCCATTGTTGATATGGTCATCAGAAACAATGGGATAAAACTCACTGAAATTAGACACAGAGTCTTGGCAGACAACGTTACTTTCGCAAATATTCACAGTGTAAGCATAACAACAATTTCTAGAGTCCTGAAAAAACATCAGGTCAGGATGAAACAGTTGTACACTGTGCCTTTTGAGAGGAACTCTGAACATGTCAAGCAACTCAGGAACCAGTATGTCCAGGTAAGATCACAATAAAATACAGATCTGTTTTTGAACAAAACCAAACACACACAAAGACAATTTTTACAAATTTACTACTGTAACAGCTTATGTTGCCTTGTGGATTTATGTTAGAGAGTCATGGAGATTGAAGGCAGGCAAACACACCACATTTTCATCTTTGTGGATGAGGCAGGTTTCAACTTGGCCAAAGCACGGCGACGAGGGAGGAATGTGATTGGGAAGAGAGCCACAGTGAATGTCCCGGGCCAGAGGGGTGCCAACATCACAATGTGCGCAGCAATATCCACTGATGGACTGCTGTTACACAGACCACTAATTGGGCCATACAACACTGAACGGCTCCTTGCGTTCCTGCATGATCTCTATGGAAGGGTTGTGCTAGGTGAGGAAAGGGATGCGGAGAGAAGGAATCAGCCAACATTTATAATTGTATGGGACAATGTGGCATTTCATCACTCCCGTGCAGTCACCGAGTGGTTTGCAGCCCATCCCAGAATGGAGTCTCTTTTCCTCCCACCTTACTCTCCATTCCTCAACCCCATAGAGGAATTCTTTTCCTCATGGCGGTGGAAGGTTTACGACCATCATCCACATGATCAAATGTCCCTCCTGGATGCAATGAATGCTGGATGCCTGGAGATATCAGCAGAAGATTGCCAGGGATGGATCAGGCATGCCAGAAGATTCTTTCCTAGGTGTATTGCCCTAGATGACATAAGATGTGATGTGGATGAGAACCTGTGGCCAAATGGAGAAGACCGAGTAGATTAGCATTACTATTGTATGTGTATCAGTGGATGGTGTGTATACAAATTCTTGTATTTTGGGATTACTTAGTGCAAAAAAATAAGAATACATAAACAAATATTAACGAATTCTGCATGATGTCTGATTCATTCCAGTAACATATATTGAAATTATGAACAGAGATGTGTCCTTGTTTTACACAAGAAAACACTGTGTAATGCTACATGTTGTTAGTGTTTTTTAGGTCATTGTTTTGTGGGTGACAAAGTGTGTTTGTCGGCTGTCAACCTTTGCTAGTGTTCTGGAAGAATGAGTTCATTTGAGACCTGAATAAAGTGTTTTGGTAGTTGTAGTGCATTTTGAATGTCAAATGAACTGCTTTGCCAAGCTGAGGGTCAGTTAGGAGAATTGTGTGAAGAGTTTTGCAAAAGTGACCTAAGTATTGAGAAATGTGTCCTAGCGGCTGTAAAAAACTGTAAGACGTGTGCACATGGAGAAAGAAGTCTAAGTAGTTGTACACCTCTGAACTTTGTCGTGATTTGACTTAAGCTAGCTATGTGCTCTATTAGCTACTGCTCTAGTAAAAGAGTAATTGTATTGATGAAAATGTCATATGTTTTTAGCTTAGTTCTGGTGGCACACTTTGTACTAACAAATTATGAAACGAGGCAATTTCTCTGTTGTAGTTAGCTGTAAAGTTCACTGTACAGACAGCCTGCAGTTTTAAATTGAGAAATCGTCCCTCCCGCCACAACATTGGCATTAAGGAATAGTCGGGCGGGGGAGGGGGCTTCTGAACGCACCTGCACAGTCAGGGGTGCAGTAGGAAATAAATAAGTAGGATTGGCGCTGCACAACGTCTTTTGTGCAGAAATAAATAATGGTTGTAAACTGTGGAGGAGAATAACTCAGTGGCTGCCAATAATGTGAGATCAAAAGGCACTGAGAGTGATGTTTGTCAGGACTGAAATTAACTCAGAAAAGAAGTTGCTTCACTTGATAGAGCTGTTGAGTGCGAGACCTGTCAGCGGTCTGGTTTAGCATTTGAAGCCTCGCTACGTGCTTCCAAACCGCTGCATTTAATCTCAGAGAAAACTAACACAGAGATTGAGTGAAATCAGATTATCAATTGTGAATTAACCTAAAACCTTTTATTTAGCTATTAGTTTTTAGTTAGCCTCAGATTGTTAAAAGCATGTGCTAAACAAATGTAAATTAAAAATGTGATGAACAAACTTTGTTGCTCATAAGATAAAAAATAAATGGGTCAAGTTAAAACCCCTAAGACCTCTCACCACCAAGAGGATTTTTCAGAGTACTCCTATTGTCATCACCATCATAGCCAACTCCTAAACTGTTTAAGATATCCAGGATAAAAGAAAAAAAAAACTTGCGAAAGTGAAATGGAAAAACAGGAATTTAGTTGGTGTGAGTTAAGAGGATGCAGAGCATAGGGTTAGATGGAGGTGGATCATTCACTGTGGTGATCCCTGAAGGGAACAGCCAAGAGAAAGAGGATCAGAGAGCAAAAAAATTGAGGTTTGTGTGCATACATGAGTCTTTACGGTACCCACAGGACTTCTGAAGTACAACCACAGATTAAATTTAACAGCAGGTATCAGACGTATTTATAGTCTATGGTCACACATGGGTAATGTTAGTTTCTCAATTCTGTTACAGCTAAATTGTTGGTGTAAATTAAAAAGGTTTCAGAAAGTAGAAAATGAGAGCCTTCCAATTGGGGTACCATAGGATACACTAGATACTATAGTAAATGTACACTGTGTGACCATCAGCAGCTTAGAGTAGTGACAGTCATAGTTTTATCCAGTTTTGCAGAGCAATTTCAGAGATGTTTGGGGCTTACATGGCAAGCATGTTTTTAGTTGCACCTCTAAATTTTCTCTGCTCTCTGTTGCTGACGGCAGAGTTCTGCCCCGCTGACCTCACAGGTCACTCCCACCAGCGGACAAAGAGCACAGGAAAATGTGTTACCACCTGAAATAGACAAATATCTGCTTTTTAAAACCCTTTAAACCCGCTAAATGGACTGATGCCATTCATTTCTTCTTTGATTAACAGTAGTAACATCCTTCATGCACTGTATACTAACCCATATGCTAATCATGCTTTAAGAAGTGATGGCAATTGCATTGTAGCATTTAATGAAGAAATAACAAAATAATCATACCAATGATTAAGCACCAGTCTTCTTTTTTTCTGTGTGTGTGTGATACAGGTAAATGCTGAATTCCAGCATATTACAACACTTGAACTGGAGACGACCTTCGCGGCACAGTTAGACAGAATTACACCTCAGCTGATGACAGTTTTCCAGAAGAAGGGCGGTGTTTCTGGGCAGAAACTTGCCCACCAATTGCAGATCATGCAAGAGGTAAATCTGAATATTGCAAATTCTATTTGGATTTCTTTTGTCTTAAGTGGCAGGTCACTGGTGAGTCAAATAAGCCATTTTAGGTGACCAGCCAAGCAATCTAAATTTTGAAATTTCATATATAAATTTTATTTACTATGTTTGAACTGGCTTATGATAAAATTTACTTATTGCGAATGTCAGACATTGTTGTTGTTTTTTTCCACATTGGTTTAATCAGCAACTCTCTTTAAACAGGCTGAAAGTGATGTTAAAGTGAAAAGGGAAGCAGTTCTCAGGGCACTTTGCCTCTACCTTGGTGAAGAGGACGGAAACCTTATTCGGGAGTACTTGGTAAGTCATTTAAGTCATTGTTAGCAATACACACACTTTTTAGATAGATATTTGTGTGTGTGTGTGTGTAATACACACACACACACAAACGACTAGATTGGAATTTAATTGTAGAGTTAATTGTTTTTCTTTTACCTTTTTATTACATGTTTAGGACATTGAAGGAGATGACATCCAGAGAGACCTAAAGAAGCACACCATGGGCATTTATGTCATCAACAAGGAGGATGGACAAAATGGAAATTATGATGACATTGGAATCTTTGTTGAAGGGGAGATAGTCATGGACAACATTGGATCTCCGGCCCAATGTGCATTGATGCTTGGAGTAATCTATGCACTAAACCTAGCCTACTCCAAGGAATTGAGGCACTATTATGAATTCATTCAGAAAGTGTTGATGGGATTGGATGGGGAAAAACTCTCCCCCAAAGTCCTTGGGCTGAAGAACAAAATTGCTACTGGATAGGAAGATTTCTAAAACCACACATCCAGAGAATGCTGTTATGTAAATTGCCAATGACTGGTGCTCTTGTGAATAGGAGTGAAAGTCTTGTATAACCATCATTCGTTCTCACGTTATGTGTTATGTTTTGATTGAACATTTTAACTTTCAATAATGAATGTTTCACGTTTGGTACATTTGAGTAGCTTGGAGAGCAACTTTATAATTATTCAGTTTACCAAAGCAATTTTTCTTTATTCCGGTCCTTGACAGCTGCTGCCCTATAATCAGTGTTAATTCACCTGATTTAAAAAAACCAAAAAAAACAAAACATATGCATGATTACCACACTGCAGCACACTGGTAACACTTTAAAGACTATTAATTGTTTTGAAGCGAGTATGTTAGGTCAGAAAACATGTAAAACATTCAGAATCCTCAAGGAAGGACTAGAATGGAAAGACAGTGGTCAATAAGCAGTAAGGAAAACACAAGTTTAGTTTTAAGTCTAACTACCTTATTAAAATGCAATTTCTAAATATGGATCGCAGAACAGCAAGTCTGAAACTTTGGTTAGTTTGTGGATGCAGCAGTTTCTAATTGTGATACTTTATACCGCTGGCAGTGTTTTATTCTTTTTTAGAGGAAGAGAAACATTGGTTAACATTTCTCTTGTCTGTTGTTTCTTTTTTATTTGAATAGAGCTTTTTAAAGCTATTAGTTCATAGGCAAAAGTTTTGTAATTTGTATTATACAAATTACAGCAATTTCCCTTAGATGTGGATTCTTATTCTGTTTGCAACAAATTTTGCATTAATAAAAGATGTGAAAGAATTTTGTAGTTTTCATTATTGACGTTATTAAAAGAACTAAAAAATCAGGGTAAGCAATATTTGTTTAAGTAAAATTTACTTAATTGAAATAGAGAGAAATTAACAATTTGATTGAGTGTTTGATGAATATAACTTTGGGACATAAGTTTAAAGGAAACAAATTATTCTGGTACACTTAACACGACCTTAGTTGGAATTACTAATATTATTTGACTAAGTCGTATCCACAACAGTTAAGTTAAAGTAGCTTAAAAATATATGTTGGTTTTACTCGCTTAAATTAAATTCAGTTTTCAGTTTTATTTGTCATATGCAAGTTAGCACAGGGTCAACATTGCAATGAAATGTGTTTGACGAGCAGCAGTCACTCAGCAGCATGGTACAGTTGTCATGATCCTGAGTCCATGACTCAGCGGTTTTGGGTTTGGTGTATTTATTGTTATTATTTGTGGGCTGTTTGGGATGGTTTGTGTTTTGGGATTTTGATACTGGGTTTCTGGGGTTGTGCTCCCTCTGTTGGTCCCTGGTGTGAGTGTTTCCCCTGTCTCGTCAGGTTAACCAGGTCCAGCTGTGTCTCCCACCTGTGTGTGATTTCCCAGTGTCCCTCTGTGTATTTATTGTGTGTGTTTGCCTTTGTTCCTCGTTGCGTCGTCTGTGTTCATCACTCAGTGTCACCCTGCCTACTCTGCATTGCTCTGTGTTCTTCCTCTGTGTCACCCTGCGTGCTCTCCCTGCTGTCCTCCCTCCATGCTCAGGTTTGCTGCTCTTTGGTTTAGATTCTCCCAGTTTAGTTCATCTTTAGTTCTGTTTTACCATCTCCACTTTATGTTTGGTATTCATAATAAATCTCCCTCACATCTGAATAAGTACTGCATTTGAGTCCTCCCTTCCACACCTCACACGGCCGCTGCCCCGAGCCGTGACAGTACGACGCAACCACAAGATGGACCCAGCAGCACTTAACCCGTCTAAAGAGCTACGGGAGAACCTCATCGATGCCACTCAAGAGCTCATCGACCTGTGGCTGGAAAGCCAGGATTACAAGTCCCAGCGCGCTATAGAGAGGCGGCTACAGCGTCTGGTGACCGGTCTCCCTTGGCTTTTGGGCTCGCTATACCCGTGGGAGCAGGAATTTCTCCTTTTGGATTTGGGACTTCATCCCCCACCTGCATTTCCTTCCGAGCAGCCAGAAGCGGTGAGTGAGCGGGATGCTTTGGCTCCCCCAGATTCCGGGTCTTTGTTTTCTGGGGCTATCCAGAGCGGGATGAGAGACAATATGTATAGCTTACCCACCTTCGTGGTGACGGACCCTTCCCAAGTGGGGGTCTATACACCGTCTGCTAAACCTAAAGACCGTATCTCTGCCGCTCCTTCCGAGCCTGGACTTTATTGCCACCCTCCAGCCCAGTTTTGCGGTCAGCCGCTAGCAGCACCGCCATTAGCTCCCCCAAGAGCACCATTTCCTGTTCAGTCAGCCACTCAGCTACCATCACCACTAACATCACTGCAACCCCTATTTCTGTCCATGACTCAGTCAGTAGTTCAGTTAATGGCTGAGTCACGATCTTCACTCGCCCCTCTACAGGAAGCTATGTCCGTGCACCCTTTAAAGGACTGTTTATCCACCACTGTTCCTGAGCAGGGAGACAAACTGTTTCACAAGGGAACTGTTCCTCAAACGCTGACAACATTAGAGACTGTTACTCACTCCAGGGCTTCCCCAGAGGCTAGGTTACAACCCTCAGCTAACTCTGGACCCCTGGAGGCCAAGTTGCCAGCTGTGGACTGCACCCGGCTATCACTGCCTGAGCAGGGTCAGGGCTCTGTGCAGCTACAGCCCTCCTCGTGTGTGCCAGAGGCCCACGTGCCTACTGGTTTTGTTTCACGTGTACCAGAGGCCCACGAGCCTGCTGGTTTTGTTTTGTGTGTGCCAGGGGCTTCCATGCCCACTGGTTTTGAGCCTGTTTTCGCTGGGGGGACCGAGGAGCCCATCCAGCCTTCGCCGTCATCAGCAGCTTCCGCTGAGGGGTCTCAGGAACCGCTTCAGCCTGCTGCTTTCGCTGGGGGGACCGGGGAGCCCATCCAGCTATCGCCATTGCCTGCAGCGCCTCCATCTCCGGCTCTCACGCCGCCACCGCCTGCAGCACCACCATCTCCGGCTCTCAAGCCGCCGCCTGCAGCGCCTCCATCTCCGGCTCTCACGCCGCCACCGCCTGCAGCGCCACCATCTCCGGCTCTCACGCCGCCACCGCCTGCAGCGCCACCATCTCCGGCTCTCAAGCCGCCGCCTGCAGCGCCTCCGTCTTTGGCTTCCATGCCGCCACCGCCTGCAGCGCCTCCGTCTCCGGCTCTCACGCCGCCACCGCCTGCAGCGCCGCCATCTCCGGCTCTCAAGCCGCCGCCGCCTGCAGCGCCTTCGTCTCCGGCTTTCACGCCGCCATCTGCAGCGCCTTCGTCTGCAGCGCATTCACCTACGGCTTCTACGCCTCCGCCTGCAGCGCCATCGTCTCAGGCATCTTCACTAGCTGCAGCCTCTTCGTCTTCACCAGCAGCACCGGCGGCTCCATCACCGCCTGCACCAGCAGCTCCATCACCGGCTGCACCAGCAGCGCCATCACCGGCTGCACCAGCAGCTGTAGCAGCTCCATCACCGGCTGCACCAGCAGCTCCATCACCGGCTGCACCGGCAGCTGCAGCAGCTCCATCACCGGCTGCACCGGCAGCTGCAGTAGCGCCACCGTCTCCGGCCTCCACGCCGCCGCCTGCAGCCTCGTCATCTTCGCCAGCCGCAGCCTCTTCGTCTTCGCCAGCCGCAGCCTCTTCATCCTCGCCAGCCGCAGCCTCATCATCCTTGCCGGCTGCAGTTTTTGCTTCTGCCTCCGTGCCTTCGCCTGGGCCAGCTTCAGAGCCTTCAGCATCACCTGCTTTAGCTTCAGCCTCACCTTCGTCCTCGTCTGGTCCAGCTTTCGTGTCTGCATCCTCGTCTGGTCCAGCCTTCGTGTCTGCATCCTCGTCTGGCCCAGCCTCCTCATCGGCTTCAGCCTCGCCTGCAGCAGCAGCTTCGTCGTCATCATCAGCACCTGCCGCAGCTTCTCCTGGCCCGGCCTCTGCATCAGCTCCAGCCTCGCCTGGCCCGGCCTCTGCATCAGCTCCAGCCTCGCCTGGCCCGGACTCTGCATCAGCTCCAGCCTCGCCTGGTTCGGCTTCAGCAGCAGCTTCTGCCTCGGCCTCCGTATCAGTTCCAGCCCCGCCTGGTTCGGCTTCAGCAGCAGCTTCTGCCTCATCCTTCTCCTCGTCCTTGCCTGGTTCTGCTGGCACGCCGCCATCCGGTCCACGTCCGGCACCTCATTTTCACTGGCCGTTTTCTAGGCCGCTGGATGGTCGTCATCGCCGATGTGGACGTCCTCCTGAACGAGGTTGTCGCCGCCACCGCCTTCCACGTGGCCGGCCTCCGGACTTCTGCGGCCGCCACCGCCTTCCGCGTGGCCGGCCTCCGGACTTCTGCGGCCGCCACCGCCTTCCGCGTGGCCGGCCTCCGGACTTCTGCGGCCACCACTGCCTTCTTCGTGGCCAGCCTCCTGAACTGTCCCATACTGGCCTTCTGTGCTGTTGGGCCCCAGGTCGGCAACCTGAACTATGTTTCAGACTCTGCTCCCCCGTGTGTTTGTGACCATTTTGTTTGGGACTCTTGGGCCTCCATTTTGGTCCTGGTCTGGTCCCTCCGTCCTGGACCCCCTACCGTCCACCCGGGTCTGGTGGTGTGTTTCTGTGGCTGTCGGGAGCCAGCCCTTGAGGGGGGGGTACTGTCATGATCCTGAGTCCATGACTCAGCGGTTTTGGGTTTGGTGTATTTATTGTTATTATTTGTGGGCTGTTTGGGATGGTTTGTGTTTTGGGATTTTGATACTGGGTTTCTGGGGTTGTGCTCCCTCTGTTGGTCCCTGGTGTGAGTGTTTCCCCTGTCTCGTCAGGTTAACCAGGTCCAGCTGTGTCTCCCACCTGTGTGTGATTTCCCAGTGTCCCTCTGTGTATTTATTGTGTGTGTTTGCCTTTGTTCCTCGTTGCGATGTCTGTGTTCATCACTCAGTGTCACCCTGCCTACTCTGCATTGCTCTGTGTTCTTCCTCTGTGTCACCCTGCGTGCTCTCCCTGCTGTCCTCCCTCCATGCTCAGGTTTGCTGCTCTTTGGTTTAGATTCTCCCAGTTTAGTTCATCTTTAGTTCTGTTTTACCATCTCCACTTTATGTTTGGTATTCATAATAAATCTCCCTCACATCTGAATAAGTACTGCATTTGAGTCCTCCCTTCCACACCTCACACGGCCGCTGCCCCGAGCCGTGACAACAGTAGAAGAAAATATAATAAAATAAAATAATAAAAAATAAATAGAAAAATAGTAAAGAGCAAAATATTAGAGAGACGTGGTAAAAGAGAAAAGATGACTAAATATATATGTATCTATAAATATAAATATATGTACACTAGTGATTAAATAAGAAAATCTTGAAAAGAAATATGACGGGGGGTCAGATGAGATATTGCACAGGAATGAGCAGCAGAAAATTACAGTATTGCACTTAAGTACAAATTCTGTGTACTTAAAAAATATTTCTGGATTCAAACAAATTTATTTCGTGCAACCACTTGTCAGGCTAGTTAGTATCCATTTACAAAAACAGGACAGTGGTAACAACAGAAACTACAGACAATTTTAAGTTTTAGATTTTAAACAGGCTGTATACATTTCAAAGGGAGCAACAGGACGGTCAAATGTCACTGATTTTACTACAGAGCAGGACGGATTGTAGGGTAGCAAACATCGTCGGAAAACAAGTTTTCAACACTGCAGGTTACCTGGTGTAATGTTTTTCAGCTAAAAAGAAACATGGTCTGACTCCTACCTAACTATATAAAGAGTAACTGCAGGTTAAATGTAGCTAATATGTCCTGTTTTCAGCCAGTCACTTACACCTCTGCTCCGCTGCGTCTCAGAGTAGCTGGAACAAACCATTTTGGGAGGGGGGGGGCGTTATCTATACTTTCGTTGTTGAAATGTTACGTCTCAACCAAGTACTGTATGCTTTTTATATTTTTAGTAGTGTGTCACAAAAACAGCAAATATTGTCAAAAAAGTAACAAATCTTTGGGGGTGCTTTGATTCATTTTGGGGGTGCTGAAGCACCCTCAAAAATGGGCTAAAATCGCCCCTGCATGAGAGAATTACAATAAAAAAGCGAAACGGCTAGACAAATCTACGGACAAGAGTAGAGAACACATCAAAACACTAAAAATAAAGAAAGAAATGTAAGGAAACTTGGACTACAGAGGGAAGGAAGCAGGAAGAAAATGAAAAATACATCTACTAAATAGCAAGAAACATATTAACCCAGTGCAAAAGAAAGTTATTAGGATAAAAAAAATAAAATGAAAAACAGGAAACACGAGTGAATTACATGAGAAAAGGGAAACAACCACAGAAAACAACAAACAAGATTAGACAACACAAGAAAAACACACAAATAAAGTAAGAAATGTAAGGAAACTTGGACTACAGAGGGAGGAAACAGGAAAAAAATGAAACATAAATCTATTAAATAGCAAGAAACATATTAAAGCAGTGAAAAAACCTTATTAAGATAGAAAATAACATGACAAACGAGGAAATTATATGACACAAAAAGCAAACAACTAGACAAAACTACAAAGAAAGCAAAGGGTATTTACACATACTGTAAACAGGCTTTAGTTGATATATATCTGAGGCCTAAAATTATGTTTCAGTTAAACAAGTTAAGAATCTAGCAGTGAAGTGAGAAATGTGTTTCTCATTTCATTTGTTTCTTTCCAGTAACAACTGGAAAATGCATGTTAAGACAAGAAGAAAAATATATTTTTTACTGTAATACAAGAAAATGTATCCTAACTGTAGTAAAACACTCAAAAAATGTATCATGTACATTGAAAAAATTCTGAAATATTTCAAGCATTGGCAGATTTTTAAACTGTGTTATGTAAAATACATTAAATTCCAGATAAAACACAGTTGATGAAAAGCAATGGCTGACTCACCAGTTTCTTTTCAAGGCCACAACACGATTTGTTATTTGTAAACTTGTTCAATGCAGAAGTTGAGAAATATCCCAGTGCAAATACAGAGAAGCTGTTTCATTGACACTGGTGAGTGTGTAAGTGAACTGTGTGTTCTGTGGTGCTGTGTGTTGATTCTGATTACCAAGGTTCCGTGCTATGATATCACAGGAGTCTTATTCTTGTTTATATACAGGGCCATGCAGAGATGTTTGAAGGGGCGGATGCTAATAAGGAATCGCATCACACTATATCACTGTCGTCACGTGGGGACAATGCAAAGCAAACATAGCCTGTGTTTTACCTGATGGGGTACAATGTTGCTGTTGAGCGGTTGCTTCTGCTCCTGCTGCTGATAGTGCTGAAGGGCAGGGATGTGTTCATCTGAGACTGTAGACATTAAAAAGTCCATAGGAGAGAAAGACAACTGATTTAAACAGTTATGAGATAACAATAAAATGCAAATATTGTTGACAGCTCTTGATACCATAAAGCAACAGATTTTAAAAAATGTGGGAAATAAACTAGACTCTGCCTGTGACTCACTCTTTTCCTCCTTTCATCTCCTCATCTGTTCAATCACTCTCCACTTGCTGTCCATCTGAGAAAAAGACACAGTTTGCTAATGCATTAATCTATTTTTTGATTATCCACACTTAACAACTCTTCCACCAAATCCATAATAAAGTATGACAAAAAATGAGTAATAATTTTAAAATATCTATACACATAAAACACACACACACACATACAGTGACATTTTATACCTTCTCCCAAATACTGTACATACTATGGCCACAAGTTTTCATCATGGTGCTGATCGAATAGTTATGTCTATAACTTCTGTTTCCTGAAGGAGAGGAACGAGGTACAACACATAAGTATGGGATATCACGCCCTCGCGTGTCCTGGCTGAAGAAACCTTTATTCACGCCTTTAAGGCAGATGACGTTTGATGACACGCGCACAGCCCCGCCTGCACATATAGCCGCTGTCATCACAGTCATCCCTCAGTTCGATAGCCGCTCTTCACCGAGCCAAACTGCTCAGTGGGGCCACCTTGTGTTGTACCTCGTTCCTCTCCTTCAGGGAACAGAAGTTATAGACATAACTATTCGTTCCCCTTCAGTCGATGCACTCGGTACAACACATAAGTATGGGACATATATACACGCCCCGCAGAGCAGCCACAGAACCGGAATCAGGCCACCAGTTCCTTAGTGAGTGGTAGACCCAGCAGAAAGAACAATATGAGCCACCGAAAGGGCTGTAACGTCCAACCGATAAAACTGCAGAAAAGTGTGCGGTGATGCCCAACTAGCTGCCACACAAATATCAGCTACAGGCACCCCTTTAAAAAGACCCATGAGGTTGCCATCCCCCTGGTGGAATGAGCTCTCACCCCATGGGGCAAAGCAAGACCTCTGGTGCCGTATGCCAGTGAGATAACTTCTATAATCCAGTGGGACAGCCTCTGTTTGGACAGAGATCTACCTCTATTTGGATTGGCGAAGCAGACAAACAGCTGGTCACATAAACGCACATTCTGAGTGCGCTCAATGTAGGTGCGTAGCACACGCACTGGACAAAGAGAATGCATCCTCCTCTGCTCCTCAGATGCAAAAGGAGGGGAGCAAAAGCTCAGCAACTCAAACTCCATTGAGCTATAAGATGCAGGCATGATCTTGGGAAAATAGGCAGCATTTGGATTCAATACGACCTTGTGGCCATCAGGAGAAAACTGTGTGCAGGCGGGATGGACGGACAGCGCATGAAGGTCACCCACTCACTTTGCCGAAGCCAAAGCGAGAAGTAATGCAGTCTTATATGAAAGAAATTTCATATCCACAGACTCGATGGGTTCAAACGGGGGGCTACAAAGGGCCTCCAGCACCAAAGACAAGTCCCAAGCAGGGACGCTGGACTTAATCACGGGTCTCAGCCGGCGAACCCCTTTCAGAAAACGTATGGCGAGGGGATGTGCACCTGGTGTCACCCCGTCAAAGCCAATATGACAAGCAGATATAGCTGCTAAATAAACCTTAATTGTCGAAAATGAAAGGCCCTTATCCAGCAGCTCCTGCAGGAATGTCAAAACATCCACAATAGAGCACTGAAATGGGAGAGTGTGGCCACAGATCTGGGCGCGGATGAAACACTTCTCCTCCCGCCTGAGAGAGGAGATCCCTGCGGAGAGGAAGCTGCCAAGGACTCGCTGCTAGCAGGCTGATTATTTCTGCATACCACGACCTTGTGGGCCACCAAGGGGCCACTAGAATCAGAGAGAGGGAATGCCAATGCACTCTCTCTAGAACTGGAGATATCATTTCCACTGGGGGAAATGCATACAGGAGCACGTCTGGCCATTGGTGCGCTAGCGCGTCCAAGCCCAAGGGTGCATCGTGGTCGATTATGGAGAAGAACAGGGGGCAGTGAGTATTTACCCTAGAAGCAAAAAGATCTATTTGTGCCTTGCCAAATAGATCCCAAATCTGAGCCACTATTAAAGGGTGTAACCTCCATTCTCTCACCAGAGACCCCCCCTGGAGAGAAGGTCCGGCCCCAGGTTCAGGTGGCCCGGGACATGGGTGGCTCTCAGAGACAGAAAATGAACACTGCACCATAACAGCAGAGAGCGAGACAGCTTCAACAGGGGAAGAGAGCGTGTTCCTCCCTGCCTGTTTATGTAAGACACCACTGTTGAATTGTCCGTCCTGACTAAGACATGCTGGCCCTCCAGGACTGGACGGAAATGCTTTAGAGCTAAGAACACTGCTAACAGTTTTAAGTGGTTGATGTGCAGCTGGCGCTGAGCTGCGGACCAGATCCCTCTCACTGATGCACCCTTGCACAGCGCTCCCCACCCTCTTAGGGAAGCATCTGTGGACACCACCTTGCAAAACAACACCCTCCCAATCCGAGAGCCCTGATGCAGCAACCTGGGCTCCCTCCAAGGACGGAGAGCTAGCATGCAAGATGCAGTTACCGGCAGCCTCCTCCGGAGGTGACGCGATGCACACAGGCGGTGAGAGAGAGTCCAGCGTTGAAATGCTCTCATTTTTAACAGTCCAAGTGGCACTACGGCGATCATAGATGCCATCATGCCCAGCGTAATATCGTCTGGAAATGCAGTCGGCGTCCCAGCTGAAACTGAGCGAGGCAGCGATGAAACACGGCCACTCTGTGCTCCGACAAACGTGTGCGGCTGGAAAGCGAGCATATTTCCAAACCGAGGAAAGAAATCTGCTGACTCGGGATTAGCGAGCTCTTTTGAAAGTTCATAGAGAACCCCAGTGTCTGAATGTGTGACAGAACCAGTGACAGCTGTGTCTCCGCCTGCTCTCTGGAGCAAGCTATGAGAGCCCAGTCGTCTAGGTAGGCTAAGATGCGGATGCCTCTCTCTCTGAGGGGCGCTAGCGCTGCTTCGGCACATTTCGTAAAGGTGCGAGGAGCGAGCGACGGCCCGAACGGCAGCACTAGGTATTCGTAGGCTACGCCCTCAAATGCAAACCTCAGAAACTGCCTGTGTTTCGGGTGTATAGCCACATGAAAATAAGCATCTGTTAGATCGGTTGTTGCAAACCAATCTCCCGGGCCGACTGCATTCAAGAGCTGTCTGAGTGTTAGCATCTTGAACCTGTACGTACGTAGATACGTGTTCAAGACTCGCAGGTCGAGGATGGGACGAAGCCCTCCCCCTCTTTTCGGAACAACAAAATAGCGGCTGTACCAACCTTTGTCTGTCTCCGAAGCGGGGACCACTCCTATTGCTCTTTTCTGCAATAGCGCCTTTATTTCCTCTCTGAGTATCATGGCCGCCTCGGTGTTGACAGTCGTGTTTACGACTCCTTGGAAACGAGGCGGCTTGACCCGGAACTGCAACCGGTAACCCATGGCAACGGTTCGCAGCACCCACGGAGAGGGGGCGCAAGCGCGCCACTGAGGGAAGTGAGCAGCCAGCCAGCTGACCTGCAGCACCGTTGTCGCCCCCCAGTGTGTCTGCAGGGGACTGCATCACCTGCCTGACCTGGCTCATTCTGCCCTCAGGCTGAGCATTTGTGATTGTTTGAGAATAAACAACACTCTTTATTGATTATAACATGGGAATATGTACATTCATACATTTTGTTGGAGGCACCTTTTCTGGGGCACAACAATGAAAAACAGCGGGAACACTTGATGTGGTCACCTGAACATTTAACACATCTGAACAGGGAGTTACCTGAGGCATTTTGTGTGCAGGGGTTTTGTGCTTGGGAGACAGTGTTAGGAAAGTGCAGCACCTTCTGGGGCTTGACAACCTGAACAGAACTTAAGTGGCACCTCTTGGGCGGCAACAGATGGGTAAAAGCAGCGTCTCCCTGCTGCTGGACCCCTTCTCCACTCAAAACCACAGCTAGGAGGGCTGAGGCTTCTTCCTCCTGGGCGTCGGGTCCCGCTGGGGCCCAAGGGTGGGCCTCTGCTCCAGGCCGCCTGGCATGGAGCTCAGGCCAGAGGATGTGCTCTCGCTGGCGGCACACCCACTTCAGCAGTGGGCGCTGGTCTCTTGCCAGTCGGCAGAGGAGCGTCGGGCCTGTGAGAGCTAGCTGCGGGCTTGGGCTTCGGCTGATGTCTGGGGATGATGTCGCGCAGAGCTTCCGTCTGCTTCTTCCTCAGATCGAATCCAGCCCAAATGGCTTCAAGTGAATGTCCGAATAACCCAGCCGCAGACACTGGTGCGTCCAGATATACAGCACTGTCCCTATCCGGGACATCAGAGAGGGTCAGCCACAGGTGCCTCTGCGCCACTACTGTTGAAGCCATCCCTCTGCCCAGGGAGAGCACTGCACAGCGAGACGCACGGAGGATGTAATCTGTGGCGACTCTGACCTCGTTAAGAAGAGGTGCCAAAGGGCTGTCATCAGCAACCAGCGATCTGAACTCTGCCAGGCACATTGCCTGGTACGTCTGGAGCATGGTGACGGAGCTCATGGCGCAAGCAGTGCCGGCCTGAACCCGATAAATCTTTTCCAGCTGCGAAGCAGAGAATCTGCAGTGCTTAGACGGCAGAGTTGCGGGGCCGCCGACACCATGGTTATGGGACGGGGCCATATAAGCAGCCAGAGACGGCTCCATAGGGGGTGGGATAGCGAAGCCAGCC
This sequence comes from Oreochromis niloticus, assembly GCF_001858045.2. Lineage (NCBI taxonomy): Eukaryota > Metazoa > Chordata > Actinopteri > Cichliformes > Cichlidae > Oreochromis > Oreochromis niloticus. Next base: position 6,594,859 of record NC_031965.2, read on the forward strand.
CCCTCGGCGCCGTCCAACTCCATGTACTGTCCATAGCCGGCCACAGTGACGCGGGTAGACAGAGGTTTGTCCCATGATGCTATTAGCTCGCAGAGAAAGTCTGGGAACAGTTTTTGGCAGTTTTTGGCCGTTGCGGTTCGCGGGTTTTTTCCTCCCACTGGAGCCCGGCTTCTGAGCTGGTGGAGGAGAGGGCCAGTCCACCTATAGCTTCTCAGCAGCGCAGCGAAACAGGGAAGAAAGAGAGGTGTCATCGTGGCCGACCGGTGCAGCAGCGGCGGCACATTGGGCCGACAATGAGCTCTCCTGCTCATCCTCCGACAAACCATGGATGTCCAGGCCGATGTCCAGCACGTCATCGTCTTCCTGGGGAGCGCTGGCAGGCTTCAACCCAGGCTGAAGCCCGTCAGCGCTCCTGCATGGTTCCGGCTCGTCATCGGCTAACCCGTCAACATATTCCGTGTGGTCAGCCCAGCTAATTGCTGGGACATCGACCGGAAAATCCTCGTCTTCGGACTCGGAAAGGAGAGGGTCATGCCGTGCAACAGCCGAGCCGAGCCGACGATCCCCAGGCAGACAGGGCAGGCATCGTGCTGGTCGCTGTCATGCAAACAGAAACCACATGCCTGAGGACAGGGGTGAACAGAAGATTTCTGCTTTGCTCGCTTCGGTTTGGAGTCCATTCCAAAACGCAAAGCGAAACGCTGCACAGGAAAAACTTGAAATTAGCGCTCCGTGGGCAGCCTACACACCAACTGGGCGGTGGAGGCTAACACCAACAGGGGCAGTTAAGCTAAGTTCAAGTCGGCAGACAACGGAACTAACTAGCAGCAGCTAGCTAGCCCAACTCAGCAGAAAGCTCCCCCTCGGCACCTGGTGTCGCAGGCTCTTTTCTGTCGTACTCCGGCACTGACCTGGGCCTGGCGGATGTAGTCATGAACCACTCGTGGCCGCTCCCTCAGCCTCCTGTAGCAGTCCCTGGCCACCGACACGCGCCGGTTCCCTGCCTCGGGGACGGGGAAAGGCCCTAGGACTTCTCCTCCCAATCTCTCCATCGGTCCATCACGGTTTTAGTAACGCAGTAACGCAGCGTTCCTACGGGAAAGTAACGGTAATCTAATTACCGTTTTTGCAATGGTAATCCCTTACATTACTCGTTACTTGAAAAAAGTAATCAGATTAACGCATTACTGCCCATCTCTGGTCAGAAGTGACACATTGGTGTCACTTCTGACACCAATGTGGCGAGCTCAGACAAGGAGGAGACAGAGGTATCGTTTGGTCTTGCTCCCCGTGAGCTAGCCAGGGAGCACAGCCGTTTATTAGAATAGGCAGACGAGCATACAACGCTAACACCACCGCTCGGCGCAGCAACAACAACAACACACACGGCGTTCTCTCACCCCGGGAAACACACAGACGCAGAGAGAGACCGTCACCTGTAACCATGGCAACGTAACAACAAAACATGACTGTCAAAACGAAACCCCGAACAGCCCTGGCCCGCTACAATATTAATGACTAACCTGGTATTGTGGATGGATTATCTCAGTTGTTCTCCTGACTGAAGTTTGGTCCGTTTACAGCATCCAGCCATGCCATTGCATTTGTCCCTAACCATCGGGAATCCTTATCGAGTGGATAAAAGTTAGCGTTTATCCTCCAGGTTCACTGTGTTAATATCATGCTAACAACAGCTGTGTAGCTAGCCAGCTAGCCCAACTTCAGTAACCCTACAAACATCACAACTTTTAAGTTTTCTGTCTTCATTTGTGTCAAAAGTGATAGCAGAGCTGTATGTTGTTGTTTTTTTTCAGAAATCCCTCAGCCAGAACGTGGTATAGCATCTTTAGATGGAAACTAGGAAACGGTCAGACTTAAAGAATGGTCTTTAAGTCTGACGTCATAAGCAAGGTTATTATCGTTAATGAAAACTAACGAAATAACGAAAACTAGAAGTGAAAAAACATTTTCGTTAACGGAAATAAAAATAATAACAAAAAAAGGAAAACTAACTAAAACTGTAATGAGTGTTCACAAAACTAACTAAAATTAACTGAATTTATAGCAAAAATGTGTTTAGTTTTCGTAGATGTGTGTGTCATACAATAGTCAAGTACGGTGGCCCTGAGAGGCCAAACGGTCTGCAACTTCAGAAAACACTTGCAAAAAGAAAAATGCTGCAAAAAGAAAAATGCTGCAAAAGGAAAAACGCTGCAAAAGGAAAAACGCTGCAAAAAGAAAAACACTTGCAAAAAGAAAAATGCTGCAAAAAGAAAAATGCTGCAAAAAGAAAAACACTTGCAAAAAGAAAAATGCTGCAAAAAGAAAAATGCTGCAAAAAGAAAAACGCTGCAAAAAGAAAAACACTTGCAAAAAGAAAAATGCTGCAAAAAGAAAAACACTTGCAAAAAGAAAAATGCTGCAAAAAGAAAAACACTTGCAAAAAGAAAAATGCTGCAAAAAGAAAAACGCTGCAAAAAGAAAAACGCTGCAAAAGCACACAAAGCACAACGGAAATAGGAAAAAAGACAACGGAAATGTTTCTGGGGAGACAATACCCGGACGGACCAGTTGCACGAACCAAAACATGCTAACAAGTGCACTGGGAGACACTTCAAAGAAGTGGAGCGGCCAAAGAGTAAACTTTCAAAAGTAAGTTCTGAATATTATGTCACTTATTTATGTGCAAATGTTTAATAATGAGGAACATTAAAACATTACTGTTGGCCACATGCCGGCAAAGTTATGTGACATTAGCGATGTTTGTACTTTCAGCATTTACTTTGTTTTAAAGCCTTTACTTTATACGCCGTTAGATAGTTGACCTTAATCTTACAGAGAATCTGATGATTTTGTGGATAATTAAAGTCAGTCATATATCCACAAACACAACAAGCTGAAAGTCAGTGATGCTGCTCGGTTTGCAGTCCTGAATATCACGGCACAAGCAGGATTCACTGCACTGTTAATGTTAGCTATGTTATATTGCTGCCTCTGTTCGATGGTGTCGAGTCAAACGGACTTTAACGTGTGTTTGAACGAGCTGACGGTTCACTCGTTAAGCTGAAAGAAAGATGCTTTAATCACAGGAGTCACACATGTGTCCACTGGACCATCTGGAACTCTTCTTGTTTAGCACTCGTAATAACACAAACACTAAATCCTCCTTCTCTTGTGCTGTTTTGTAGCAGTGTGTACACCTGAGACTGTCACCTGTCTGTCTGTCCTGCACTCTCTCTCTGTTTCTTTCTCTCTGATTGTGGAATAAAAGTATGAACATGTATTTATAAGTTACACTTGTGTTTGAATCCTGCAGCTTATCACACATTTGATTTCCATGTGTGACGACTGCAAGTGTCCAGAGTGAGGACAGACTGAGGGACCCACTGCTGCACATCATCTGTGAGGCTTTGCACCCCTGATGATCCACCAGGACAAACTCAGCAGTGTGTGAGGAAGAGGAGGAGGAAGAGCCAGCAGCAGCTGACAGATGGAGAGAATAGACAGACTGTTCCCTGTTTGTGAAGGACTGCTAGAAAAGTTTAAAATAACTAATTGTCTGTCCTGAATCAGTCTTATTAGGTAATGTTCAAATAATTTTATCATCCCAGTGTTTTCAGTGTGGGAGAAAGTACTCAGGGCCTTCAAGTTACACACTATGAAAGGCAGCAACAAGTTTAATATTCAGAAACCTAAAGTATGTATCAGCAGCAGAATGGAGCTAAAAATAAATGTTTGTTTCAGTTCTATGAAGCTTTGAGTATTTTGGATTAGTAGTACTGCTGTGTTTGTTGCATCATATTGCTGTAATTGTTTATATGCTTTATATATTCTGAGGTAAGTTGATCTATAGTGTTACATCATATTCTATAAGGATGTTATGTGTTTGTAGACTTTCTGCCCAGTTTGACCCATTTAGCAGAAGTCAGCCTGTTTAAGGCTCTGTTGTTTAAAATGTAATTGTTATTTTACAATATGTATGTAACTTTGTAATTTTTAACGTGTTGTCGCCTCTTGGCCAGGACTCCCTTGAAAAAGAGGTTCTTAATCTCAATGGGATTATTTTTCCTGGTTAAATAAAGGTTATAATAATAATAAAAAAAAAAAAAAAATCTATTCTGTGTGACTTAAAGCAGTTATGACATGGTCTGATTTTCTCACCCAATAAAGGAATATTTAATATTTCAGTCTACTCTTCATTCTATCAGAAACAGTTATCACAGCTCGTACATTTGCTTCTTCCACACATATATAAGCATTGAGCCAAATTTAGTAATGCCAACATATTAAAAAAAACAATATTTGTCTCTTATATATAATACATCTATATATACACTGTCAAAGATGCTTGTCTTTGAGTGAAGATTTAAGGTGATAGGAAATATAAATAAATGCAACTTGAATCTTTACTGAAGCTCAGTGTTTGGCACAGAGTTCATGTTCACTGCTGTAATAACTAATAATGATTAATAAAATATTGGCCATATTATATTTACATTACCAAAGTGAGATGACTTTAGTCTCATGAACAACATGAGCTAATTGTTATTTACTAGCTAATCTTAAATGACTGTTCAGTACAGAAATGAAGCCCAAAAATCATCAGCCTCAGATACTTATCAAATCACACAAAGCTCATGTAGAAACAAATGTACAAAATATGTTCTCCTTCATTTCTGTCAAACAAAGCTGTATGAAACGTTTCCAGCTGTTAGTATCATGGTTGCTAGGCAACCTGGGCAGCGCGACGGAGGCTAGACCGTCCCATCTCACAAGCCTACAAGCCGGCCTCAGCGGTCTTTGAGTGCGGCCCTTAAGGACCGTTAAGGCTGCGTACTTTAAGGCTGCAGACCCTGAATTGGGAAACAGTCCCTGAATTGGGATACAGCCATACATACATGTTTTGGTTGTGCAACTGGTCCGTCCGGTTATTGTCTCCCCAGAAACATTTCCGTTGTCTTTTTTCCTATTTCCGTTGTGCTTTGTGTGCTTTTGCAGCGTTTTTCTTTTTGCAGCATTTTTCTTTTTGCAGCGTTTTTCTTTGTGCAGCATTTTTCTTTTTGCAGCGTTTTTCTTTTTGCAGCATTTTTCTTTTTGCAGCGTTTTTCTTTTTGCAAGTGTTTTTCTTTTTGCAGCATTTTTCTTTTTGCAGCATTTTTCTTTTTGCAAGTGTTTTTCTTTTTGCAGCATTTTTCTTTTTGCAAGTGTTTTTCTTTTTGCAGCATTTTTCTTTTTGCAGCGTTTTTCTTTTTGCAGCATTTTTCTTTTTGCAAGTGTTTTCTGAAGTTGCAGTCCTCAATAACTTCTGACTGTAGATGTGCGCTCAGATAGAATTACTTTATTATTGACATAACATTAATATGCACAGGAAATTGTCACTTACATTTCTTTAAAATGAATGGCTAAAAAGCAGGACTGGATTAATCTTTCTCACTGTATCAATTGCAAAATCATACCTTTTTCGCTCTCTCTCTGTTCTATTCTGCTCTGGTATATTATTATTCTCTTTATCCCAGTGTATTTCTATTTCAGCTGACCCATGTCACAATCATTCCTAGCATTTATCAGGGAAAAGACTTTTGGCCAACTAGACTTCAACTGTTACTATGCCCTCATTACAATACATGTTTGTGTCTGTGAAGGTTCTCAGTCATCCAGGTCATCGTAGACTAAGAAGCTTGGAAAGAAAAGCATCTGGACTTTTTAAAGTTGCCTGAAGACGTTTCACCTCTCATCCAAGAAGCTTCTTCCATTCAAGAACCAAAGAAGCTTCAGTCCAGACGCTTTTCTTTCTAATAATGTTTGTCTCTCTGAACATTTACTGTATTATGTAAAGCAAAACAGTGGGATTAAAAGTCTTTACTATAATTATTGCATTGAATGAGGATTAGAACAGGTCATATCTGATCAGGAAAAATTAGGAATAACAGTACTGTTTAGTGTTGTGTGTGGAACTGAGCATGTATGTTTGTTGTTCTCACTCAGCTGTCCTGGAATTTTAGGTGTATATGTGAGCAAAACAGTCCTCTCCAATTTATTTATTTATTATTTATTTATTTATTTTTAGAAAGAGGGGCAATACATATTAATGAACATTTTAATAAATGTAAATAAGCCAGATTCCATCTGCAGACCCTCTGGCAGGTTGGTGTTAAACACAAGTTAGTAAAAACATACAGAGACACTATTTACAGGTCATGTGACAAGGACAAAAACAGTCATCACATTATACTAGAACAAACAAATGACAAGAAGAGTGGACACAGAGGACAGTATAGATAACAATAACGGAAACACATCAATTATATTGCACAAACCCCAGTATTGCACATGCCCTGACTGTCGTGATATTGCGCTCACCCATTACACTAACAGTTGTTTCCCTTTTTGTAATACACTAACTCTTTTTCCCGTCCAATATAAAGCATGATTATTAAACATGATCACATGTTTGTGTGTCCCTCAGTCGCCCTTTTAAGTGACTCTTAAAGATGGGTAGACTTGTACTTTCCCTCACTGACAGTGGAAGACTATTCCAGAAGCTCACTCCCTGATATGACAGAGCATTCTGTGAAAAGGTGGTCCGCCTGAATGTCAATTCACAATCACCTCTAACAGTGGCTCGAGTCAGTCGAGACCCGGCAACACTGCTAGACTTTTGTTTAATAAAATCACTCATTGGTGGAGGCGCCAGACCATGTATAACTTTGTATATTAGACAGGCAGATTTAAATAATTTGAAATTAGTAAAATTTAAAAACTTGTATTTATCTAAAATTTGACAATGGTGATATGAAAAAGGTTTTTTATCTAATATTTTCAATGCGCTTTTGTAGCATACTTCGATTGGCCCAATAGCAGCAGAGCTCGTATAGGACCAACTTGTAATACAATATTCAATATGAGCCAGTATCATAGAATGCAGGAATGTAATCGCTGCTGTGTCTGTTAATGATGTGTGGATATGTTTAAAGTTCTGTATATTAACATTTACAGTTTTCACTACTTTTTTAATATGTTTTTTAAAGGATAATTTAGAGTCTAGTAGCACTCCCAAATACTTAAATTCCTCAACATTAATTAATTCTTGTGCACCCAAGCAAACTTTTACTGCAGCCATGGTTGTTTTAGGTTTACTAAAAAACATTGATACGGTCTTTTTAAAATTAAGGCACAGGCATGAGTCATTCAGCCATTTTTGTAAATCATGTAATGCCAGTGAAAGCTGATGGGCTGCATCATCAGCAGTTTTGGCTTGTGTAAAAATTACTGTATCATCAGCATACATAATCGTGTCCACATTTTTGCACACATTAGGCAAGTCATTTACATAAAGTGAAAATAACAGGGGGCCTAGAATTGAACCCTGGGGGACACCTTGCGTACAGTAAAGATAGGGTGACTTGCTATTCTTTATTTGCACGCATTGTTTTCTATCTGATAGATAAGACTGTATCCATTTAACAGTGTGATTACTAAAGTTAAATGTCGACAGTCTAGACAAGAGCTTAAGATGATTCACAGTGTCAAACGCACGCTTGAAATCAAGAAAAACAGCCGCAACATAACTGCTCTTGTCTAAGTAAGATTTCACTCTCTCAACAAAAACACAGACAGCCGTTTCAGTTGAATGAAGAGTGCGAAATCCAAATTGCATAGGGTGCAAACCCGGATTGGAGTCATTAAGATGTTTGATGATAGAATTAGCAACCCACTTTTGCATCTTCCACAACTTCTAACAAAAAGGAAAAGTTAGAAATGTCTCTGTGTCTGTATGTGTGTGTGTGTGTGTGTGTGTGTGTGAGATAGAGAGAGAGAGAGAGAGAGAGAGAGAGTGAGAGAGAACGAGGGTAAAGCTGATTGGGTTTTTTTCTTGTGAGGATGGCCTTGAAATTTGAAGTGGGAAACAGAAAGCCTCATTCTCTCCTAATCTTTGTCATCCTCCTTTTCTGTGAGATACTAATAAGATGATTAAACCACAAAGACAAAATCTCATAAACGTATATTTCCATTAAAGAGCAGTTGAACAAATGTAACTAATAAGCTGTCTGGTGAGGATATAAAACACGGGTCAAAATTTCTTTCTCAATAACTGTTGAAAACTATTATAAATTATGTTGGTCACAATCTAAGATATGGTACTCTGTACAGTGTTATTCCCATTAGCAAAGAAAGAAGAGAGAGAGAGAGAGAGAAATAAAGCTTCACACTTATGTCAGAAACTGGGAAACAGCACGACCAACGCATGGCTGTGGCCAAAAATATGTTGCTTCTGTAGCAATAAGAAATCTGCTGGAGAATGAATAGAGAAGGTTCAAAGTTAAGATCCATGGACTTGGTGTCCATTGCCATGGGAATGATGATAATGTCACACATCGCTCTTTTAACCTCCTAGGACCTGGCGTTTACATATGTGGACATCACATTTTGGGTTGTCTAGACCACAATACAAAATTTTTTGATATTTTTTTTCTGATATCCACTAACGAGGACATACTACCTCCTGGTGGTGGCAGAAGAGAATTTCTCATTCCACGTTCGATTCAAGATGGCTGACAACACACCCAGAAGTTCAGATGGCAACTCCCGAGCCAAACTTCGACCAGGTAAAAAATTAAATCACATTTCATGGCTCATTCTTGTTCAGATATGTATAAAAGTGTTCAATGTTTGTTATGGAATTCAAATTTTCCAAAGTCAGTAACTGTAATGATTTACCATGCCGCTAAACATGTGGTACACGTATGTGGACCGAGGGACTTAGTTTTGTTAGCTTTGTTTACAATGTGTATAGAGGTAGTTAGCAACATGTGCTAGCAAATTTTGACAATGAAATAGTATTTTTGGATGATTTAGGTAGAAAACAATAGTTTACTACAGTACACACAGATATACCAAGTTTTACAAAAAAAATCTCCATAGATTTTTATTTGATTTTTCTTATGATGTTTTTTCCAGAGCGTTTTTCTCTCGCAAGAGCAATGGAGTTACTGGGGTTAATTGGTGGAGACAACTCAGATGTGGAAGATTTGTCAGACATTGATGATCCTGTTGGGGATGCTGAATATCAACCCCCACGACAGGAGCTAAGCAGCAGTGAGGAGGACAGTAGTGGGTGTGAGGACCAGATTCCACAACCCTCTCAGCTTATCAGGGGACGTAAACGTCTCCGTGATGAATATGAAGGATGTCGTTCAGATCGTGACATTGCCAGATCACACAATACCAGACGTCACTCTTGGACACAGCAGGGGGAGGCTGATGTCTCAGACAATGTCGCTGAAGAGACAACACCAGGACCAAGCCATCAAGAACAGTCTAAGAAAGGGCGTGGGAGGAGATGGAAGGCTTCTCCGCTAACACCAAATCAAGCCCAGTTTGAGCATGAGGAAGAAACTGTGGAGGACAGAGAGGGCTGGACCCCACTGGACTACATCGAGCAGTATATTGATAAAGATTTGATGAAAATGATTGCAGATTGCTCTAATGCTACGTCACTGGCTAGAAGTGGGTACCCACTCAACACATCAACTGATGAAATTTATCATTTTTTTGGTGCCTGTATTTTGATGTCTTGCGTACCGTATCCTGCAATCAGGATGTACTGGTCCAAAACCTTGAGATTCCCTGCCATCACCGAAAGGTTCACACGTGACAGATTCTTCAGGCTCAGGCAATCACTCAAAGTGCTCATTGACGATGATGTTCCAGAGGATCTGAAAGAGTGTGATAAATTCTGGAAAGTGAGGCCTTTTCTGAACCGCATTCTGAAAGGCTGCAAATCTCAGGCTCGCCCAGAATGCGTTTCCATTGATGAGCAGATGATTCCATTCACAGGAGCTTGTCCGTATCGACAATATCTGCCAATGAAGCCAAACCCAGTTGGCATAAAAAACTTTGTTTGCGCAACAGCAGATGGAATTGTGCTCGACTTTGAAATTTATCAAGGGGCACCTGCACTCCTTGAGCAGGTTGAAGAACCAGGAGATCTGGGTTTGGGAGGCTTGGTCATAGATCATCTGTCTCAAACGCTGCATCCTAATACAAAGGTTTACTGTGATCGGTTCTTCATGTCCATCCAAGGTGTGGAACGCATGATGAAGAAGCAGATGTATGTAACTGGTACAGTTATGAAGAATCGGGTCGCTGCAGCAGTACAGAAGCTACCAAATGACAAAACAATGAAAAAGAAAGGAAGAGGGACCTCAGCACAAGTTACCACTGAGGATGGAAAGATTTGTGTGGTGAAGTGGTATGACGATAAACCCGTATTGATGATGTCTGCTGTTCGTGCTAGCGAGCCAGAAGACACCTGCCAGAGATGGGACAAAAAACTAAAACGATATGTGACCATCTCGCGACCAAGTATTGTCCGTGAATACAACTCCAAGATGGGTGGAGTTGACCTTGTCGATAGAATGATGAGTTACTATCGCATGAGTGGCCGTACGAAGAAATGGACACTGCGGATACTAATGCACTTTATGGATCTGGCTTTAGCCAACAGCTGGCTACTGTACTGCAAAGACCTTACTGTACATGGCACATCAAAGAAGGACATCATGCAGTTTCTTGAATTTCGCATGGGAGTGGCCATGACCTTCTTGGCTCAGTATGCCAATGACAGCTCTGACTTTTCAGCGCAGGAAGATGACCCAGACGTGTTAGTCCAAGGGAAAAGGCGTCCAGTGAAGGCAGTGCCCCATGTCTCATTCCGCAGGAAGGCTAATGCACATCTGCCAGAGGTGGCAAAATTGAAAAATGCAGCACGCTGCAGAGCAAAAGGCTGCTCAGGGAAAACTCGAGTACAGTGTGTTACATGCAAGGTGTTACTCTGCTTACAGGCAGATCGCAACTGTTACACAGCCTTTCACACATAGGTGTAAACATGGAGAAAAAAATTTGAAGTAGCAGTGTTGAAGTGTTAGGTTTCCTGCTACATCCAATGTTCAGAATTCTATTACTTTTTGGACTTTGTTACAGACATCTGTCTTCCTGTAACTGTTAGCAGCACTTCAAATGAGCCATTTTGCTCAAAGGAGAACAACTGTTGTTTCTAATTTTCTTTTTGTACTCAGGAAAATTGCTGCTGTGTTCAGACAAAAAATAAAAAGTTTTGCACATCATTACTTACTTGTGACTTTATAGTAGTCTATTGAAATTTAAAACGAATGTCCTAATATGTGGCCATCATTTTTCTCAGAAACTAGATCAGGTAAAAAGATCATTCTTTGTTTTTGCTTTCATCAGGTCCCAATCAGCCCAAATAGCAAAAAGAAATTAAAAATGCATGTCATGAAAGAGTTCGGGTCTTAGGAGGTTAATATGGACCAGTGACATCATTAAACTGCTCAACTGAGGCTCTCCGCAGTTAAACCAAGCTCCATCAGATTAGGTATGAAGTGCCTGTGTGGTACAAAAAGCCTGGTCTGTCTTCAGACATTCCAGACTGCACCCACCTGCTAAACAGTTGGAGTTTGACCAGAACATCCAGAAGTCACTGGCCAGTTCCTGGCCATTGTACCTCCTCTGTAGTCAAGGCCTCTCCCAGAGGGAGGGGGGTCAAGGCACCCCTCCCACCCCATCACATTCACCAGCCTCTTTTATGTGCAAAAACTGGAGAGTTGTTGCAGTGCATTGTATTTTGTTTTATTTAAAAAAAAAAAAAGCTCCTTAAAAAATCAGTGGTCATTATGAGCATTTCTTGCTTTTTATTAGCACTAAGTGCAGCATGAAGGTAGGCTCACTTTTTTAAACGCTACTACTACAGCTACAACACATTAGCTCACCTTTTGCCAGACACAAAATATTTGAATGTTTATATTCAAATATTTACTGTAAGCCTAATTAAAATTTGAATGGCTACATGAGACAGAGGAATTTTTCATGGCAAGATGTCCAAACCACACAACAGCATGTTAATAACTAACCTTGTGTTGTGGCCGAATTCTCTCGGATGTTCTATTGACTTAAGTTTGGTCTGTTTTCAGCATATTTTCCCTGCATGTGATTGCATTTGTCTCTGCCCGCTGGGGACGCTCACAATGACTTTTATTAAAGGAAAAAAGTAAACATTCATCTTCCATCTTCCCTCTGCTAATGTGTTTATATTATCCTTGCCATAGCTCTGTGGGTAGTGTGAGTACAAGAAAATAATTATTAGAATGTAATGTGTTAAATTTGTTTAGATCAGATGAATAGGAAAGGATTTGTCTGTGTGTTTCAGTTTGGTTTAGCTGTAGGCCTGAGAGTGTGTGTAATTGTTTAGAGGGAAAGGAATTTATGGACACTGGGGGTCTGCTGTCATAAAAAGGAGACAGGAAGCTACAGTTGGGGGTTGCTGATGCTGATGCTTGTACCTTTAATAAAAACTCATAATTGCCATAATTTAGAAGTAGGTTTGCAGGAGACTCCACACCTTATCTGTGAATGTAAGACAACAAGAGGCCAATGGCCCAGTGAATGCAGAGTGGGGGTCTCGGTGTTTGTAATATGTTAACTCTGTTTTCTATGTTGTGTAGAGGAATTTGGTGTAGCTTGGGTGAGGAGATTACTTTTATGACCATCAGGAAGTCACATACATAGAGACACACACACAGTGCTTTGACTGTCACGACGCACCCACACCTACGCGCATACACTCACTCACGTGCACTCACATAGTCATATGGGTACACGCACACACAGGCACTCGCGTGCTCGTGCATACACACACAGACACAGAGTTTGCAGCACACCATGGGGCTTTTATGATGGGGTCGCTTCTATAAAGCTGACTGTAACAAACAAAGAGGTGAAGATTTTGCGGAGGGACACTGGCCTTGCACATCTTCCCTTCTAGAAGATGCATGCTTAAATGAAGATGAATAAAGATGAATAAAGGTTTTGTGAAATGACTACTGAGTCCGGTGCCGTCTCTGGATACCTGAGGAATAAAAAAGAACCAGGGTAAAACTGATTTTGTAACAGTAGCCACTAGATACCACACCATATGTCAGTTAGCTTAACTTCAGTTACACTGTTTAGTTTTCTGACTTCATTTATGTCCAAAATGATAGGTTTTAGTTTTTCAGAAATCCCTCAGTCAGAACATGGTATATCATCTTTAGATGAAAACTACCAAGCTAACTTCTAACTTACTTAAACAGACAGTAGTAGAACAGTAGTACAGTTGTCACCACTAGAGTGAGTAAGAGCATTACAACCACTACAGGGGTCAAGAGCATTAATACTACTTGGCAGAGCTATAACACGGATGACCTAGCAGCTCCCCAAATCTGAAACCAAAATGTCTCTATCCCCCCTGGGTGCCTGGCTGCAGTAAAAGACTGAGGTCAAACGAAAACAAAAAAGTCCTTTTTCCCCCAAAGATACTTTCAGCTATTATTAGTAGTTCTCATCATGCTGATTTGTGTTCAAGGCATCTCCTTTCTCATAAGTTTGACTCTGATTTCTAACTTTATGCTCTTAAATTGGGGTGCTACATCAACATGACAGCTTTGATTGCAGTCACAGAAAAACTTGGATATCTCTGTTCAGGAATCGCAGATAAAGCAGGAACGCTTAGAGGAGGTCGAGTGTTTACTTACTCCAAAAATGCTTCAAACCAACAGCGTGAGGTGTGCTCCATTAAACTGGTCTAACCCTGCTTCGCCTTTTCAGCGAGGTGAACGTGTGTTTGTAAAATAATCAGTAATTAATGTCCTTAGCTAGCTTGCTAAAATGTCAGGGAAAGCTGTGTTTATTAGTTAATCCATGCACATGAATGAATTTACCCTGACTTAAGAAATCCTGTTCATTAAAGCCAGTGCTGTAGTTCAGACATTAGCTCTGCTGCTCTGACTGTAATGAACTGAAGGCTGTTCAAACCTGCAGCTGAAACAGTTTATATATGAGACAAAGAGAAGTCATTGGGCTTGCTCAGTCACATAGTAATGCCATCATTATTTTACTTAAGTATTATACTGTAAGAGCAATAAGCTGGACTCTTTAGCTCCTGGGGAGAGCTGTTTATTAAATATGTGCAAATAGCTGCATGTTTCTTTCTCAACATCTGTAAGGATGGTAACACCATTTTTTTTTTTTAAAAGTGTGGATGTCATTATGGCAAATTTTTTTTTAGTGAGACATGAATTACAAAAAAATTTCTCACTGTATTCTTCACTCACAGACTGCCTGTAATATCAGTTCCAATTCATAGCTAACATCTCAGTTTGTTGACAACACAGCTAGTGTCCACAAAACAAAAATATATTTATTCATATATTTTTACTGACTTTGTTTTAAGTACTCAGGTACAAAAGCAGTCAGAACTACTCTTAATGGGGTATTGTTTACAAAGTTTCATGGAAGTATTCTGTACAGCTTACATTTTTGAAAGATATAATATGAAGCATTAATATATTTTGCACAATGAGGCTGCTGATTAGATCACTGTTGATAATACCATATGTACATATGTCTCTGTTAGGTGTTAAAGTAAAAACTTTAATCTGTAATTCTTTCACACTGTGATTTGCCGATAGCATGTGTTATTTATAAGGTAATTCGGAGTCAATCACTTCAGAGTACCCAAGAAGATAATTTATATTTTAAATATTTAACACTATACAACTGAATATAACATCACTGTTAAAGTCCAGAGCCTCTGTGCATTATCCGAGGATGATGTGAGTACTTCTAACATTACACAAAGCACAGGTCACTATCAGACTATTCATGAAGTGCTGGGTTTGTCTATCTTCTCGGACGGGTCTACAGTGGAGGTCTGAAGAAGATTTCTCTCATAGGGAGCTGCTCGTGAAGATTGTGAGTCCTGCTTGATCCCTGTGATGAGCTTCAGTCCTCTGGATGTTTCTGACATGATGTGTGCCTCAGTGGGTCACTGGAACATCTGGAGCAGGACAGCTGGATGAAATGGAGGAGTTTTTCCTCCAAAACCTCCTTACCCAGGAAAATCAGCTTGGACCTGATGGTCTGCCTCATTTTTCACCAGGGTGAATGTAGCTGTTGACCATAATATGGACTCTGGCTACTGCTGTAAATGAAAAGAAGGATTTACTTTTTTTGAATACTTCTGCCAGTTTGTTTTCAAATCCACCATTTTATTTATTGTTTTCAAGTTACCAGGCAGGAGAGTGCTCTTTGGGTGTGTAATGGAACTAAAACTGTTTAAATCTTCAACCTCATTCTCAGTCTTACACTAAAATCTCAAAGGACAACATTTAATTTCCAGATAATTTTGATAGTTGCACGCCCACACTTCTTTTTATTTCTTCTTCATTTAAATTTTATTTATATTGTGACAATCACATCAGTTGGCTCAAGGTGTTTTACATTCTAAGGCAGGGGTAGGGAACATTAGTCCTCGAGAGCAGGTGTCCTGCAGGTTTTAGATCTCACCCAGGGTCACCACACCTGAATCAAATGATTAGTTCATTACCAGGCCTCTGGAGAACTTCAAGACATGTTGAGTAGCTAATTTAGCCATTTAAATCAGCTGTGTCGATCAAGGACACATCTAAAACCTGCAGGACACCGGCTATCGAGGCCTGGAGTTCCTTACCCCTGTTCTAAGGTAAAGACCCTACAGTAATACGAAGAAAACAGAGAACCCCAACAATCATACGACTCCCTCTTTTTACAGGAAGGAACCTCCACGAGAGCAAGTGTCAGGGAGGGACAGCCATCTGCTGCGAGTAGTTTGGGGTGAGGGGAAAACATTATACTTGCAGATTCAGGCATGCTAAAACAAAAAAGCAGAAAATCATACTGTGTTGCTTAAAACAACTTTGAAAGACTGCATACCAAGAAAAATGTATACACTTTTAAAAATATATTTTTACAAAATATAGATTAGATGTCTGTTTTAAGTTATTTTATAATTGATAAATAGTGGTGCAATTTCTTTCAAAAGTGTCCCCACTTTACTTAAAACTTTTACAGAAGTTTATTTTTTTACTCCCTTCACTTTTGAAAACTATCAGCCTGTAGCCCAAGAAATAGTTCAGTGCTGTAACTACCAGTAATAAGCTGTAATTTTAAAGAAACTGTTGTGCAAGAATGAGTTCTTTCCAGTCATATCAATTTATAATAATGATATAACACTGATGACATTTGATGCTTATTCAGGATCATTTCCTCAAAGGCTGGAGCTCTCACCTCTCTGAAAAAAAGAGCTAGAAAGCTATTATAATTTTATTTTTCTCTCGAGGTTCCCACTTCCTGGTGAAAGGAGTCATGACAGTGCAGGCTTCTAAAAACAAGATGATGTGGATGTGGATCAACTGTGAAGTGGAGTAACTTTAACAAGAACCTAAAAAACGCCAGTGGTCAGCCAAGGATAAAAATCTGGAATAAAAATGAAGGCCTTCTTTATTATTACAGGAAGTGTACAGTATTTTGCTGAGCCTCCAACCTTTGGCCTGACGTGGAAAAGAAGTGCAGATTAGTTTCGCATTTTTGGTTATGGCAAGAAAGAAGAGGAAAAAAGTCTCTGGAAAGATTTTTCAGAAAACTTTGTCCTCAGGTTAGATGCAAGTTAACAAATGGCATAGCTTCTAACTGGGCACCATTTAAAGGTTTCAAGCAGCTCCAAATAGGAAGTAAAGATTTGATGAAATATGTTCAAACATTGACATAATAGCTTTTAGTAAAGTTACTGATTGACAGGGGATTTATTTATTTATTTATTTTTGTCATAGACACAGACTTTATTAACTGCGCATTGGCAAATTCACATGTCACAGCAGCACAACAGTCAGCAAGAGAGAGTGTGATCAGAGATATATTAGAAAAATACACAGATAAATGAGTTACACAAATTTAAAACAAGTCAAAAATCTATACAAGAGTAATTACTACTAATAATTACTACTAATCTACAAATGGTTGCTATATGCAGCTAATTCAAGGCTTATTTCTTAGATTTGCAGATGGAGCCAAAACATACTGCTTGTGTAATGCTGTAGTCTCTCACACCTTACCCTTATCTCCCCAGTACCACAACAGAGAGTGATTCCCAAAGAATGACTCAAAAAACAAA
Organism: Oreochromis niloticus; assembly: GCF_001858045.2. Taxonomy (NCBI): domain Eukaryota; kingdom Metazoa; phylum Chordata; class Actinopteri; order Cichliformes; family Cichlidae; genus Oreochromis; species Oreochromis niloticus. Next base: position 6,611,903 of record NC_031965.2, read on the forward strand.
GACTCTAAAGACACAACAGAAAGACATAGTGGGAAATCATAAATTTCCCACTCCTTCGTTGCCTTGGTGGTGTGTTTTGTTTTTATGGAATGTAGTAAAATATCTCAATTTCTTATCAGTCTTGTTGTGTGTACTTTAGAAGTCAAATTATACATTAACTATACTTCCAAAAAACATTTTGAATGGTATTTACGACTGAGATTCTAAGTTGTAATCAGAAATCTTATGCTCACCAGGAGCATCTTACCCCACTTTCACAACCCTAAGGTGTCAAATCCATGACCCGAACAGATAGTTTATTACAGATGGGTCAGAAGTGAAAGTCACCCTTTACTGCCACACTGTAAATAATTTTATTGCTGGACAACATGGTTAACCGTGTGTGCTTGCTTCCCTGAAGAGGATTTGTGGATGAAAGTTAGAGAGAAAGGTTAGTTTAGCTATCAAGTCTGAAGACAGGTAAGATTCTATCAGACCATCTGTTTGGATATTGTACATAGAGTCTGCGCGTGTTACCTTTCTCCGAAAGACACTGTAAATAGTTTCAGCACGTCACTGTAAATAAACTCATTCATTCACTTCATAATGTGTCTGCATTCGAGTCCTGCTTGCTATCAGAGTATGACATACTTTTTCACGTTGCCTTTGGTGCATACCTTGAATGTGCAGCTCATCGTGGCAAAGACCAAGGAATTGATAGTGGACTTCAGGAAGACCAGGAAACACTTGACCCCCTGTTTCAATCCAGGGGGTCAGTGTTGACATTGTGGAGGACTATAAATACCTTGGAGTACACATTGACAATAAACTGGACTGGGCTACAAACACTACAGCACTTTACAGAAAGGGCCAGAGTCGTCTCTATTTTTTGAGGCGACTGAGGTCCTTTAACATCTGCCAGAAAATGCTCAGGATTTTCTATGAGTCTGTTGTGGCCAGTGCGATCCTCTATGCTGTTGCATGCTGAGGGAGCAGGCTGAGGGTCGCAGATGCCAACAGACTTGATAAACTGATTCGTAAGCCCAGTAATGTTGTGGGGATGGAGCTGGACTCCCTCAAGGTGGTGTCGGAGAGGTGGATGTTGTCCAAGTTAAAGACAATGTTGGATAACACCTCCCACCCACTCCATGACATGCTGGTCAGTCACAGGAGCACGTTCAGTGAAAGACTGAGATTACCGAAAAGCACCACTGAACGACACAGGAAATCATTCCTGCCTGTGGCCATCTCCCTGTACAACTCATCCACTTAACACACTGTTTACTGCAACAGCTACACCCTTCTTGCACATTTTCTTTTTCAGCTATTTATTAATAAGTGACTTTTATGTATATATATGCCTGTATATAATGTGCTATTCTTAGTTAGTGTATTGTCTGTCTTTGTTAATGTTTGTTTATAATGGAGCACTGTAACGAAAAATAATTTCCCCTAGGGATCAATAAAGTATTCTGATTCTGATTCTGATATATGGAAGTAAAAATGAAAAGATGACCAATGGCAGACAGTAGAGGAATCCAGCACACATTGCCCTGTGTATTGAAAAGCATGTTTATTGACAGATTAAATGTGAACTCTCACTTCTTTGGCCCTGTCATTTTCCTGATGAACAACATAGACAGAATCAAACTTTAAGAAAAGGAAAAAACAAACAGTGAGCCTCTATTTGCATTTCTTTGAGAAAGGAATATTGGTTGAAATAAGAAACTGTTATGTTACAACAGTTTGTAAGGTATTAATAACAGGCAACAAAGATTTGACCTCATTAAAAATGGTTTTATTACATTTTTATTAGTAAAATAGTAACACTTTTATTCAAAAGTATCCCCATTTTACTTCATTGCCTCATTCATTTTTCATTACATTTACTTCATTTTGATTGATTTTATTGTATCTTGTTTTAGTCAGGCACATGTTTATTTTAGTTAGTTGGTTTATTTTATTTAAGTTGGTCACCATATTTTTGCTTTTCTAACTTAACGTATAGTATTGTAAAGTGATCCAGTGGCCTTTACAGCTTAAAGAGATGAAATCTTTTACATTTATAAAACTTACATATACTTACATTAGAATTAAGGTACTCTTTTCATGCAAGTATTTAATGTGGGCTAACATTATCAAACATCTTTGTTTGCAGTATCACTTGGTAGCCACATGATGGAGCTGTGTCTCAAGTGTTCATTCAACTCAGTGCTGATATGATGTCACTCTATCCTATGAGGGGCCGTACAAGCCAAAATTCATTCTTTCACTCTCACACACATACATTCTTCTCTCACACACATATATTTTCACTCTCACATACATATATTTTCATTCTTTCACTCTCACACACATACATTCTTCTCTCACACACATATATTTTCACTCTCACATACATATATTTTCATTCTTTCACTCTCACACACATACATTCTTCTCTCACATACATATATTTTCACTCTCACATACATATATTTTCACTCTCACACACATACATTCTTCTTTCACACACATATATATTTTCACTCTCACATACATATATTTTCACTCTCACATACATACATTTTCATTTATGCATTCCTACATTTTGCTCTCATTTACATGCATTCAATATGCATTTAATCTCACAAATAATATATGTATGTAAGAAGAGAATGCATACATGTCAGAAGAAAATATATGTATGTGAATGAAAGAGTATAGTGGAAACGGAAGGAGTTTAATGGAAACGGAAGGCTGGGTGTCTGTACCGCTGTGATTGGCTGAGAAGCACGCGCGGGTCACTTTCAAGTGTCTGACAGCATGGAGGGGGGAGAAGAAACTCCAGTTCTTCAGCAAGCTATCGGGGTGTTAAGAAATATTTTATCATCTCCTGAAACGGTCGCATCGTTGTCCTCGTCACTTGATCGAGATGGGACGGGCTCAACTTTTTTTTTTACGTGCGCTCAGAATAGTGGCACAAAAATAACGCCACAGTAACCCAGAAAGAGTAATATTTCAAACTCCGCCACTCTGTGCTTCTCTGCCACTGCCTCGTTTGAGTTTTGGACGAAATGGATTCTGAGATATTGCATTTCGTCATTTCGAGCTGATTGGAGACCAGAACAGCCAATCAGATATTTTTGCATCCAAGTCTGTGATTGGCTGGTTTTGTGGCACAAAAATAACGCCATAGGTCACAAAATAAACTTTTAAGATATTTTCATGCGAGAATGGTGCTGTGTAAACTTCAAATATCTGCTTGATTCATCAAGACATCACATATTTCCATAAGTGCTCTAACATTTTCGGAGATGCCTGTTACCTATGGCCTTATTTTTGTCCCACTATTCTGAGCGCACCTAAAAAAAATTTGAGCGCACGTAAAAAAAAAAGTTGAGCCCGTCCCATCTCGATCAAGTGACGAGGACAACGATGTGACCGTTTCAGGAGATGATAAAATATTTCTTAAAACCCCGATAGCTTGCTGAAGAACTCGAGTTTCTTCTCCCCCCTCCATACTGTCAGACACTTGAAAGTGACCCGCGCGTGCTTCTCAGCCAATCACAGCGGTACAGACACCCAGCCTTCCGTTTCCATTAAACTCCTTCCGTTTCCACTATACTCTTTCATTCACATACATTATTCTCTTGCATACATATATTTTCTTCTGACATGTATGCATTCTCTTCTTACATACATATATTATTTGTGAGATTAAATGCATATTGAATGCATGTAAATGAGAGCAAAATGTAGGAATGCATAAATGAAAATGTATGTATGTGAGAGTGAAAATATATGTATGTGAGAGTGAAAATATATATGTGTGTGAAAGAAGAATGTATGTGTGTGAGAGTGAAAATATATGTGTGTGAGAGTGAAAATATATGTGTGTGAAAGAAGAATGTATGTGTGTGAGAGTGAAAATATATGTATGTGAGAGTGAAAATATATGTGTGTGAGAGTGAAAATATATGTGTGTGAAAGAAGAATATATGTGTGTGAGAGTGAAAGAATGAATTTTGGCTTGTACGGCCCCTCATACTATCCCTCTTTCTCTTCTTAGATATATAGTGACCAGCCTCTTTATTAAGTACAGCTATTTCCATACCTATTACCTCAAATATCTGTTTAGCCAATCACATGCTCGCAAGCCAATGCATTTAGGCCTATAGAATAGGGATAATTAAAGTGAAGTTTTTACGTTTTTAATTTAAGTTTTGAACATGGCATGGTTGTTTCTGCTGGAAAGGCTTTTTGAGTATTTCAGAAAGTGCTGATGTGCTGGAATGTATGCCTTTTATTACATAGAAAGTACAATATTCTTTACTGGAACCAAGACTATTAAGTCTTAAAATGTTTAGTCAGTTGACACTTAGGCTAAAAGCAACAAATGACAGATAAATAATAATAAATCTGGCTTCTCATATTTGAAAAAACTTCCAGAAATAATTGTCTCTGAAGACAGTTCACAGTGTGTTCCATAAATTCCGGCTCAAGCTCAATCATGCAAAGAAGCCATGCAGAAGGGGTGAAATAATTACTTAATTCACAGCCGAATAGGTAAGTTTGCTTACTTACAAAGAAGTGAACAGTATCTAATTTTTTTATAGTTTCACTTTAATTGAGAGAAAGAATATCAGTGAAAGATTAAAAGAAAACACATTACACATCACATTAAATTGTAAACTGAGTTATATGTCATTGAGTTTACTAAGTATTTGATCCGCAAGCACATGACTTAATTATTAGTAGAGACTCCCTTGCTGGCAATCACAAGAGTAACACATTTCATTGGTCACCAGGTTTACACACAACTCAGGAGGGATTTCAACCTACTCCTCTTTACAGTCTCTAAATCCTTTAATATCCTAAATCCTGTTTGGCAACTAGCTTCTCCCCCTCCACAGATTTTCTATAGGGCTGAGGTCAGGAGACTGGCTAGACCAGTTAATGTATTTTTCTTTAGCCACTACTCCCTTGCCTTGGTGGTGTGTTTTGGATCACTGTCATGCTGGATGCTTGTGTTTAAATTTTGAGGACTCACAAATGTGTGCTCACTCCACACAGAAATACAAAGCAATGATGATTTTTTGCTTTCAAAAAGCTTTGTGCATGCTTATAGAACCTTAAATGCATGTGCACAAATCGCCTAATAAGCACAGATCATGTCACGTGCCATGGGGTTTTGATACAAATTCCACACTGCCAGCTTCACAAAGATCCACACATGTACGCTTTGTTTAAGTGTTAATTTCCTGTGTTTTTCCTCCCCAAAATTGGCATTTCTTTTTCTAAATAAACAGAACAGCTCATCATTCCTCTAATAGAAAACATGGATTACAGACACAGATTACAAATACTGATATGAACGTTAATATATGGTTTAAATAAGCTGGTGTTACATGCTGGGCATTCTTCTGCTGGGAAAAGTATGTCAGTGTTTCGCTGCACATCGGGGAACACCATGGTTGAACATCCCTGTGGATCATCTGAAGTCAGTATATGCTAACTAATCTCTAAATTCCAAATATAGACATAATCCAGTTAATGTGGGATATGTCATGGTCCCTCTCCCCGGCTGGCTCAATCTTGGCCACGTTTATTGTTTTCTTTTCTTTGTCTCCCAAAGAAGGCAGGCATCCAGGTACCTTTCTCTCTCTCCCAGTCGCCTCTCTGCCTGGGCAGAGCTCATTATTGGGCTCCTGCTCTTGGCCAACTCACCTGGCCTAAATATCTCCATTTGCTGCTCATTGACCTAGTTTCCTGGCCACTACTTAAGACTGTGGCTTGACAGAATAACACTTTGATCTTAATTTTGACATTCTCTAATAACCACTGGATAACACCAAGGTTAATATTGAATAATTCTGTCATCCCACAGTGAAACATTTTCTGCTCTCAGCTAACATCAGGCTAGACAATTCCTGTACATGGTTATAGGAGATCAAGTACTTATTTCAGTCAATAACAAATAAACAATTTCTAATTTTTATGTAATGTGTTTTTCTACATATTTTGTTTTTGTTTCTCCATTAAAAAACTATCATAAAAAATTGAGACTGTTCATTTCTTTGTGTACAAGAACACCACTACCACCATCTTATCTGGCCTCATTTAAAATGGACTGAGGCAAGCTGGAAATCGTTTCTATGGTCAGACAAATCAAACTTCAAAATTCTTTTTAAAAAGCTGGGACAGTGTATTCTCTGGACTAAAGGGTTCCGTTCAGTAAGTCCACTGAGTGCAACACATCGTACAGGATATCACCGCCCCATTTTTCTATGCTGAAGACACGTCTAGTCGCATCTTTAAAGCAGATGACCTTTGATGACATAAACACCCCTATCATCATAGCCATGCCTCAGTTCTCATGCTCTTCACCTAACTAAGAACAGCTCTGCCAAGTCAGGCTAGCTAGCTACTGCTAGTAGCTTAACTACCCCTGTTGGTTTTAACCGCCACCTTTGAGTTCATTTTTTTTGGCCGCCTGCAGAGTTTTTCTGTATAGTAATTTTGCTTTGTATTTTGATATTAATTAACATAATCCTTTGCTCCTACATGGGGAAGCAGTAGAGCATGTGGACAATTTCATGTGTTCCTGGATCTCCACATTATATCTGACCCGACCTGGTTGCTGAACACATCACACCTGGCAAAGAAAGCCCAACAAAAGCGTTTCTTCCTTAGGAATTCAAAACGGACCGGGCTCTCTTAGCTGTTTGTGAACTTCTACAGAGCCATAGTAGAAAGCATTCTGTCTTAGTATGTCAGTTCGACGGATCCAAAAGAAGGCCAGACGTATTGCTGCAGACCCGACCCACCCTGGCAATGGAACTTTTATACCGCTTCTTCCTGGAAAATAGGAACATAAAAACATGCACCACCAGACTGAGACTGAGAGGCAGTTTCTTCCCCAGAGCACATACTATTTAAATCATGGACATTTTCAGCAACACCAAAGAGAAAAACAAAATGTGGATTTGTCATAATTACAGGAACAAATGGACTTAAAACTTTTTAACACTGTGACATGTGTAGATCAGCCTTTACTTATATAGAAACAGATTCCACCTCCATATTGGCCAGCGTTTCCTGCTGATCCCATTGAGAACTACTGTTTCTTCAACAAAGAGTTCTATAAAACTGGATGGCTATATGAGCAACAGTGAACAAGTTTGATAACTTGAATGATGAATATGTAAAAATTCCTCTCTGATGTATTAAACAGTCAGGGAGATCTGAGAATCTAACAGATAAAGTAGCAAAGAGTGCAGTACAGACGCTGCCATACACGGTGCATCTTTCTTTTACCATATATTGCAACTGAATGTACACATAAAGGTGTTTCATTAGATTTCTAGCAATAGTGACAGATATATGAAGCCCAACCCAACAAACAGCTGGATTTGTGTTGGATGTTTCTTGTCTAAATACATAATGTTTGCAGGTGTGGGGAAACAGGTTTATGTTGTGCAGTGTGGTGGAAGATTACAAACTTAGCATTTAAGAGTTTTCCTAAATTGGTTACATCGGTGAATGATCTCTGCTGTTTGTGGTCAAGACCTACAGCACCGTGCAAATATATCAATACATTTACCACCGTCTGAGGGAATGAGTGTATTATAAACCAGTAGGGAATCCTGTCGAATCAATAGAATCACCAGATAGAGCTAATAATAATGCTAATAATAACAGACAGTCTTTAACCTGTCACATGTCACAGAGCTGCAACTCGCTTGAAATGTTTTACTTTGAATTCAATAGCAGGATTTAACACACCCATATTTTTCATTTTGTGTGTCCAGTTCCTACATGTGCTCCTCACTGCTGAACAGGTTTTCACACCCTGCTGATTGTTTCAGGTCCAGTCAGTTTGAGCACAATGGGAGAAATGGTCCACATTCATCGCTACTCAAGTTTGGATTTCACTGCAGCACGAAACGTGTGGTAATTCTGTTCAAGCTAAGTCAGTTTCCTTAAAAACTGTAAATAATCTTTTGAACATGCATTACTAACTCAGACTGTAACTGCACAAAAAGTCCAGATGAAAATTTTTATTTACTGGAGTCATAGTTTGCGAGCAAACCATGTGCCTGATGGTGGAAATTATTATTGAGTTACACAGTACAATGGCTTTGTCTAGACTAGGGATGCCTGAAGCGAGAGTGTATCATTTTGCCAGGGACAGTTAACAAGGTGGCACACAATAGTAAGCGGGACTAAGAAACTGATTATCTGTTGTTCTTCAAAAACAGAGCCCTTCAACGTGCATATTAAACAAAACAAAAATCACTATCATACATTTCTAAAGTGCTGGGTTTGTGTAGGCAGGCCTATGGTGGAGGTCTGAACAACATTTCCCTCTGAGTGAGCTGCTGATACAGCATGTCAGTCCTGCTTGATCCTTAAATGAGCAACAGTGCACCTGATGTTTCTCACATGACCTCTCGCTCAATGGGTCAACAGAACATCTGCCACAGGACAACAGTGACGGAACACACAGGCGAAGTTTGGACAAACCATGGGACCCGTGGTTACAGACCCATATTGGTCCTAAAGGTGTCCTTCACATGAGGTTTCCCAGAGTGAATGTGAATGGAACATCTGAAGCAGGACAGCTCTGATGAAAGGGAGGACGTTTCTCTAAAACCTAATTACCCACAAAAACCAGTTTGGTCCTGATGGTCTCCCTGCCTCATTTTTTTCCCACGGTGAATGTAGCTGTTGATAATAATGTGGACTGTGACTCCTGTTGTTAAATGTAAACATCAAATAACAGTTTAATAAAAACCTTGATCTGGTGTGTTTTTAAATCTTTATTTAACATTTTGATTTTACCAGGCTATAGAGTGCTCCGAGTGTATAATGGATTTAAAACTGTTTAAATATTCAGTTTTATACAGTCTTATGCTAAATTCTCAAATGACAACATTTAATTTCCAGATAGTTATGATATTTATAATAACTCTGTGCCTCTACAGAAAGTTTGCAGTTGATGCTATCTCTCAAACATTGATTATGTGAGCACTGGTGTGTAGCATCACTTACTAACAACAAGCCTCTAACACCGTCCGTGTGCTAATCTAGCTAACACATTAACGGACCCAACAGTAGGGGCTACAGAAGGGGGTTAGATGTTTTATAGAGATATAATATGTTAAGCTGTGAGTGTCATGATCCTGGGGTTTTACTCCACTTGTGAATGCAGCTGAGTAGAGGGATCTCAGTCTTCTTGACACCATAAATACTCCACAAAAACCTACTGGTCATAGGTCAAGTTTCTCTTTATGGTATGATAAATTTACGTTTTCATAAGACAAACAGTGGCACACTTAGGATTTTTTTTTAGCATTGTTAACCAACAAGCTGCAATTTAATTTTATAGATTCAGTCCCAACCTAAAATATTTGTAAAGTAATATATAATATTTTAATATATTTACAAAATAGAATAACAATCCTCCATGCCTGAGAATTTAGATTTAACTAGCTGGATTAGATGGGTTTTCAGAAAAGGAAGATGAGCTATTCTACCAGCTCACATGTCAAATAAGCCAATCTAAAATAAGCCAATCATTAACAAGCTAGCCCCTTTCATATAAAAATGATTACCACTTTGATTTTCCGCCCGATCTAGCCAGTACGAAGTGTGTCATAATGTTTTGGTGCCCACACCAGGCGGGTGACAAGTATATCTTGCTTGTCCCAAATGCTCTGGTCCCAGCAGTACTCTGGAGAGAGCAGCCTGCTTGGTTTATGAATCCAAAAGTACTTGTTTAGATGGCTCTCATCGTGCCACAGAGCTTCCACATTATTTAGTTTATCCTCTATGATGCCCAGATAACAGGCATCTACCAAATGCTTTACATTTTGCCACAGTCCTCCAAAGATAGCAGCATGGTAGTAGAAATCTCCAGTTTCCATGAAGGCTTTAGATTTGGGGTTTCTGTCGTAGGTAAACCGGGCTTTTGGTAATAATGTTGTAAATCCAAGCCCATTATGTATTCATGATTTGAATCCTGGGTTGTGTGAAATCTCAGAAATAAACCCTAGACAAAGTTAATCTGTGAACTAAGGTGTAGGTCTGTTAGGTTATGTTGTGGTGATCCTCTGGTTGAGGGATGGGTGTTCATACTGGAGTGCAAAATTAAAACCAATGGAAGATGGACAAGAAAAGTTCAAAGCCATCAGGTGCTCAGTTTAGAAAAAAGAGAAAAGAAGAGGAGGAGAAATGAACAAATGATACAGGTAAGCAGATGTGTCATTGGATAATGGCAGGTCATCCTGAAACAATCAGAATCAGAATACTTTATTAATCCCTAAGGAAATAATGTGGGTTACAGTTGCTCCAAGAAGAAATGGTAAAAATAGTAACAGTAACAGACTAAACTCCAAACAATACATTATGTTACAGATTTTAATATTAATTAGTCATTGTCAGTTGTTGATTTGTCCTGTTCTCATTGTATGACGAATTATGATGGCTGTTTGGTAGCCGTTTGCATACTATGCATACTCTCTCTCTCTTCATATGTGTGTGTGGACAACGGTTTTATGTTAATGTACAATCCTTAACATGTTTTGTGTGTGTATGTGTGTGTGTGTGTGTGTGAGGGGGGGCGCCAGAGGGAGTGTTCGCCCAGGGCACCAAACAGGCTAGGACGCCACTGCCCAAGCAACCATGGAGACAACATGCAAACTCCACACAGAAAGGATTTAAACCCAGGATCTTCATTCTGTGAGGCAATAGTGCTTTACAACATGCTACTTGAAGCCAGTTTATGTAAATCAGGGATGTCAAACCTATTTTACATCATGCCCCAAATACAGCACAGTTTTACCTTGTGGACCAGACCAGGGAAACTCCTGTTTCTATCACTATACAGACATTTAACTACAGTTCCCTGAGAAGTCTTAATATACAGAAAAGATGCACAATTTTAACTGTAAGTCAAAATACTAATGAATAATAAGTTTTTCTACATAACAAATGTACAAAAAGAAAAAAAGTTCTGGTAGCTCATTGACTAAACAAATGTTTGAGTAAATATTTCTATAATAGGTAGTGAAACATGGAAACCTTTCGGTCATTTAACTGTTGATCAATTATTTTTCCTTTGTGTAGTATCAATAGCAGTGGGAGATGTCTTTATCAATAGAAAAAGTCTGGGTGCCAGGGTCAGCATTATGTTTGACATGCCTGATGTAAATAATAAATATTGTTTTTCATGCCTGAGCATTTAGATTTTCCTGAGTTTAATCTTTAGAAAAAGAAGGTGAGTTGCTCTCCCAACCCACTTTTCTGCATGAAAGCTACTTTTGGCTGCAGGTGGTAGTGGGGGACAACCATAGGGGGTAGCTCCAAATGTAGTAATTTGGAAGATTCATTTTATTTATTTATTTGTTTAGGAATCTGAAAATCTTTCACTGGTTGGTGAATGTGTAAACCACTATACTATAGAGCCACTAGCCCACTTAACAGATAATAACCCAATATAAAATCAACAACAAGCTTGCACTTCTCTCACATAGGGGTTCTAATTTTAATTTCCTGTCCACTCTACCCACTACGAAGTGTTTCATAATGTTTTGGTGCCCACACTAGACGGGTGATAAGTATATCACGCTTGTCCCAAATGCTCTGGTCCCAGCAGTACTCTGGAGAGAGCAGCTTGCTTGGTTTATGAATCCAAAAGTACTTGTTTAGATGGCTCTCATCGTGCCACAGAGCTTCCACATTATTTAGTTTATCCTCTATGATGCCCAGATAACAGGCATCAACCAAATGCTTTACATTTTGCCACAGTCCTCCAAAGATAGCAGCATGGTAGTAGAAATCTCCAGTTTCCATGAAGGCTTTAGATTTGGGGTTTCTGTCGTAGGTGAACTGGGCTTTTGGTAATTTATAATAGTGGGCATGGAGCAATGCCACAGAATTACCCAGTGCCTCAGACCCAAATCTCCCCTTGAACTCCTGATCCACATCAAAACAGAAGACATAATGAAATTTGTGACGAATCTCTGACTCTATTGTTTCTGATATTGTTCTCATTCGCATCATAGAGATGTCCTGCCACCTCGTGTGCTTTTCCACTTGGACAATGTTTATGTTTCGCCGAGAAGCGAGTGTGATGTTTGGTACTTTCTCTGGTGAATCTGTGAACACGTAATACGTCACTGGTAATCCCAACATAAAATGTTGTTCTGCTGAGGTGAGGAAAGTCTTGAGGTAGGCATCCAGGTACCTTAATTAGAAACACAGAGAAAAACAATTGAGGTTTTTTTTAATGAGAATGCATAAAACAATTATGCTATCATGTTTTTTTTCTTGCACAAGCTTTAATGTCACGCAAGTAATTTCTTGTAGTCTGAGCCAAAGTGGGATGTCCCCCTTTTAAATAAATAGAACTGAAAGTAGTTAAAATTTCCAAATTCTAAACTTTCAAACCTGATAATAAACGGAAATGCTCTGTGGTAGAACCAAAGCAAAAACAAATACATTATTTTAACAATACAATAATTCATAGAAAAAATAAGTAATATTTAGGTAAAGCAACAAATACTTTCATACAGTGTCATACTGTCATATATATTTCCTCTTATAAAAAACAAAAAGAGATCCTACAGAAGGAAGTACTTTTTTCCAGCACATTTAAATACGCAAATATTTCAGTCCTCATGCATTCATCTTCATAACACAAATTGAAAACACATTGAACAAGCAAAGAACAACAAAACCCAATCTGATCAGATGTCCACATTTCCTACAGTCTATTGCTCAGGTGCCAGTGGTTAGATAAGAACCTACTCAGCAAGTGACAGCTGTAATTTATTAACAATTCGTAATAAAAGATTAATAGATTCTTACAAAAGTACTTAATAACTCCTTTAGTACATCAGCAAGAAAAACTTTGATGATGACGGAAAGGAGAGCAGCTCGGGCCATAAAACTGTCACGCTGAAGAGGTGCAAGCTCATTCAGCACTTTTAGATTACTATTAATGAGAATGTTTGAATGTACCACGTTTAACAAGATGTTTTGTCAACACACAACCTTCATTTTTCATTCATATTTTAATTCTCCCTGTAGATATTGACTGTTAACCATGTTCAAGCCTTTTAATTCAGCAGATTCTTTTGTTATTAATATTTACTTTAAACTTTTTTTTCAGCTGTCCTCACAGGAAAGCCACTGCAGACATATGCTTTATAGAATATGATGCTGAACATTAAACAGCATATAAAGTATTTAAAATGAGCTCAGTCTTAAACATATAGAGTAACAATATTAATCCAGTCTGACACTGATGGGGAACATTTCCTGCAAATTCATTGTTTTTACTTTGATACTTTATGCTTTTTAGGTGTTGTTGTAATATTTTGCTGATTATTTTCCTAAAGGAAGGGTTTGAAAAATTTCAGCTAATGGCAAATAATAGTAAATCATTTTTGGTAATATAGTAGATATTTATTCAATTAAAGAGTTAATAATATTTACAATTCTTCAGCTAGAAAGGAGTTCAAAAAGGTGAGGATGACAAGTTGAGTGCAGACTGGCAGCCCGAATGGTATTTTTTCATCCCATACGTGTATCTTATTAATTCGGTAACAAGATAGTGGAGGAAGTTGTTTCTGTCTGTAGATGTATAGGGTGGATGATACATTTGTTTGCTAGGTAAATGTCTAATTCACTATACAATGGGGCCATAGTGTTTTAAGGAAATACCAGTATCTTTGCATCTATGAATTATGCAAAATTTGTGATATAATCATACATACATACAATGTACTCCAATGGCAAAAACATGAAATTTTTAAAGACTTGACTTGGCCTTTGAATTAATGTTACATTACATGCTATTTTTCATTTACATTTTATGTGTCCCACCTTTTTTGGCATTGAATCATACAGTTCTCTCTATCGTTGTCATACTAGGTGATTACTGTCATAAACATAAACACAGTCTGCTTGCCACTTTTGTCAGCTAGAAGGCAATACTCTACAATATGCAGGAAAAAGAAACAACTTCTTTCTCATGTTCTGGAAAAACCAACCTTCCCACAGCAAACACAGTAAGAGCCACAGATGAATTTTTGTCAGTGTGCCCTTGGTCATAAAGAATGGAGTCAAACATCTCCTCCCAGATGATAGGAGCTTTCCAGGATGTGAATGTCTGAACCAATGGTCTGGCCCTGAATGAAATGAAAAAGAAATGTTGACATACAGTTAAGATCCTGGATTTTATACTGCCAAATCTCCACACTTACAAGTGTGAGAGATTTACACTGGGCCTCACCCTAAATGCTTAATACCACTTCCTTGTCATTTTTCTTTCCTTCATTCTACTTTTTTTTCATTTCTATTCTTGTTATTGGTTCTTTTATATACAGTATGTGTTAACTGCTGTGTGCATTCTCTGCTGGGGGAATATGTTACAAATAGGCAGCTTGTTAAGTCGTACCTTACTAAAACCACAGAAAAATCTCACTAAAAGCCCAGCTGTTACACAAAATTTGTGTCACATTATTACTTGAATGTATGTAATGTAATAAACATCAGGTACTATATAACTGTTTTTGTATTTGGTTTGATCTGTTTCACAGTTTATTTTAAACTGCTAGAATTTTAACTACTCGAACACAGACTAGAAAATTGAACAAGCAATTTGTCACCATGAATGCCTGTAAAATGAATTTCATGTTAACCTGGCAACAAACTAAAGGTAATTTCATGTTTCTTGTATTAAACTATGGCACAGCAGCCTGTAATGTTAGATTTATTAAGTTTAAAGTTTCAGAGCTATGCAGTCATCATTTTAATAATAAATGGCATGTTAAGATAAATAAATAAATTTTAACTGAATTTAATTGTGCTAAATCTGCAGCTTTAATAAATTTGCATCACTTGCATTTTACTATTGCTTTTAATGTTTTTTATAGGTTTATAGGTTATGAATATTGTATTGCCCTCAGATAATGTCTCTGACTGGACTAGGCAGCACTCATAGGTTCTTTCTTTATGGAAAAAGTGTCATATGATGTGTTTTCTGAGGGAGACACCAAAACCAACACTGTGTTTTGTTTTGTTTTTGTCAGAGTCCAGTACACTAGAGATTACAATAAATAGCACTAACAAAAAACTAAATTATGAATCTTTTTTGCCTTTAGGTATACATATTTTTAAATTCACCATCATTGATTTACTTATTTTGAGATCTTAAACATGGTCTTATAAAAATACTACCACCACCACCACTACAACTACTGATGCAAGGGAAGTTATAATTACCAGCTAGTGAGTCCACTTTCTTACCCAAAATTAAGTGTGTCATCCAAATTAATGTTGCATCTTGCTTCTGGTTTACTAGTCATTGGTAGTTTCGGCATCACGTTAGCATTTCTTAAAGATCTAAAGTTTTTTGGAAGAGATTTTTTTGGAGACGTTTTATACATTCACCACAACTTCGTTAGATACACTTTGCAAGTCTTAGCTTGTAATAATATGACCTTTGTTCCACACCTTAAATATAAGGAAGTAAAACCAACCATAACCAACAGCAGACAGCAGAAGATTGCAGAATATTTTGCCCTGTTTATCAAAAAACATGGTAATGCAAACAATGTATTCCTTAACCTGTGTATTAAAAAGACATCTTTTCATTCATCTTTACGCTACAACGACAGCAACAAAAAGGTTTCCTCGAGCACCAACACTCCTACCTCGTAGTTGGAAAAAACAGCTCTCTCATTTTTCTACTAAATAATTTGTTGGTACTGGTTGGTAGACAAAATCACACCTTAAAGAAAAGAAAGAATCTTAATTAAACAGAGTGCTTCCCTTTGGTTCAAATAAGAGATTATCTTGTTATAGCAAGAAATTGCAACCAAAGTTCCAAAGTTGGAATTAGGTTACATATAAAAAAAAGAGAGAGAAAATAAATTAATTTGCTAATAAGCCCATAGGTTTAACACTGAAAAATGACTTGTGGAACAGAAAGTAATCCCTAAAATGTGGGCACAGAGACTCGCATAATGTGCATATTTATAAAGCACTTTTTCTGAATAAACATTTTGTGGAAATACAAAATCGTCCTTTTTCATCATGCAGTAAAATACAAAAAAGTATAAATTACCTTTGTGGATAAAAAATTCACAGAGTAACTGGATTAAATCTCTGAGGGAAATGCTGCATTGTGTCTTGTGAAGTAATACACCCAGGCAATAAATTAACACTGCCACAGAAATCTACCCCCATGTGACCAGAAATGTTAGGGGTGGAGACAAAGTAGAGGATGACGCGGGCACTGCTGTTACACCTTTGGTATGGTCCACACAGGCAAACAGCACTGTACAAAAGCCTTGACGCACCTCTTATTTCTTTAGATTTTGCTGCCAAGCAGCCAGACCTTCTTGTAGTTTTGTTTTTAAATGGTCCTTTAAGCAAAGGTTCTTCTGGCTTTATTTATTTATTTATTTTTGTTTCACACATGGTACAGCAGTAATTCATTTCCCATACACAACCTTCCTTTCAATTAAAGTAACACTGTTTCCATGCACGAAAAGGAGCAGGAAGAAGAATAAATTCTTATGACACCTGCCCCCTATCTGTGACAATACAAGTAGGCAACCAAAATTACACTCTGACAATATTCTGCACATAACAAAACAAAACAAACAGAACAATATACTCAACAATGAGCAATACCACTAAATATCAAACTAAAAGGATAATTTTTTTCTACAATTAAATTCTGTTATTTTCAACTTCTTCATACTGGTTTATCATTTTATGAAACATTTGTACAACACTTAAGATAATCATTGAGGGAGTTCCAGTTTCTTATGCCTATGACTGTTGGACACATTTGCCTTTGTGTGGTTCGAGCAAACCGATGCTTAAAATAAAACTTCCTTCTGCCGTCCCCATTTTCTGAACACAATACAAATAAACTTTGTAACTTAAGAGGTAGTGTTTTATTTTTTGCCCTAAACATAATAATTAATGTCTGTAATTTCACTATATCTTCTAGTTTTAATAATTTCGATTTTATAAACAAACTATTAGTGTGTTCTCTATATTTAACATTATGCATAATTCGAAGCGCTCTCTTCTGTAATAAATATAATGGTTTCATATTAGTCACGTATGTATTCCCCCATACTTCAACACAATAACTCAGATAGGGTAGAAACAATGAGAAATATATTATTCTCATTGTCTTGTAATCTAATATATATCTTAGATTACCCATGATATAAGTACTTTCTTTAAAATTTGCAGCTTTTTCATTTCTTTAGTTCAATTCTTGTGCCTGGGCATTTGCGCTGGGGACCTTAACATAGGAAAGTAAATAAGCAAAAAATGATGATGCGTGCCAAAATACATAAGAACTAAACTGAAACTCAAAATCACAACAGGTGATTAATCATTTGAAATTTTTGGTTCAAATTGTCCTCAATATGTAAGGAGGAGAGCTACAACACTGATTCTCTACAACCATCTGATAAACATGGTGGTATTCGGGTGTTATGATACTTTAATTAACAAAATTTACAGACAACGATGAGCAGTAGCTAACCTTTTAATACACAATAGTATGCGTGGGAGAGATACGCCATCACGGGGCACCCAGCAATCTCTCTTGCACGGCTCTACAGTCAGATAAAGCATTCCACAACTGTTTTTTTACACCTTTGATCTTCTCCAAGTAAAGAGTTTACAATCCCTTATCACCTCTTACATGGTCATCTACAGATTGCTCTTGGTCTCTTCCCCCATCCTCAAAGACAACAAAAAGACTTCACAACTTCCCGATGGTTAGGGACAAATTCAGTTTGCAGGATGCTGTAAACAAACCAAACTTCTGACCAAACTGTTTTGTTTCACTTAATACGCCTTAAAATCTGCTGCGCCTTATGTATGAAAACAGACCCATTCATCGTCAATGCGCCTTATAATCCGGTGCGCCTTATGGTCCGAAAAATACGGTAACACTCATGCTGGTCCACTGTGTCCATTTCACACTTTGCTTCTCCAAACTGTGAAATGGAAATAAACTAAAATCTCTCAATGTTGTTCCTGCATCTTGCTGCAACTTACTGCAACTTCTGCATGTGTGTCCTTTTCACGCTATGGAGAGGCACTGTGGTGTCTATTACAAGTTTTGCCGTGATACCAGTTTGTATAGTGGTTTTTGCAATTTGCAAATTGATGAGTATTCATCTCATAAATCATGACACCAACATAAGCTCCCTTTATCATATATTTCTTATATTTCGTACATTTTGTTATATATTGTATTATTTAATTTTGCTCAGTCTGTTACTGTTCTTATTGTCTTGGAGCAACTGTAACAACATAATTTCATTAGGTATTAATAAACCATTCTGATTTTGAAGCCTGTTAAAATGGGGAACATAATATGTCCAACCTTCCCACAGCAAACACAGAAAGATGGCTTTTGACTGAAAAGACTGGGGGCAAACATCCCCTCCCAGATGACGGGAGCTTTCCAAGATATGGATATCGGTCTTAATCAACATATGGTTTCTGCTTATCAGCTGCAACTGTAGATGCTGCTTATCAAGCGCTTTCCTCACCAGTTGTTTGCACTGCCCCGCTCTATGCTTCAAATATTTAGTTACTCCTTCGCCTCCAAGAATGGGAATGGGCCTTATAATAAATGTAGCCTTTTATTTTGTTTGCCGAAGTACATGGGCCTTATCAAAACACAGTTTCTACTTCATTAACTGCAGGTTATAGGCGTAGCAATAGTTTATCAAACTCTTGTCTCACCAGCTGAAACTTCCAGCCCTGCCCTGCTCTCTCTCTCAGTTATTTAGTTACTTCCTGCCCTCCTTTAATGGTGTTGGAGCTTGTAATAAATGTAGCCTTTTTGTAGGTTTGGAGGTATAACTGAAAATACCTCCTAAATACCCAGACAAGCCTCCTGTAGCCCTTTACTGATACATGCAAACATACATGGAAATCCAGTTAATAAGGCAAAAAAAAAAAAGTACAATTGTAATAAACTTAAAAGTCAATATATTGCGTGTCCACCTTTATTTTTGAACACAGACACACTTGGAACTTAGACAGTTTTCGTGTAATTTCGTGTTAGTAGTTTTCAGGAATAGTTCTCCAGGTTTCTTGACAGAGAATCAAGACTCCTCTTTGGATGTTGGCTGCCTTTTATTAAGTCCTCTGTGAGGATGCATCATGCTCCATCGACAATTTCAAAGTAAAGTCTGTGGAAAGGTCAGTCCATGACTGATAATGCTACACTGTGTGCTGTTCCACCCATCGGCGTAACTTTGTGCTGAACATTTGGGGGGGGGGCAAGATCCCTGTCTAAATAAACAAATAAATGTGGGTAAATTCCCAGATGATTAGACATGCAACTATTTTGCTGGTAATGACTGAAATGAGTAAAGAAAATTCACAGGCTATTTATGCAAGACAATTCATAATTTTTTTTTGGGGGGGGGGTTATATTGGTTGGGTCTGATTATTGGGGGGGGTCATAACCCTCCTAACCCCCTTGGGAATTACGCCCCTGGTTCCATCTAAGAATGCATTTATGCTAGCTAATCACATTGTTTCCATTTTGTATTGCATGGTGGATCAAAATCAGATGGAATCTTTTTGCATTCCTAATTCCCCATCACCACCACTATTTTACAGATGACTGTAATCTTTTGCTGGATATTTTTTTCTATTTCTTAAGAACATGACTTTAAGTAATGTTATACTATAGCTAAATCTGTTTATGGTGTGTCACTGCCTTGAGTGGCCTCTTACCCATTAGGCTAAAGGTGCGTTAGTGCTAACTTTTCTCAGAAAGTTATTTCTGTCCACTCTACCCACTACGAAGTGTGTCATAATGTTTTGGTGCCCACACTAGGCGGGTGACAACTATACCCTGCTTGTCCCAAATGCTCTGGTCCCAGCAGTACTCTGGAGAGAGCAGCTTGCTTGGTTTATGAATCCAAAAGTACTTGTTTAGATGGCTCTCATCGTGCCACAGAGCTTCCACATTATTTAGTTTATCCTCTATGATCCCCAGATAACAGGCATCTACCAGATCCTTTACATTTTGCCACAGTCCTCCAAAGATAGCAGCATGGTAGTAGAAATCTCCAGTTTCCATGAAGGCTTTAGATTTGGGGTTTCTGTCATAAGTAAACTGGGCCTGTGGTAATTTATAAAAGTGGGCATGGAGCAAAGCCACAGAATCACCCAGTGCTTCGGACCCAAATCTCCCCTTAAACTCCTGATCCACATCAAAACAGAAGACGTAACGAAATCTGTGACGGATCTCTGACTCTATAGCTTCTGATATTGTCCTCATTCGCATCATAGAGATGTCCTGCCACCTCGTGTGCTTTTCCACTGGGATAACTTTTATGTTTCTGTGAGACCCAAGTGTGATGTTTGGTACTTTCTCTGGTGAATCTGTGAACACATAATACGTCACTGGTAACCCCACCATAAAATGTTGTTCTGCTGAGGTGAGGAAAGTCTTGAGGTAGGCATCCAGGTACCTTGATTAGGGAAACAGGGGAAAAAATTAAGATGTTATTAACAAGTTGCCACAAAATAATACATTAATTACCCAAAACTGATGAACAATAAGTAGTTTGTTGAGCTAAAGTTCAATTGCACCTGCCGGGAGGGGTAATAACAGTCTGATGCTCTCCTCAAATGTAGGCCTTGGTAGTCTGATCCCTAGTTGCTGAAAGTGATTCTTCAGATGTCATCAATTGTGAATGAATCGTAGAATTTCTGCTTTAATTCAAGTTTTTTTTAAACAAAACAATCGAATTCACGCTTTAGGAATCACTGCCATTTTGACTAATAGCCCCCCTGTTTTCCGAGGCTCAAAGGTAACAGGGCAAACTAACAAAATTTTAAATATGCAGATTGTTTTTAATAATTTGATGATAATTCTTTGCAGTTTGTAACTTCTGTAACCCTTTGTTTAAGACACAGTCTGCGAAATGTATAATTTCAAGACTTTTGGGTCTAGTATCCCAGAGTTTCTTGCAGAAGCCTATTTTGTTCAGTGCATGGACAATGTGCAGAATGTGTTATGGTCCTGGGTCAGTTTGTCCAGTGTTTGAGATTTTTGTCTGTCTAGTGTTATTTATTTAAGTATTACATTCTTGGTTCTCTTTATATTGTTTCGTATAGATTGAGTTGTGTTCTCAGTTCCTACTTACGTCAGTTTAATTCCTACCCCATTGTTCCCTCCTCTTGTGTTAAGTCTCCTGGTTTAATTATGTTCGTGTATTTGTTTCCCTGTTCATTTATCACATTCCTGCTTTATTTTTGTTAGTTCTGTGCTGCCAGAGAGTCCTGGAGTCCTATGCCCTCATTTCCGTCAACGGCAGCTTAAATCCCCTCCCCCCTTGCACCTGCAAATCATTGATCGTCTGGAGGTTGTGAATTTAAGCACTGACTGTGGTTTTGATTCTCTGCTAGATCATTACTAACACTGCAGTGGTAAGTTAGCTCTTTTTTGTCCTTTGTTTGCTGTGCTACAGCTGTTTTACTGGAAAACAATAATTCACCCAAAAGACTTGACTGACTTTATGGACATTCCATCTCTCAACTGGCTTAATTCTTTCATACCACCACCGCTGTGGTATTTGCCGCTGCTATTTGGGTTTGGGAAGGTGAAATCATGACACATACAGTGATAGGTGAGAGTAACTGTGACCTTTGAGTAAGTTTGAGTGAAAGTTTTTTAAATGAAGAAGAGATATCACGCTCTTGGTCATGGTCATGTCCTAGGCACTGACTCACGCACAGTTGTACCTACACCTCCTGTCCATCCCTAGGTTAGTTACTGTCAGAAATATTAAAACAAAACAAAACCAAAACCAAAAACACTGCTTCTTGATAGATAGATGAACTAACCTTCCCACAGCAAACACTGTGAGGGCCACAGATGACTTTTCTTCAGTGTGCCTTTGATCGTAAAGATTGGGGTCGAACATCCCATCCCATATGATAGGAGCTTTCCAAGATGTGGATGTCTGAACTGATGTTCTGACCCTGAATGAGATCAACAATAAATGTTAGCATACATTTCAGCTAATTTCTTTCACAAACTTACAACTTGTATGAATGAATCTCAGACATTAAAATATGAAAATTTAACTTGGAGTTATCTTCGTGCTGTGTAGATGTTTTTCATATGTCAAATATTTTTTGGTCAACCAGTGAAATAGCAGACTTAATTGGCTTTAATTTGAGGGTCTAAACAAAAGGAATTGCAAGCATTTTTATACACAATCTCCTATCCCTATGCATTCAAGTGTAGTTAGGGGTTTCTTCTCATAACAATGTTCATTATTAATACTATGTCAAGAATTCCTTGTAGGTAATAGTAGTGTGAACCTCTGGGCATATAAAAGCTCAAACATTTAGTTATTTTTGATACTTCAGCTCGTCTTCACTGTGACTTTCTTCAGTTGTTGTTCTTGTAACCCTTTAGTTTTATCCCTACTTAGTGAAATATATGCTTGATCAGGGACACCATGTGATAGGCTGGATTACTTTTTTCTTCTTAACATTCTGGTTGAGCTTAGCTTCATCTGTCTAATGACTGCTTTTTGCGAACTCTTCAAGAAACTGGAATATACATATATATATATATATATATATATATATATATATATATATATATATATATATATATTGAGAAGAGGTATTTTACTGTTTTTTTACTGTTATTTTATCATTGCATCAGAATCATATAACAAGCATTGCATTAAAGCATTTATTGAAGCTATTGACATTACACTAAAGTTTGTATTACAGTGATTGTTATAACCTCATGTTAATCTTCTATTTACAGGTGTCAGAATAATCATATAATCTTTCATTGCAGGTGTAACCGTGATCATCTTTACACATATTGCAGTTTGGTGCTTATTATAGAGTTGTGCTCAAGTTAAGAAGGGTTAAAAGCTACAGTCAGCGGGATGTCTGGCTGATCTATTGAGTGAAGTGACTTAGAGCATCGAAGGCCGCACACACTTGCAAAACACTTATATCATGTTATTCTTTATGATCTTTTATTCAGTTATATCTTTTGTTAAGTTCTAAGTAGTGGCAGTTGATTAAACAACATTTATTCAATATTACATACCTGATTCAGATTGTTACACACGAGCTGAGAGGTAAAATAGGGTGCATTTGAGGTTAGGATACAGACACACACACACACACACACACAGTTAGTGGCTTCATGTTTAGGTGAGAGATCAAATAACAATCTGCAAATCCTTGTAGCTGCAATGTTGTGTCTCCATAAGGGACAGTTGGCTCCAGGAGATAAGTGGAAGTCAGTGCCTGCCCTCGAGACGGAGAGAATGTTCCTTTTTGGTGTCAAAAGTTGTCAATACTTATTGTATTGTACCTGCTTTACGCGTGAGGGGGCGTTCTAATACCCTGATTTCACAAAACTATTGTTGTGTGGTTTTTGGGGAGAGATCTTATGCTGTCTGCATACAGTGTTCATCTCCCACACGTGTGTTCATTAAAATCATCATTTGACTCAACCCGGCCGGACCAGTATCCATCTCCAATACTTTTGAACTCGTAACATTTTGGGGGCTCGTCCTGTGGTATTGGGGTGGAAGTTGGAGGCTTGGACGGTCCAAGGTAGTCGAACGGACAGGCGCGAGCCAGTGGTCTGAAGTGAGTGGGCACGCCGGCATATCTAAAGGTAAGGCACTACCTGTTGAATCATTTCCAAAGTGTGCCAAATTGGACTGTAAAAACTAATTAAAAGTCTACTCACTGAAATTACTGGTGAGGGCCTGTTTTGATTTTGGTGAAAATCTCATGAGAATTGAAGTTGAAGTAATGATAATGGAAGTTTTTAAGTGGGTTTGAGTCCCAAAGTACTGAGTAAAGAGAAAAAAGAAAAGGAAAACAGTGAATGTGAGTTCGAGGCTCACGTAGGAAATAGGGAATTGGTCATTTTGTGGGTTAGAGTCCCCATTGGTCATAAGGTTGAACCTGCGTCAGTCATAAACTCTTTCTAGGGTGTTGACTGTTGTTTCAAAGTATTATAAATTTTTTAGAACGGCAGTTGGACTGCTAAGAAGCGCATAGCCCGGAATTTATGTTCCCTCCTTGCCGTGGACGCACGACATTGACCTATCGGCGAATAGGGTTAGTTCAGTTTGGCTTAACTGTGGGGTACAGGGCATCCCGGAATAAGCTAGGAGTTAGAGTCTCCTTACCGTTTGGAACGGTAGTCTGCGCTTTTTTGGCCAGCAGAAACCGGGTTTCGGGCGTGTAACCTTAACTTAACACTTCGGAGAAAGCCTTGGCTGTGGAAGGCCAAAATAGAGCTTCAGGCAAAGTTTGGGTTGGTTGACGCTTTTAAATTCAGTTAGGGCATTAGAAATTGGGCCACTGTCCGGGACGGATACTGGTTTAAATTGATCGCAAAAAACTCAGGGAGTTAATCGGTTGGACCGTTAATTTAAATTTGTCGAAATTGTGTAGGCGCTAAGCTGTCAGGCTTGAGAGTGATTGTAAATATAAGACGTCTTTGTAATATAAAATAAGAGAGTTTGGTCTGAAAGGAGGCTGTGTGTGTCGACAGCGCGCTGCAGCGCTGTGAGCTATTTTTAGACGGTGTGTGAACATGCAAATGAGGTGGCTGCTGTGAAGCGCACAGAGGACTTTCACTTTCTGTTTAGGGTGTTATTGAGTTTTATAATTATGATTTGCAAATATTGTTAAAGGCCTGTAAATAAGATGCTGGTTTTGTTCACCATAATAGAGCAAATGAGTTTTGATTTATTGCTGTGAATATATGATTGATGACTGCGGTTGGCATATTTCTCTTGTGATGCAAAGCTGGATGTTTTAGAGTTTGCTTGAATCAAAAGCATTTTCAATGTATACGTGATGCTATAAGAGTTTGAGTTTCTTTTTCTTTCAGCTTGAGAACACATAGATATTTTTGATAAATCCAGTTACCTTTTGATTTTAGTATAATGTATGGTGTATTTAAGTATGAGTCACTGCTTAAATACTGAGGTTATATGAGTGTTTACAATTTGGATTAACTGCTGCGAGTTAATTTGAAACAAAATTTGAGTGTATTTAGAAAACATAATGCGCGGTCATTGATTACAGCAAATGATATGAGAAGATCAGGTGAAATTGTTAAAGAGTTATGAGCTGTCTTGATACAGAGAAAGTGGAGTTTTGTCATCCTGGAAGGATTAAATGATGCTCTGCCTCTGTGGTTAAGTGCAGACATAGGCTTTAAGCAGTCATGAGCCACTAATAAGCGTGACAGATTAATAAGCTTAAATAAAGTACATTTGGTGAATAGCTCTGATAGAAGAAAATCTATGAGCACACAATGAAGTGAACTTGTTAGGGGCAGTTTAATATCAGTCTTGTGAAAGGTTGAAATTGATTTGTATTTACAGACAGACCTTAAAGAAAAATTTTATTTTATTTGAAATTGATAAAATCCAAGTCAGATACAGTTACATAGAAACTAGAGATGGCACGATACCACTTTTTTATGTCCGATACCGATACCGATATCATACATTTGGATATCTGCCGATACCGATATGAATCCGATATAGTGTGTTTTTTAATCAATAAAACTGTTTTTTTAATATCTTGCTGCATTTTGTATAAGTTCATACTCAAGTTTAAATAAACAACAACACTAAAGCTATTCTGTTATACCTGCATGTAAAAAATACACTGCACCCAAAATATTTCATAGTTCAGCAACACTGATCAATCTAATAAACTTAAACCTGCTCCATCCTCCCTATTCTGGTATTTTAAAGAGTACTTAGCAGAAATATTAAGCAACCTAACTAATAGGGTTGCAAACTCCCAGCAAAAAAAAAATAGGGAACCACCCTCCACCTCATGATGCTTAATCGATGTAATCAACTTTAATTTGATGCAGGGTGAAAAAAAATGCACAGAAATAAATTATTTTTCAAGAATAATTAAATAGATTCAACATCTTTCTTCAACAGAATTGCAGAATTCACAGATGGTATCTTCCCAAAGGAAAAAGTAGTATAGCTTACTAGGGTATATTAGACTTAACAGTTACTATATGCAGTAATGGACTTCTATACATTTAAATCAGATTAAAACTTTGGGTGTAAGATTCAGATAATTATTTATTAAAAGCTAGATATTTTAAATGAGAATAAGAAAGAAAAGTATGTCTTTGTGCCCCCTTTTCCCTGTTCATGCCCTATCGGCCCCCCTGGCTAAACTTTGCTAGATCCGCCCCTGCACAGTTACCAGCCGTCAGCTACGTAGAAAAGGATCCTGGTGTAGAAAGTAATATTAAATAAATTCTAACAACAGCTTATCAAGCTTAAAGGTGCTGCTGTTGTTCCGCCGCTGGTTTCCTCTTTCTGGTGCAAAGTGGGCCAAAAACAAAGAAGAGAGACGGACTTGCGACAGAAAAGCCGATCAGCTGATCATTGATCAGTTTCACGATTGAAGTAGCCGCAGGAAGGTGAGGGAGAGAGAGAGGCAGTCGCTCCATATATCGGTTGTTAAGCTTAACATGGGAATGCTTTATAAACATTCAGAGATGAACTTACACACTTGCTTTACTTCTCTCTGGGATCACTTCCTCGGAGATGAAATGCTGGTTTGGTAGCGAGGCTACAAATACACACAGCCGCTCTATCACGTGATGCACACTGCTCCGACATGCTACGGTTATGAGCCGAGTTACGCCCTGTCGCAAGTTTTGTGAGGTGTTTTTTTGATATTTAATGGATCGGATTACATTTTTTATTTCTCGCCGATATCCGATCCAGTAATTTAGGTCAGTATCGGACCGATACCGATACGTAATATCGGATCGGTCCATCTCTAATAGAAACCCAGCGATGCTTTTGTTTGCGTCTTGTCACATTGAAATTTCACATCTGGAGGGGCTTCTGGAGGTGAACTGTGTTTGTTACGGAGAGACAGAGGACAGGGAAACACCTTATGAGGTGTCATTGTGTTCGGAAATAGAGGTGGACGATTCAGATGCCTTTGTGTACCGTTGTTTTCTTTTATTTCAGGGTTTGATTGAGCTAGCCATGAATAAGGACGACCCCGCTTAGGAACCCTCAGAGGCGGCTGAGCTTCTTTTCTCTATGGTAGAGGCTGTAGAAAACGGGACCGACTTTGATATATTTTCATAAACAGTAGTGGAGTTATTTGTTGAGACGCTCTGAAGTAATAAGTGATTTAAAAAGAGATAATTGTGTGTTTGAAATCGTGTGGTTGACATTGTCTGTTCGTGACTGTGTGCTTGAGATGGTTAACGGTGTTTGAAATAAAGGAGACTGAGTGGAGTGTTGTTGTCCAGTGTTGAGACATAACGAGTGAAACTGTGAATTGTTTAGGAGTTTGGGTTTGACCGGTCTATCGCTCTCTCACTCTTTCAAGAGCACGGTGTGTATCTATCATGGTGTGATCTAGTGTAATAGCACCTTGAGGCAACTTTTGTGGCGATTTGGTGCTGTGTGAATGAATTGAGTTGAATTGACTTATGTGGCTGTAACGTGCACAGAGGACAACATAAAGTGCGAGTGGTTTTATGAAATTATATGGGAGAATGGAGGGCTGTGATTGAATGTGAACATTGGTAAACGCACGGTGAGTTTCTGACGTGCTGGGTTAACTGTGTGTGTGTCACTGAGCAGGTGAGGAGGAGAAAGAGACTGCTGGAGTCAGAGACTAATTCTGAAACGGAAAGGGAGTCGTAGCGGGGTGACCCAGGAGGAGTCGAGGAACGTCACTTTGTGTTTGTGTTTGTGTTTCAGGAAATGGCTGACAGCTCGAGTGTGACATCTACTGGGTCTAGGGGCTATAAGCCTCTGAAGGAGCAGCTTGAACAGCTCAAGAGAGCCATTCGCTTGGCTTCCCCTGGAGCATCAAAATTAGCTGAGAAGGAGTGTAAAACTATGGATGCTGAGGTAAGTAAACTCATTGCTTCCCAACAGAAAGGGCTGGAGGATAAAATAGCCCTAAACATTGTGCTCAAAACAGAAGGAGAGAGATGTGAACAGAAACTGAAACAACTGGAAAAGGAGGCAGAGGGACGTTCAGTCAACTGGAAAGCCAAGAGAGAAATTAAGGATCTAAAGGAAAGGCATGCAAAGTGCTGTAAGTGGCTGTTCTTGTGTAATGGAGCATCTTCTTGGATGAAGGAGGAGGTGGAGATGACTCCACCAGAGAAGGAGGATGATATGGGAAAAGCAGGAGACATGGGGAGTATAATGGAGTCTTTGAAACAGCTGAAGGAGGAAAATAAGAAGCTAGAGGACCAAATGAAGGATTTGACTCCAAGGCCAGAAGAAGCTAACAGATATCACACACCAAAACTATATCCTTGGGCCGCATTATCGCCTAGTGCCCCACCACCACCATATGTCATGCCTGTGATGACCCTTGGAGGGGGACAAGTTCATGGCCCAGAGGGACAAACTGGAGTGGTTCTTGGAGGAGTAGCAGACGTTGAATATACCAGTGCACCCCTAACTATCCCCGAAGAAGGGTCAATGGCAGTGGAAGGCCAGTCCCACAGTGGGGGAGGGAGAATGATAGCCTCAGCTGCAGATGAAGGCTCAACCTCGCCTCCCCGTTCGCTTAACAGAGACATGTCAGGGGCCGAAGCGTCACTGGTGGGACAGCCAAGGCAGGGCAGAGAGGCTGAACGGAAATGTCATATCCTCCCCTAAAATGGAGGATATGACATCACCCGGGGACGGAATTGCACGGCCAACGTTTCACGAGTTGCCAACACCAGCAAGAGAAGGGCAGGCCCAAACCAGTAGGTCAGCGAGACCTGAAATAACGACTAAGGCGGAACGCTGGAGAGGAGAAGTGCATGGACGTATGCATGAAGCCCCACGTGCGCTATTGGAAGTATTGAAGACGCTGGATGTCGTAAGGCAGAAAGTAAGGAAGGGCATGTCAGAAGAGGAGAATGAAGACGGTGTGACTTCATTAGCAGAAGAGGAAGATGAGGAGGAAGGAGACAGAGGAGGAGTCGAGTCAGAACCAAATGCAGGCATAAATCTGAGAACAAGACTGTCACGACTGGGGCAGCAGTCGTGTGATGAATAAATGAGGACCCAAGATGCAGACGGTGATGGAGATGCGAGTGGAGGTTTATTTACAGTGAAGATAACAGAAGTGAGGGCAGGACTGAACATAAACCTAAACTGGGTGAAACTAACAAACAAACCTGGAACATAAGGTCAGCGGGAGAAACTCAGAGATGGCAGATGAGGACAGCAGAACAGGGAGACGTAGAGAAACATAGGGAATGAACACAGACGACGCGACGAGGAGCACAGGCAGACACGCAGTATAAATACACACACCAGGTAATTAGGAAATGGCAGACAGGAGGGGACACAGCTGGAACTGATGGACCTAACGAGACACAAACCTACAAAGTAAAACAGGAAACTCACAGACTGTTTTACACAACCAACTGGGGACACGAACAGAACACAAAGGAGAGACACAGGTAGGAATGAAAGAAACACACAACTCAAACCCTAAGAACAGATACAAAATCAGAATAAACTAGAAGAATGATAATAATAAACTTAAAGCGCTGGGTCACCGACCCAGGACCATGACAAAGACGTGTGAAGAAAGAATAAGGACTGAGACGGCCCATGTTCAAGAGCTCAAAGGGAAAGGGAAAGTTGAGGCAGAGTAAGAAAGTGATTTTTGAACCCTGGTTTTAACCTGCCTTTAATAGCAGGCTCAAGAAATGAACCAGTCTATCGTGCATACAAAGTAAGAGATTTGGAAGCATTGGTTAAACAACTTCCACCAATAACTGAGGGTGGAGAGAGCTGAAGTGATAGCCCTAACTTGAGCTCTGAGGTTAGCTAAGAACATGAGAGTGAACATCTACACTGACTCAGCGTATGCATTTGGAGCAGCTCATGTGGAGCTGGCTCAGTGGAAAAGAGCAGGGTTCAGAACAGCAACCAATGCACCTATTTGCCACAAGAAGGAAATGGAGGAACTGGAGAAGGCCCTGGATGATCCAGACGAGGTGAGTATCATAAAATGCAAAGGGCACTCACAAGGAACCAGCATGGTGGTGAAAAGAAACCAGAAAGCAGATGAAGCCGCAAAGGAAGCAGCAGGCTACAAACGACAGACAAATGATACAGGTAAGAGCAGAAGAGGAAGTGACCACTAACATGACTGAGGAAGTCAAACAGGCTCAGGAGGAGGCATCCCCAGAGGAAAAGGGGGTGTGGCAAAACAAAGGAGCCTGGCAGGATGGAGGCTTGTGGCGGGGGCCAGACGGGCGTCCCGTGTTAACAGCCAAAATGGCGAAACAGAAGGTGAGTGAGGCCCACGGGCTTGGCCACGTGGGTGTAACACAGATGGAGAGGAATTTGTGTCATTGGTGGCATCCTGAGTTGAGAGAAATGATAAGGGAAAAGGCCAGAATGTGTTTAATCTGCGGGGCACACAATCCCAAGCCAGCGGTCAAACGAGAATCAGGTAAGTTCCGGATGCCTGAGAGGCCGGGAGAGGAGATTGTCATTGACTTCACTGACATGATTGATCCAGGGCCTGGCGGAGTGAGGTATTTGTTGGTGTGTGTAGATGCTCTGACCAGCTGGCCAGAGGCATGGGCTACAAAAAAGGAGGATGCTAAGAGTGTGATTAAGTGTTTAATCAATCATTATATTCCTCGACATGGGTTTCCCAAGAGAATTAGATCAGATAATGGAACCCATTTCAAAAATCAAGATTTGGCAGAAGTGGAGAAAATGTTGGGAGTTCAGCACAAATTTGGGACAGTGTATCATCCTCAATCTCAAGGGAAAGTAGAAAGAATGAATCTAAATTTGAAAAACAAATTAGCTAAAATCTGCGCACAAACGGGGCTAAATTGGGTCCCAGCCCTGCCAATTGCTTTGATGACCATAAGATGTTCTGTTAATCAATCCACAGGTTTTACACCCTACTAGCTGCTAACTGGGAGACAGTTTCCGGCACCTTGGACGGTGGTCTCGGTGGAGCAGGCCACAAGAGGGAACAGGTCTCACACAGACTATTGGAACAAATTAAAAGCGCTTGTGTCCAGTTTCACAAAACAGGTGACTTGTGAAAGGCCCACAGAGGAAGGAGAGGTCCCAGACGCAAAGGCGGTGTGGCTGAAAGTCATTAAACGCAAGTGGAGGGAACCCCGCTGGACTGGTCCATATGAGGTAACCGCCCGGACAGCTACAGCGGTCCAACTGAAAGGGAAAGGTGACACCTGGTACCACTGGACGCAGTGCGCAGCTGCACACGAGAGCTTGGTGGGGGAAAATCAATCTCCACCCAACACAGGAGAAAATCAGAGGCAGAATAAATCCTCTCACCTGTGCAATGGGCCGACCGGTAGTCTACCCGGAAGGCCGAAGAAAGAAGAGCAGCCTAGGAGCGGCCAGCGAAAAGGAGCGGTAACAAATTGAGTATCTGAGGAAAAAAGGCTTTAACAAAAGAGATTTGAACTTTTATGCTAAAACACAAAATTTATATAACACAATGCCATCACAACAACCAGAAACCCGTGATGAGAGAAAAGCTATTAAGATGTTACTTAGTATCATGTTTGATGTCGGTTATGATATTAATCACAGCTATATGTTTTTTGCTTTATTTGTTGCATGACAATGCAGACCGGCCCACGCAAACTGTCTGAGCACGGAGGCCATGCAAGCCCAGCACCATCCGAGACACCGTTTAGTGAAATCGAACCGTGGGTGAGAACAAAGCGCGAGGTCTCAGGTAAAAAGGATGAGTGTCTCAGCACATATGGTGGATTAGAATTGGACTATGTTAACGGTTCCACAACTTCCTTTACGTTTGATCTGTGTGATGTTGTTAATTGTAAGGGAGCAAGCAGTAGCTGGAGAGGATATAATGTGTGGGTCTGTTGGGACTATTCAGTGAGTACACATTGCGAAAGGGGAAATCGGTCTTATAACGGTTGGTGTCGGAATTGGAATCAGGTAAGAGGTTACACTGGGGAAAATTGGGAGCCGTCAGAACTAGGACCAGAGAACAAGCTAAAACTTCAAAGAGATTATAGTCCATCTAAAAATACGTTGACTTTGTTATTGGGAAATTGGCGTCGGAAAAAACCTGTATATTTAGTTTTGGGTGTGGAGACTGCAGGAGCTGATCCAAAAGGGATAATTAAGGTTAATTTCCTAGAAAAGAATAATCCCATAAAGCCAGTTAGAGAAGAAATGAGAATACACGCGATTACCAATCCATTAAACTCTGTTACATCTTTTACAGGGCACGAGGGAAACGGGTCGTCGAATGCTGTACCAGAGGAACGGGAACCAAAGGATAAATGAGTCCTGTCAGTGGACTACAGCAGACTGAAACCTCAAGATTTAATCGAACGTGCCACTGGGTTCAGTGACAGCAACATCTGGCTGGACTGGATGGCTCAAAATGCTAGAGAACAAAAAGTGTCTAACTGTGTAGCTTGTGCTTCCGCTAGACCGCGGTTGTTTATAGAGCCTGCACCGCTGCATCCAGAAGATCAGTGGGGCTACGATTGTATGTTGCGAATGACTAGAGAAGGGGTGAATACTGGGAACTGCACTGTGTTGTCCAGTTTATTTCCCCCAATTGACAAACAAACCAAAGTGGGACCATTTATGCCCAGAAAAGATAACTATACGTGTTTTAAGTTTTCCACAGATAAGGTAAAATATAAGGTGGGAGAAATCGACCCGAGTTGGTGTTCTGTCACCCAGACGGGGAGGACCACAAACAATGTAAGTGATGCAACCACCTTAATTGGAACCTGGGCTAGAAGCGGGCTGTATTATTATTGTGGGCACAAGACTCTTTTGGTTCGTGTTCCTCTGGGAAGCGTGGGGACGTGCGCAATGGTGAGACTAGGAGCGCCACTTACGCTAATTGGAAACCAGGTAAAAGCGATTCCACAGTGCAACACACGCACATTGGCAGCCAGGCGCAAGAGACATGTTTTGGTAAAAAGAGAAGTTGAGGGAACACACGCCTATGACCCTAGGATGAATTCACCGACCTGGATTGACTCCATAAAGGTGCCCAGGGGAGTTCCAAACGAATATAAACTTGCAGATCAAATAGCAGCTGGGTTTGAAAATCTTCCAATAATTTCTGCTTTCTTTCCAGTGACCCCAAACAAAAATGTAGACCGAATTAATTATGTTCATTATAATGTGCTGAGACTCTCTAACCTTACCAGAGACGCCATGGAGGGGTTAGCGGAGCAGGTGGGTCCGACCTCATTGATGGGTGTGCAAAATAGAATGGCCCTTGATATGTTGTTGGCAGAAAAAGGGGGCGTCTGTGCCATGTTTGGCGATCAGTGCTGCACCTTCATTCCAGACAACACTGCTCCAGATGGCTCAGTGACTCGAGCTCTGGAGGGCCTGAAGAGTCTGTCTAAAACCATGCATGAACACTCGGGAACTGATAATCCGCTGGAGGGCTGGATTCCCTTAGTGTTCGGACTGTGGAAAGGGTTTGTAGTTTCGGTCATGCTTTCTTTATCTGTTTTGGTGGGTATTTATATATATATATATATATATATATATTATATATATATATATATATATATATATATATATATATATATATATATATATATATATATATATAATATATATATATATATATATATATATATATAATATATATATATATATATATATATATTATTTCTTGTTATAACAACAATAATAATAAAGGTTTTCTGTTTTTAGCAGAACCTCAAAATCTAGCCAAACTGAAGCATATGTTATATTATAGTATAATTGATTAGATTAGAATTGCTTCAGGCCTACTTAACTTTTACACACATGGACAAAATTGTTGATACCCTTTGATCAACAAGAGAAAAACTCACAATGGTCACAGAAATAACTTTAATCTGAACCAGTGAAAGTCAGACATTGCTTTTCAACCATGCTTCAACGGAATTATTTAAAAAAAATAAATAAACAAACGCATGGAAGAGGCCCAGACAAAAATGATGGTACTCACAACTTAATATTTTTTGCACAACCTTCTGAGGCAATCACTGCAATCAAACAATTCCTGTAACTTTCAGTGAGACTTCTGCACCTCTCAGCAGTATTTTGGCCCACTCCTCATGAGCAAACTGCTCCAGTTGTTTCCGGTTTGAAGGGCACCTTTTCCAGACGGCATCTTTCAGCTCCTTCCAAAGATGCTCAGTAGGATTGAGATCAGGGCTCATAGAAGGCCTCTTAGCCAGTCTTGGTTGCTTTTAGCTGTGTGTTTTGGGTCATTGTCCCTTTGCAAGACCCATGACCTGCAACTAAGACCAAGCTTTCTGACACTGGCCAACACATTTCTCTCTAGAATCCTTTGATACCCTTGAGATTTCATTGTACCCTTCACAGATTCAAGACACCCTGTGCCAGATGTAGCAAAGCAGCCCCAGAACATAACAGAGCCTCCTCCATGTTTCACATTAGGGACAGTGTTCTTTTCTTGATATGCTTTATTTTCACGTCTGTGAACATAGAGCTGAAGTGCCTTGGAAAATAAGTTCAATTTTTGTCTCATCCATCCATAGGACATTCTCCCAGAAGCTTTGTGGGTTGTCAACATGTAGTTTGACATATTCCATTGGCTTTTTTATGATTTGTTTTCAACAATTGTGTCCTCCTTGGTCGTCTCCCATGTGTCCACTTTGGCTCAAACAATGACAGATGCTGCGATCTGACGCTGATGTTCCTTTAGCATGAAGTTTACCTTGGATCTCTTTAGAAGTCTTTCGGGGCTCTTTTGCTACCATTCAGATTATCCGTGATTTGTCATCAATTTTCCTCCTGCGGCCACATCCAGGGAGGTTGGCTACAGTCCCATGGATCTTAAATTTCTGAATTATATGTGCAATTGTAGTCACAGGAACATATAGCTGCTTGGAGATGGTCTTATAGCTTTTACCTTTAACATGCTTGTCTATGATTTTCTTTCTAATTTCCTGAGACAACTCTCTCCTTAGCTTCCTCTGGTCCGTGTTGCGTGTGGTACACACCATGTCACCAAACAACACAGTG
Organism: Oreochromis niloticus; assembly: GCF_001858045.2. NCBI lineage: Eukaryota > Metazoa > Chordata > Actinopteri > Cichliformes > Cichlidae > Oreochromis > Oreochromis niloticus. The sequence continues at coordinate 6,647,026 of NC_031965.2, forward strand.
ACTACCTGGAGCCCTCTTATATATAGGCTGACTGATTACAAGATTTCGGACACCCGTGATGCTAATTATTAGACACACCTTGAATTAACATGTCCCTTTGGTCACATTATTTTCAGTCTTTTCTAGGAGTACCCTCATTTTTGTCTAGGCCTGTTCCATGTGTTTCTTTTTTTAAATGATTCAATTGAATCATGGTTGAAAAGCAATGTCTGACTTTCATTGGTTAACATTCATAGAATTTTTATTTGTTATTACTTTTGTCCGATTAAGGTTACTTCTGTGACCATTGTGAGTTTTTCTTTCATTGACAATGAAAGAAAAACTTTCAAAATTGTACCAGCAATTTTGTCCATGTGTGTACACCAAAGAGGTTGTTATGTTGATCATGTGCTTAAGGGATGGAAATATTAGGATGACAAGATTTTAATTTGTTTTAGACTTGTTAATAAATCCTTGTATACTTGTATGATCAAAAACTGGAAAACACGACAAACCCACTTAAGTGGAAATCCAATGCTAGTCACTTCTATCATAGCAATCATCTGTATTGAAATTTCTTCCACTGATGTATTGGTCACATTGTTTTAGTAATAGTGCCTTTGTGTCCTCTGGTTTTGTCAGTTTCACACTTTATTGCAAACAGTTAAACAGATGGTGGGGCCTGGTGGTCTTATCTTGGAAAGCGGAGGAGCATTCAGCTTTAACTTTTTTGAAGAAAGCCTGACCCCAGAGCGGGAAAGAATTCCACGGGTGGAAAAGTATTTGGTTTGTCTTTGAGAATGGGCCAAAGAGCAATCGGGGTGACTCTGTTAAGAGGTGATAAGGCACTGTAAAGTCTTTATTTGAAGGAAATCAAAGGTGTAAAAAACAGCTGTGTAATCCCTTTTTTTCTGTTCACTGTATTTAAACCCAGGGCTGTGCTGGGATCGTCAGAGAGACTGCTGGTCAGTGTCCCACGATGGCGTCTCTCTTCCCCAAGCATGCTTATGTTCATTAAGGTGTGTTAGCCGACTGCTCATTGTATCTGCAGCTCTTTGTATCTGGAGCCCTATTTTCAAAAACTGAAATAGATTTGATACTCTGTGTGAAGCTGGATTTAAGTAATACGTGATTAAAATTAAAGTCTTTAAAACATGTTTAGGTGCCATCTTGTGCTGGTATAGAAAGCAAGCTGCAATGAAACGGGAAAATCCACCTGTAAGCTATAATGTTCGGGTTTGTAAAGTATTTTCTAAACCATGATTGTGAGGAGGACAGCCTGTATGAGTCACCAGACCAACAAGCTGGATTCTTATTCTAAGTGTACCGAATGTACAGAGTGGCACAATCAGCTGGCAAAGCAGATGTTTGCAAGATGTGAGCAGCACTATATTATTGGCTATTTAGATTTATATATTTTTTTTAATCTAGTTTCATTTGTAGACTTTGTAGTTATAATCCTGCTGTAAGTAAGAGTTACAGTTAATGTTAAAATATGATTTAACATTGCAGGTAATGTGTTTAAATTAATAAAAATGTTTAAAATAATAAAAATTATACACATAAAAATGTACATTAACATTTTGCATGGCAGAGATAATATTGTTAATTATAGGGTGAATTAAAGAGGTCCAAAATTTGAGCCTTGTGGAACAACTTTAGTAATGGCTAGGTGACCTGACCTGAAACCTTCTTCCAGAAGGTTAGTTAAGTGAAGTCACTGGAGTTCTAAAACATCATCTTCAAAAAAACAACAACAATTATCTTAAAAAAAAAAAACAATACAAGGGAGGGAGAAGTTATAATTACTAAATAAGTGCTCTTACCCAAAGTCAAGTGTGTCATCCAAATTAATCTTGTGTCTTGTTTCAGGTTCACTGGCCACTGACAGATTTGTCATCAGCACAATGTACCTTAAATAACTGATATTGAAAACAATGCCTATCACAAGATTGATAATAAGTTGTTACAAATTGTTACATACTGGCTTATGTTGTTGTGCACTTCTATATGTCTTCTAAAGAAATACTGAGGCCGCTAATACATACCTTAAATATAAAGAAGCAAAACCAAGGATGACCAACAGCAGACAGCAGAAGAGTCTTTCCATGTGTTTACTTACATACACCAAACCAAACAGACAAACAAACAAACAAACAAGTGTGGTGGGGTTGGTGAGTTACAAGACCTTCAATTGGAAAAAAAAAAAAAAAAAAAAAAAAGAATAGTTGAACATTAAGCAAGAATGGGGGATTTTGAGGATATGGAGTGCTCTATCATATAATTTGACCACTCCTACCTTGTAAGTGGGAATGATAGCCCCATCATTTCCCTGCTAATAACCTAGTGAAGGAGAAGAAGGCAGATGGTAGACAGAATCAACCCTTAAAGAAAAGATACTTAACTAAACAGTGAGCACACTATGCATTATTTTGTAAAGTGATTTTGAACTGAGGCTAGTAGTCAAAATAAAGAGACCAAAAAATTATAACAGCACAATTCATACAACAAATGATTTGAGTAAGTTTCATTTTCAAGTTCATAGGCTATATTAATTAAGGGCTAAAAACTTGATATTTACAAAAAGTACCACTAGCATTAACAGGGGGAATATTTTTTTTTTTCTGCATTAGTATCTTTAACACTAATGCAGAAGAATACCACACCAAGTAAAAACTGGAGATTTAATACATCGCTGCTCAAAGATGAAGAGTTTATCAAATACTTTAAAAAAGAATGGACTTCATATTTAGACTTTAATGACATTCCTGGAACATCAGCATCTGTCCTCTGGGAAGCAGGGAAAGCCGTGATGAGAGGTAAAATAATCTCTTTCTCATCACATAAGAAGAAAGAAAACAACAAAAATATTCAAGAACTAGAAAAAAACATCAAATCCTTAGAAAAAGCCTATGTATCACACCAAGATCAAGAAATATTAAACAAAATACGCAAAACAAAACTAGAATTAAATGAAATTATTAATAAAAAGACTAAATTCCGGGCAGCACGGTGGCACGGTGGTTAGCACTGTTGCTGCACAGCAAGAAGGTCCTGAGTTCAATTCCACCATCAGGCCGGGGTCTTTCTGTGTGGAGTTTGCATGTTCTCCCCGTGTTTGCGTGGGTTCTCTCCGGGTACTCCGGCTTCCTCCCACCGTCCAAAGACATGCAGTTTGAGGGGATAGGTTAATTGGATAATCCAAATTGTCACTAGGTGTGAATGTGAGCGTGAATGGTTGTCTGTCCCTGTGTGTTGGCCCTGCGACAGACTGGCGACCTGTCCAGGGTGTACCCTGCCTCTTGCCCTATGACAGCTGGGATAGGCTCCAGCGCCCCCCGCGACCCTGAAAAGGATAAGCGGAAGCGAATGGATGGGATGGAAGACTAAATTCTTAGTGCAAAGACTTCGCCTGCAAAATTATGAACACGGTAACAAATCCGGACAATTTCTTGCTAACCAGTTAAAAATCAATAAAGAAAAAACAACTATATGTGCTGCAAAAGATTTATCTGGGAATACAATATATGATCTTAAAAAAATAAACAAAATTTTTAGGGATTTCTATGAAACTTTATATACACCACAAATAAACCCATCTAAAAACGAAATTGATCAGTTTCTGGACAACATAACTCTTCCAAAATTATTAGACACCCAAGCAATGGCACTGGATTCGCCACTGACGCCAGGTGAACTCCAGGAAGCCCTGATAAGTATGCCCAATAATAAGGCTCCAGGTCCAGACGGCTTTCCTGCAGAATTCTACAAAGAATTCTGGACGATTCTAGCACCAGTTTTTTACAAAATGTTGCAGGAAATCAAAGAAAATGGCAGACTACCACCAAATATGAACTCTGCAAATATCAGTCTCTTACTAAAACCAGGCAAAGACCCTGTATTTGCCTCAAGCTATCGTCCAATATCCCTTATTAATGTAGACCTCAAAATAATCTGCAAAGCTCTCTCAAAGAGATTGGAGAAAATGACCCCCCTTTTAATTCATCCTGACCAAACTGGTTTCATAAAAGGTAGGCACTCATCAACAAATACACGTAGATTACTTAATTTAACAGACTACTCATGCAGTAAAAACATTGAAACCATAATATTGTCTCTTGATGCAGAAAAAGCGTTTGACAGAGTTAACTGGAAATTTCTATTTGCAACTCTACACAAATTTGGTTTTGGAACCTCTTTCATAAAATGGTTAAAAATATATAATTCCCCAACAGCTTGTGTCAGAACAAATGACCAAACATCCTCCAGCTTCTGTCTCCTGAGGGGCACCAGGCAGGGATGCCCACTCTCCCCTTCACTGTTTGCAATTTTTATTGAGCCACTAGCAGCAGCAATTAGACAGGCTACAACAATTAAGGGCATAAAATGTAAGAATGTAGAACATAAAATCAGCCTTTATGCGGATGATGTGTTACTTTTTCTCCAAAACTCACAAACCAATATCTCTGGGGTGATTGCATTGATAAATTCTTTCTCAAGAGTCTCAGATTATTCAATTAACTGGTCAAAATTTACAGTTCTTCCGATTAATTGCTCCTTCCATAATTCTTCTCCTACACCACTGCAATCTGGAAATATAAAATATTTCGGTATTAATGTCTCTCCTAAGCTTTCAGAATTAACTAAATTAAACCACATCCCACTTTTAAAGACAGTAGAAAGCGATCTGGCTAGATGGAAATCTTTACCCATATCACTCATGGGAAGGGTCGCCGCTATAAAAATGATGGTCTTGCCAAAAATAAACTATTTGTTTTCAATGATCCCAAATAAGCCATCACAAGATTGGTTCAGATCTCTAGACTCATGTATTTCTAAATTCCTTTGGAAAGACAAACCCCCACGTATCAGCTTAAAAACATTACAAAGGACCAAGGATAAAGGAGGATTAGATCTGCCTAACTTTAATCACTATTTTTTAGCCAACAGGCTTCAGTTCATCTCTAGGTGGTTTAAACACACCTTCTTAGATGAGCCCTGGCTAGATGTAGAACAGGCACTATGTAATAATCTAGAAATTTCAGACCTACTATTTATCAGCTCAAACATCAAAAGACATGAATGCTTTAAAAGCATCAACATCAGCTCTTCTCTGACAGCATGGTGGGAGTTTCTAAAAATGACAGCGTCCTCATTAATCCCATGCAAACGTACACCTATCTGGAATAACCCTGACATATTACAAAACAATAATATGATTAATTTTCCAGAATGGAGTTGTAAAGGAATTAAATACTTAGAACATATATTAGAGGGAACAGAATTTATTCCATTTGACAGACTAGTTACACAATATGGGATCAACAAGAAAAGATTTTTAGAATATCAACAAATTAAATCCATAGTAAAAAAGAAATTTTACCTCAGTCAAGCTGAATTACAAACACCACCAAGTGCGGTACACTTTCTTACTCTTAAATCCCCCAAATTATTATCTAAAATATACAGAACACTTTCTAAAATAGATGAATCAATATCCCTTCCTATTGCAAAGTGGGAAGCAGATTTATCAGTAAGCTTAGACCAAAACTTCTGGTCTCAGGTATGCTTAAAAACCTTTAAATTGATTAAAAATCCCAGTCTGCAATTAATACAATACAAATTACTACATAGAGTGCACTATACTGGTTATCGGATGTTCAAGATGGGCTTTACATCTTCCAACAACTGCTCACACTGTCAAGGCAATACACCAGACAATTACATCCACGCCCTTTGGTTCTGTCCACCAGTGCAGAAGTTTTGGCGTGAGATATGTGAAGACTTATCAAAGTGTCTGAAATGTAACATTCCAGCCTCCCCTTTAGTATGCTTGCTGAGCAACTTGGATGAGGTCACTGCAGAAATAAACACAGCCCACATTGTTTTTACAGCCCTATGCATTGCCAAGAAAATGGTCCTCCTTAACTGGAAAAATAAAAAGAATCTTAATTCTAATCAATATAAAAACCATCTAATAGATCACATTAGTCTTGATACAGCCTCTCCCACCACATTTGATCAATCCCTTTGGGCTCCTTTGATCGGCTTCATCACCTAGTGGGGGTGGGGGGTCATGGTTTGGTCCTGCCTTCGCTATTGTGGTTGATGTGGAGGTTAGGACAGGCTTAGGGCGCCAGGAGAACCCCTAGAGACGTTATCCCTGGAGGGCTCAACCCGGGGGGTTGTGGTCATAACCTGGTTAGTGGCTCTGGTCGCTCTTAGAGGGTGTTCTCCTCATGGCTGCGTGCAGCGGGGCTGGGGGATGGTCTGTACTGGCGGATGTAGGTTACTGGCCTGGTAGCCTGGCTGCCCCTGAGTGGATCCGGGGCAGGCGTGGGGGCTTGGGGTTCGGGGGTGCTTCGTCTCCGTGATGGGGCTCTGGCTGGGCCTTGGGGGCTTCGGTCCTCGTCGGTGTGTCGCCGAGGTTGTGGGCGGGTGGGTGCACGGGGGCTCAGCCCTGGCGCAGGGGGCCTCTGGTGCATCGGCCTAACTGGGGGGCTCTTCAACTGGCAGGGAGGTTGTTCCATCCTTGCAGAAGTCCACTCTGCAGGTGGGGGAGAGACATAGGAGAGGTGGAGAATAAACCTAACCTGGGTGTCTGTTTTCTTGTGTAGTCTGGAGATGATTGAATGTTGGGGTGGGTACAGTTTCCTCTGCGGTGGGGTAGGGTGGGCTTCCCCAGGTCCTGTGGGGCTTGGCGGTGGTGCTGCCGTAGGCCCCGGTCTGGATGGGCCTGGGCTCCCTTGCCTTGGTGGGTACCAGAGGACGGGGGTGCCTACTGGGGTCAGCGGGGGAGCTGGCCCTAAGGAGGGGCATCTTGCCCCTCCCTTCTTTTCCTCCCCATCCCCGGCTACCTCCCTCTTCCCGCTCCACCACACCCACCCACACAGGTAGGGCCTTGGGGTGCGGGTGTGTCACCAGGGTGCAGGGGAGGCATTCCCCCCCCTCTGTCCCCTTCTGGCCACCTGTGCCTCAATTTTATTCCACAACTTAAACATCCACATTATTCACACTCTCATAACACACACATACATATAGGGCCTTGAGGGTGACCACGTTAACGGCGTCCAGTGGACGGTCTGTGTTTTCAACCCTACCTGTGGCGCCGGTGCCCACCTGTCAATTTTAAATCCATGTAGACATTGAGGGCTCTCGGGAGGGGCCGTGCTAACACCTGCTGCTCTCTGGCAGCAGCACCATGCCCTCCCTTGTTTTAAATGCACTTTAGAACAACACGCAGCAACACTACACATGAGCGGGAGGAGGGAGGTATGGGGTCTTCACACACCCCCGTTCTCTACTAGCCATCGGGGCGGGGAACTGGGAGGAGGTGTTGGCTGTCCGATTGGCCTCCCTTCTGCTGCGGAGCCTGGGGCGGTCTGCTTGCCTCCACCCCGGGGGAAAGGGTCACATCTCTTGGGTCTGGGTGCCGTTTCCCCCTCTGGGGGTGAGGGTACCTGGACCCGGGGTATAGAGTATGTTTGGGGAGTATGACTGTGTGTACATGTCCATGTATGTCTATCCCTACGTTGGGTGAGTGCTGAGTGTTTGTATATGTGTGCATGAGGGTGGGAAAGCATGTTTGTGTCTGTGTGTGCCTGTTTGTCTGTGGTCTGTGGGTGCTCCGGTATGCACCAGCTCACTCCCGGTGGCTACTTGGCGGGGCCTGGTGCCTGTCGCTCGGTCAGGCCTCTTCCGGGGCAAAGGGGGCCCTCGGGCCTCCGGCCTCGGGGCCTGCAACTCGGTTCACTCTGGCACAGCTGGCTGCCGGCAGCCCCCTCTGGCTTCTGCTCCGTGGCTACTGGGTGACCCCTCGTCTGGGGATCTCCTCAGCCCTTCCCAGGAGGGTGGCACGGATGCCCCTCCGGTGGTACTCCTTGGGCTTTCGCACTCTGGGGCCTCTGGATGTCTGGAGCCTGGATCTCCTCCATGCCTGCTTCATGCCCTGGGGGACGGGGCTATGGCCCTCCACACCCTCTAGCAGACCGTTACATGGGGAAACCTTTTGTATACAAGCGCGCTGATCCACACAGGTGTGCACACGGGTGTTCACTGTTCGTAGACATAAACTACACCTTTCTTAGCTGCTACTTCAAAGCACATTGTGCGCTGTCTGTCCTGCGTGCTGCACAACAACATTCAATATTTAGTATTTACTGCTGTTCACACTTAGCTAGATTAACGTGATGGTGTTGTGTTTAGTATGTTGCTTTGTTTTTTTGTTTTTTTTTGCTTGTTTTCTCTTCTTTTTCTCTCAACAGGTGATCCAGGAGATTTTTTTTTTCTTTGTCTTTGTAAGTGCCCTTTCTCACTGTCCCTTTTCCCTTCTGTTTTTCTTTTCCTTCCTCTTTCTTTCTCCCTTTCCTATCCCCCAGTCATGTCTGTCCCATCTGTAACAACTGAAAATAAAGTAAATAATAACAACAAAGTTTGATCAAATGGACCAATACGGCAATGCCATGATGATCCATTTGGCAAAATAAATCCATTTGGTATCCTTGTTGGTCTTCAGACAAAATATTCTGACGGCTAAAGAACCAAATGGGACAGGCAAAAAGAAAAAAAAACAAAAAAAAAAAAACGGGGGGAATATTTATGTGAACCTGATATGGCCTATTGTCCTTACAACATGCTTTACAAAGATACACAGAATTAAACTAAATATAATTTGACAACTTTATCCTATAATATTTGCCACATTAAATTGTGCTTTTGCTTTTGTGGCTTTGGAATACATATGAATTGCCAGTCAAACGTTTGGACATACCTTTTCATTTAATGCTGTTTCTTTATTTTTACTACATTCTACATTCTAGATACATAGATACATACATATTTAAATGACTCTAAATATGTCTTATATTTTAGATTCCTAAAAGTAGCCACCGTTTGCTATGTTGACAGTGTTGCAAACCCTTGGCCTTCTCTCAATGAGCTTCAGTGAACTTCATGATGTAGTCATCTGAAATGGTGTTCACTTCACAGGTGTGCCCTGTCAGGGCTCATTTGTGCAATTTCTTGCCTTCTTAATGGGGTTGGGACCATCAGTTGTGTTGTGCAAAAGTCAAGTTGGTACACAGCTGACAGGTCGATTTGACAACTGTTGGAATTCTTATTAAGGTAAGAATCAATCAGCAAAGTAAAGAGAAACAACAGTCCATCATTACTTTAAGAACTGAAGGTCAGTCAGTCCAGAAAACTACTAACACTTTGAAAGTGTCCCCAAGTGCAGTCACAAAAAGCATCAAGCGCTATGACAAAATTGGCTCACATGAGGAACGCCCCAGGAAAGTAAGACCAAGAGTCACCTCTGCTGCTGAGGATATATTCATCCTAGTCACCAGCGTTAGAAATCACAAGTTAACAGCACTTCAGGTTAGAGCCTAGATAAATGCCACACAGAGTTCCAGTAGCAGACACATCTCTGCATCAATAGAGGAGACTGCCCCAATCAGGTGTTAATAGTCAAATAGCTGCTAAGACAACTACTAAGGAATAGCAACAAGCAGAAGAAATTTGTTTGGGCCAAGAAACACAAAGAACGGACATTAGACCAGAGGAAATCTGTGCTTTGGTCTGATGAAACCAAAGGTGAGATCTCTGGTTTGTGTGTTTGTGCAATGCAGAAAAGGTGAACAGATGGTCTCTACATGCATGGTTCCCACTTTGAAGCATGAAGAAGGAGGCGTGATGGTCTGGGGGTGCTTTGCTGGTGACGCTGTTGGGGATTTATTCAAAAGTGAAGACACACTAAACCAGCATGGCTACCACAGCATCCTACAGCGACATGCCATCCCATCCGATTGGTGTTTAGTTAGACAATCATTTATTTTTCAACAGGACAATGACCCCAAACACACCTCCTGGCTGTGTAAGGGCTATTTTACCAACAAGGAGAGTGATGGAGTACTGCGCCAGATGGCCTGGCCTCCACAGTCACCTGACCTAAACCCTGTCCAGATGGTTTGGGATGAGATGCACCGCAGAGTAAAGGCAAAAGGGCCAATAAGTGCTGAGCATCTCTAGGAACTCCTTCAAGACTGTTGGAAAACCATTTCAGGCGACTAAACAGGCAAGATGGCGCCAGCAGTATGCACGGCGACACGTCCGTCAACTCTGCTTGCTTTGCTTTGGCTTTCGCTAGCCTTATCCTTTTCTATTTTATCCCAAAATGCCCTTGCTCTGCGTGTGTACAATCGCCAATTACTCTTAGAAATAAAAGCATCGTATGACCTGGCTTGATAGGTTTGTAGCATAAACCTATTCGCTGGAACGTTCAGGACAATTTGCTACACAGCAAAAACAAGACACAAGTAGGCAAAGTTCCTTGTAGTACTCATGCATGAGGGAGACCTGCCTGGAGCCAAGTGTCGTTCCACCCACTTGACCTCCGTCAGACTCTCAGCCAGGTTCCCCATAGCACTCCTTTTATTGTGGTTACATGAATATACATAAGTTCATTCCCATGTCACTTGATCCCCCGCTCTCAGCATTCTATTTCCCTAAGCGGCCTCGGACCCGTGGATATGGTGTGGACCACAGAAATCTTCGCACACTTAATCGAGCTGGAACATCTGATGTTAGGATCTACACACTTCAAATGGCTCTACTAAATGTAAGATCTTTAGCAAACAAGACGTTTGTATTAAACGACTTCCTAAAGTCACAACAGTTGGACTTTCTGTTTCTGACAGAAACATGGCTTCAACCCGGTGAGTCTGTAGCTTTTTTGGAACTGGTTCCTCCTAATTTCTCATTCTTCAGCCTCCCTCGGCCCTCTGGTGGGGGGGAGGGGGGGGGGGGAGGCTTAGCCACTGTATTCAACGCTCGATTTCATTGCCATCAAACATTACAGCACGATTCATTTTGATTGATTGATCATACTTTATTCATCCTGAGGGAAATTGGGTTAAGGCTGCCAGCCATGCCAGCGCCGTCTTACCCTTCCGACCATACATACATTACACAAATATCACATGGGGAAGACAGGTCAGAGGGGTATAACATGGAAAAAGCACAACATGAGGAAAGATAAGGAGAAAAAAATAACTCCCCCCAGACTGAGCTCCAATAGGGAGATCAGTTTGAGAACAGAAAAAAACACCTCTGCACATAGCACATGAAAAAACTCTTAATACACCAAAGAAACACATGACAAGCAACAGGGGTGGGTAAAGGGTGAGAGACAGCCAATGTCGACAGTACATCCGGGCCTGCAGCCTATGCGCTGGTCTCCTTGATCCACCGTCAGCATCGGAAGGGAATATGCGTCGAAGGCGTTTGGAGGGGGAGGGGGGATGAGTGTATATCTGCATGTGTATATATGTCTGTGTGTGTGTGTGTGTGTCTGTGTGTGTGTGTGTGTATATATGTCTGTGTGTGTGTGTGTGTGTGTGTGTGTGTGTGTGTCCAGAGTTCAGCTGAGACAGTGTCCTTCGGCCTGCCAGGCTAAGTAAACAGTCTTCCAGCCAACCCAAGTGGCCTTGCATAGAATGGGAAGAACAGTCTAAACACAGTCGTTATCAGGGTGTTGTTGTTCAGCTCCAGCCTGAGACCGCAGCTGGCGCCGAAGGGGTATCCGTATGAAGTGATGGTGTTTTTTACTTTAGTGCGAACAACTCATATGAATTTCAAAGCTGTTCTAACAGTCCAACACTGGTCTCTCAATCTCCCGTTGGAGAGCCGTGAGCTTCTCCATGATGCTATCAAACTTACGCTCCGTGATGTTGTCATTCTTGTGCTCAAAGAGCCGATTCTGAGAACTCACAACCGCAGTGAGCTTCTCCAAGATGTGATCCAATTTGCGCTCAGAGGTGTTATTCCGAGCGAGGCCCTCCAGATGTAATCCAGTTTGCACTCATAGGTCTTGTTCTGAGTATTCACGGCAGCCGTAAGCTTCTCCAAGATCTTATCCGTGCTGCACTCAATGAGCCCATTTTGAGAAACTCACGCCTCATCCCATCGTTTCAATCCCAGCGGGCAGCCTTGTAGGGGTTTGAACAGCCGGTTCCGCTTTCTTAATTCTTCGATAAGCCAGGCCCAAGCCAGCTCCGATCAGCAAGAACCCTGTTATCATGGTTCCGAATAGGTAGATATCTTCAGCACTCAGGTTCACCCAAGCCCAGACTTCTCATTGAGAAAAGGGTGTCAATTGCATTCAGGGACCAGTTGATCAAATCCATAATTCCTCTTTTAGGTTTTAGAGAACAGACTGTGAGAGAGTGTTCCAGGGAAAAGTAATACAAAAAACACGAGACAAGACAAGGACACAAGAGGCTAAGCAGGGAAGCTAAGGGAGAGGAGGAGAAAAGTGCGACCGCCTTCGTCAAGAGCAAGAGAGAAGTTTTTCTAGTTTTGAACTTCAGCTGTTTGAGTTACATCTGAACTCTGCTGTGCCTTTGTTGTGTGCCCTCATATACTGTCCTCCCAAGTTTAATAAGGATTTTATCAAAGAGTTTTCAGGTTTTATGGCTGAAATTGTTCTTAATTTCGACAGTTTTTTAATCCCTGGTGATTTTGACATCCATGTCTGCTGTGACTCTGAACTTTTGGTCAAGGACTTTTTAAATATTATTGACTCTTTTAACTTGACCCAGTGGGTTACCGGTCCCACGCATGAAAAAGGTCACACACTGGATTTGCTGCTTTCCCACGGGCTGGATGTGTGCATCACGGAAATATTCGAGTTGTGCATCTCCGATCATCTTCCTGTGTTGTTCACTCTAACGCTGCGCTGCTCGGTAGGTAAGCGAGCGCTCAATGCTCTAACAGTGCCTGCTTTTTCCGCTGCCTTTATGGATTCTGGAATAATGAACTCCAAATGTAAAAGTGTTGAGGACCTTCGGACATTCTTCATTCTACCTGCACTGATATCTTGGACTCTGTTGCTCCGCTCAGGACTGTGCGCGCTAAGCATTTATCAGAGCCATGGTTGAACGAGCATACGCGCTCCCTTAGATGTGACTACAGACGCGCCGAAAGGAGATGGAAAAAGGACAGATTTCACGTTTCCGTACAGATTTTAAGGACTCGTCTTTTTGCTTACCAAGAAGCTGTAAAACCTGCAAAGACACAGTTTGTCTCAAACTTAGTGTCAGTAAACAGTCACAGGCCTCAGGTACTTTTTAATGTCCTTAATCGCTTTCTTAGTTCACGTGATAATGCCGGAGTTATTTCTTCACCAAGTATTTGGGATGATTTTTTAGCATTTTTTAATGACAAGATTCTATCGATTAGGGCTCTTGTCTCATCGTCTGCTGCTTCAGATCCGAGTCTTTCTCCTATGTGCTCAGCTGTCTTAGAGCAGTTTGATCCTGTCTCCCTTAATGACTTGACTGCGGTAGTTAGTAACCTAAGATCATCACACTGCCCCTCTGATTGTCTCCCTCCAAGCTCTCTTAAAAGCACTTTTAATACTGTTGGGCCTTTTATCCTGAGATTAATTAATACGTCCCTTGCTACAGGCTGCGTCCCATCATGCTTTAAACAAGCTATAGTTCAGCCTCTTCTTAAAAAAAATAACCTCGACCCAGCTGTTCTGTCCAATTACAGGCCTATCTCAAAGCTTCCTTTTCTGTCTAAAGTTTTGGAGAAAGTGGTCTACCTACAGTTGCAGGCCCACCTTGATTTTAATATGATCTCTGAAAAATTTCAATCTGGTTTTAAATCACTACATAGCACTGAGACGGCACTTTTAAGGATTTTTAACGATATTCTTTTAACTCTGGACTCTGGCAGCCCCGCTGCCCTTTTATTGTTGGACTTGTCAGCAGCATTTGACACGGTCGACCATGACATCCTGTTATCATGGCTAGAATTTCATGCTGGCCTAAAAGGATCTGCCCTACAGTGGTTTCGGTCCTACTTGTCAGAAAGGTCTTTTCATGTCAATATGGGCCCCCATAACTCCAAAATAGCCCCTCTTAAATACGGTGTACCTCAAGGCTCTATTTTGGGTCCTGCCCTGTTCGCACTCTATTTGTTGCCATTGGGCTCCATCTTCTCGCGGTACAGCATTTCATTTCACTGTTTTGCTGATGATTTGCAGATTTACCTACCTTTAAAAGCAGGGTCAGACCATCCCCAGCTCTTATTACGCTACCTTGACGATGTCAAACAGTGGTTGTCATTAAATTTTTTAAGGCTAAATGAAAATAAAACTGAGGTTGTCATTTCTGGTAACTTTAATCATATCGATAGCACTCTGGGCCCCCTTTCCTCCTATTGTAAAACACATGTAAAAAATCTTGGCGTCTACATTGATGGTTCTTTTAAATTGAATAAGCAGGTGAGTGCAGTAGTTCAGTCCTGCTTCTTTCAGTTAAGACAGCTAGCCAAGGTAAAGCCATACCTCCCGGCTAACGTCTTTCCTTACTTGCAGATTGGACTACTGCAATTCATTGTTTTATGGTCTAGATCAGGCCACCATCCATCGTCTTCAGATGGTTCAAAATGCAGCTGCTCGCCTGCTAACTGGTACCAAATGGAGACGGCATATAACCCCAGTTTTAGCTTCGTTACACTGGCTTCCTGTCTCCTACAGGATCCAATTTAAACTTTTACTTTTTGTTTTTAAGTCACTTAATGCCCGAGCCCCTCCTTACCTGTCTGAGCTCCTCTCTGCTTATGCTCCAGGAAAAACCATGAGGTCTATCTCAGAATTAATGCTGTCCATCCCATGGACTTATCTCAAATCTCGTGGTGATAGATCCTTCTCTGTGGCAGGTCCCAGACTTTGGAATAGTTTCCCCCTAAATATTAGATCTGCACAAACACTTGAGCAATTTAAATCATTACTAAAGACACATTTTTATGCCCTGATTTTAACACAGTATAACCCAAGCATTTTGGTCTTATTTGAAATAGTTTTAGTTATTGTTTTAATTCTTTTATTGTCCTATTATTGTTTTATATTGTTATTATTGTATTACATTGTTGCTTTTTAATGCCATTTTTATATTGTTAAGCACTTTGTGCAGCATCGGCTGTTTGAAATGTGCTATATAAATAAACTTGACCTTGACCTTGACTACCTCATGAAGCTCATCGAGAAAATGCCAAGAGTGTGCAAAGCAGTAATCAAAGCAAAGGGTGGCTATTTTGAAAAATATAAAATATAAAACATGTTTTGAGTTATTTCACACTTTGTTACTGAAGGCATCACAACTACAAATGAACACCTATGGAGTTATGTAGCAAACAAAAATCTACAATGTAAACAGTCATGAAAATAAAGAAAAAACAGGTTGAGTGAGCTATTCCATCTACCCAGAAGCACCATCCATTCATTGTTTGGACAGACTGCCAAGAACTTAAAAGCTAGGTGGGTTCTGTTTGTTTGAATTATTACCTTTCTGCGACGACTGTTTTGGCAGTCTTCGTTGGTCAAAGATGTGCAAGAATGAGTGTCTGCCTATTTTATGTGCTGGCCTACATATTTGCTGGCTTATCATTTTTTACCTTTTTCTCTCTCTCTCTTCTCTTTTTGTGAGAGTGTGTGTGTTTGTATGCTTGTGACTAAGTAAACCCCAGTTCTTGTATATTGAGGCTGAGTGAGAGGAGGTCCTTTCCCAAGTTCCTGCCCTCTGGTTCCTCTGGAAAGCTCCCAGAAAGATAATATTTCTGTGACTGAACAAGAATTTTTTTTTTTTAACTTTGTATAAACTTAAGTCTTTTAAATGCTATTCAGTTGTTTTTGTTGATATTGATTAATATCGGCATTTTTACTATACTTATTTAAGATTTTCATTACCTAATTGTGTAAGGGATGTGAAGTCTGATTCAAGTGTTTTCTCTGGCTTGGCCTTGAAGACTTTCTTTGAGTGGTCCAGAAGCCAGACATGATGCATTGGCATCATAATTTTTTGGCATTCAGGCCAAAAACGTTCCACCTGTATTTCATCAGACCAAGTGCCTTTTTGGTAAACTCCAGATTAGCTATCATGTATCTTTTACTGGGGAGCAGCTTCAGTTTGTTCATTCGACCGTACAAGCTTGGCTAGTGGAGTGCTGCAGAAATGTTTTTCTCCACCCTATCAATGCTGGAGGTCTGTGATAGTGACCATCAGGTTCTTTGTCCCTGACTAAGACCCTCGATTGGCCGGGCAGTCAGCACTAGGGAAAATCTTGGTGGTTTTAAACTTCTTCCATTTACAGATATTGGAGGCCACTGTGCTCATTGGGACCATCAGTGCTGCAGAAATGTTTCTTTACCTTTCACCAGATTCGTGGTTCGATATAATCTTGTCTCTGAGGTTTACAAGCAATTCCTTGGAATACATGGTTTGGTTTGTACTCTTATATGCACTGTTAGATATGGGGCATATATAAACAGGTGTGTGCCTTTCCAAATCATGTCCAATCAGCTGAATTTACCACAGGTGGACTCCATTCAAGTTGTAGTACCATCTGATGGAAACAAGATGCACCTGAGCTTAATTTCAAGTGTCTGGCAAAGGCTGTGAATACTTATTTACAAGTTATATGTTTTTTTTAAATTTTTTAATAATAAAAATTTAATTAAAAATTTAAAAATTTTAAAACTTGGAAGAATTTCAAACTTGTTTCACTTTGTCACTTTGGTATATTTTGTATAGAATTTTTAGGAGAAAAATAATTTTATTCTATTTTGGAATCAGGCTGTAACATGGCAAAACAAGTTCCACAAGAGGTTGTGGAACAAGTAAAGCACTGTTAATTATGAGTAGCAGTTCATTGTCATGTTCCTTTAGTCCTCCTCTTCTGGCTTATCATTTTCTACCACCTCTGTTGTTTTCTCTCTCTTCTGTCCGTGTGAATGGATTAACCTCAGTTCTTGTGTTTCAGGGTTTGGGCCCACCCTCTGGCACTGGGTTAGTGGGTTTAAGCTTCTCATTCTCATTTGCTGTGTGTTTACCTCTTGCGGTTCTTTGGCTACTCGTCCTTCTCTTTTCTGTGCAGAAGTTCTGTTGTGGAAAATTTGAAGACTTGACTCTTTGAAGATAAATTTTTGGGCAGAAAAAAAATCAGAACTTACCTGTTAATCTGTCTATAGTTCTATATATATATGTGTTTGTCAATCACATCTAGCCAGTAATGCAATTCAATTGTAGCACAAGTCATGAAATAAGACAAGATCAAGTTTTTGGAGTTCTTGGGGTGTAATAGAAGCCGAATGTGGTAACGGATGCCTTTTCACATGAGCACACAGCACTTTTTAAGAGTACAATAACAAACATGTTAATCTATCACTTTCCTACTCTGAAATTTACACCACATCTGCATCGTGCTGCATTTGACACGCATACAGTTAAAAGTAAAGATTTTTTGTCTCAGAAATTTCAGGTTCAGGGTATTTCTAGCAAGCAAAACTCTTGCACTTTAAGAAAATACAAGTATTTTGACTTAGTTACTTCATAGAATCATGAATGTACTAATAAATGTTTATGGTACATTCTAATATCTATATATAATATTAAGAGAATGCAAACCAGAATTGAAAGAAACCATTCATGTTTATATATTAGTTTTGCAACGGATCAAAAGACTCATGGTTCGGATCGGATCACGGTTTTAAGTCACAGATCGGATCAATTTTCGGATCAGAAAAAAAGAAAAAAAAGACAAGAAAAATTTAACTCGCGATTTATTTAAGTATTTTTTGCCCATTAAAAAACATTCAACTCAAGACTCATACCCTGCAATTATATAAAAACAAATTAAGGTGCAATATAGGGCAGTACAGGGCTTTGTATATACCACTCCGCTGTGATATAATGAGCGGTCATGGTCAGGTATAGCTTTTCATTGCCCTGGAGGTCCACCCATCTGTAGTTAGGGCAACAGAAGATGCCTGGGATAGTTCAGCCATAACTTTAGACTTTTCCTGCTTTTAAATGCTTGGAACGATCTTGTCACCAAAGTGGACGCGCAATGGGATGTTATAGCGTGGCTCAAGCACTTTTATCATATGTTTAAACCTCTTGTTTTGCACGACAGAATATGGCCTCATGTCTGCAGCTATAAACACCTCAATAGCTTTTGTAATAGCTTTAGCCCAGTCGGATTGGACAGCAAAGGGCTGCTTAAATACCACAAACTCCTCTGCTCCTCCACTTAGACCGCTAGCCATGACTATCGCTTGACAGACTGACCACGCGCACCATACACACAGTTTTATTTTCTTTTTCAAATCGTCGAATCACATGCGTGCCGAACCGTGGAGTGGGATCGGTTCGGATCACGGATCAACAGTGATCTGTTGCACCACACACACACACACACACACACACACACGCACATATACATATACATACATATATATATATATATACATATATACTGTATATATATATATATGTGTGTATGTGTATATATATATATATATGTGTGTATGTGTGTATATATATATATGTGTGTATGTGTGTATATATATATATATGTGTGTATGTGTATATATATATATATATATGTGTATGTGTATATATATATATATATGTGTATGTGTATA
The DNA here is from genome assembly GCF_001858045.2 of Oreochromis niloticus. Classification (NCBI taxonomy): domain Eukaryota; kingdom Metazoa; phylum Chordata; class Actinopteri; order Cichliformes; family Cichlidae; genus Oreochromis; species Oreochromis niloticus. Next base: position 6,665,495 of record NC_031965.2, read on the forward strand.
TATATATATATATATGTGTATGTGTATATATATATATATATATGTGTATGTATATATATGTATATATATGTATGTATATATATATATATATGTATGTATATATATGTATATATATAAACCAGCATGCTTTATATATATGTACCTTATGTTTGAGGAATTATATTCACATACCCTAATTTCCTAGTTAATGTCCTTAACTATACAAACTACTAACCTCATCATTACAGCAACCTTGTGTTTTTCACTTAAGCTTTAATGAGTATTATTATAAGTATTATTATGTGTCCTATTATGTGACCTTGGTTCTAAACTACAGTAACAAACTAAATTTGTACTGGTGAGAAACATGCCAGATCAATTGAATTATTGAGGTCTACTCAATTTTGTTCAACATTCAGCTTTTGTAAATTAAACAATTAAATCCATGAATGTTTACACAGTTAAAAAATATAGATATATATATATTTTTAATCCAGTGTCCCATTTCATAAAGTTATGTTATTATAGTTTTTAAAAATTCTTTAAGATAAATATTTTCTAATTGTTGAAAAGTAAAGAAAAATGACTTACCGTCCACAGCTTGTTTTATATACCTGCAGTACAGCAAGAAAAACTGTATGTTGCCTCTTAGTAGTACTCCACTCAGGCACTAAAAGAAATCACACTGCCAAGTACCCACATGTGAACAAGGAGGAGGCGCAGAGCTTTCCCTTTAAGAACAGGAGTGGCAGGTTCTGTTTTTGTTGTTTCTTTATACATTTTGTGAAATATTAGCTATGCAATGTTTTTTCCCATATAAGTGTTTTACTAAAAACACAACTTTATGAGAAGTCGGCTGATTATGTGTTTTACAGGTTTTTATTTTATTTTATTATATTTTATTTTGTTGTTTGTCTTTTAACCTTTAATTTGGTAACATTTCCTCAGGCATGGGACTGAAGAAGAAACCACCCTGTACCACTTCTATTCTACGCCTTTTGTAAGAAATTAGATACTATTATAGACCAGGCTCTTTTTGTCTTCTGCTCAAAAGCTTTACAGTCGTATCACTGTGACATCACATCTCAAATGTCTCCTTGCCGACAAGCTGCTCCTGCTATTGTTTTGAACCACATACAGCTTAAATATAATTATTTTTACTTTTACTAATATTTTGCTCATCAACTTGGGGTATTTAAGGAGCATACTGTGTTGCAGCTACTGTTGCTCTCTGCCACATCTTGGTCTCTAGTGACCTGTCTGAAGTCAGAACCACTGTTCCAATTTTTTGAATCACTGTCACATTGAGGAAATAATTTAACAGTTCCGAGTTTTCTAAGAGAAGATGAGCAAACTCAAAGCATACGTTTTCAAAATGTATTGAACTGTTGAAATTTCAAGTTGCACAGGACCTCTCTCTGTCTTTATTGTATACACAGACAAAAACAAAGAGAAAAAACTGCCCCCTACCTACACACTTAAGAATCTATGCCCTGTCCAGTACTTTTCCACTTGCCTTCTATTGCATGGGTGTGGCATTTTCTTTCAATATGTGTTATCCTTCAAAACATAAATGAGGAAACTGAAATGAAAACTCCCGTGGTGATTGAAGATTTAAAGACAATGAAAATCATTACTAAATGAGGACTGCATGTTCTTTATTTATTTTTTTTAAACTATGTGACATCTGTGCACCGACCTTAGTTTAAACTAGCAACAAACTCTACCTACCCTCATTTCCCTGAAAACTCCCTACTCTGGTCTGCTTGGAGAAGTTGAAAAAGTTGTTTTATAATTTGCTTTGTGAATTATGATCCAATTTGTATATTTTTCATGTTGCCTACTTGTTATGTTGTTGTGTGCTGTGTTTTGACTTTTGCTGCTATGATGCCAGGTCTTTCTTGGAAATAAGATTAAAATCTCACTGAGAAGTTTAACTGGGCAAATAATAATAATAATACTATTTGGATATACTATGCATATATCAGTAGTTCAAATAGTTCCCCAAGTGTTTTGATAAAGAAAACAAATGTAATTTCTGCCGTGAGGAATCTGAATTTTTGCTTTTGTTATCCTTCACTCACTTGTTGCCTCAGTTTAATTGATGCAATGTGTAAAATGAATCAAGGGTGGTTCTTGAATTTGCATATAAGGACCTCATAAATCCAACATGACCAATTTTAATTTCTCATCTAAAGACAATTTAGTCTCTTAATTTTCATATGTTATCGTTCAGCATACCCCCTGAAAAGGAGTTCTGAAGGAAAAAACTCCCCCCCAAGAGCACCTGGCTGGAGACACTGTAAGGTGTGGAGCTCCACAGTAGGTGGAGAGATGTTACCTCCACAGTAGGCAGAAACACCCGACTTCAAATTTGAACACAGTTATGTTGCACGAGAAATGTTTTTGTGTTGTATCCTGTATTGCAATATATTGGAATTAAAGGTTTAAAAAACAAAGGATGTTTTTGCGTTTTTGTTATTGTTGATGTTGCTGAGAAATAAACATGGTTCTAATTAATTGTTTTTTAATGTGTAAAATGAGAAAATATTAAAAAAATATTATTGATTACAAGGTAATGCATTAATTTTAATAGCAACTGTAAGCTTTTTATTTTAAAGTTACAAGTATAAACAATGCTGTTCAGTTTACAGTAATCTTTTATTTTAACTTCTAGTACAAGTATGAACATGGAAACAAGTGAACAAAATTTTGAAATAAGTTTTATTTTAATTTTGTATTTACATTGAAAAAAACAACAACAACACCACATTAATCCGTCCACTCCTGGTATCTGTACACCATGTGGCACTGAGGACACAATCTATGGTATCTGTTAAAGACAAACCACATGAATTTCAAAACATTAGTATAGGAGCAATTATAAGTCATAATTCCACACTGAGATTTAATCTGATTCATTACAATTTACTGTCAATCACTCCCATCATGCTGACAATCCTCGCTTCATTAGTAATTAGACCAGCCTCATCAAGTTTAGGGTGGTCTGGGCACACCTGACACAAAGTTTAAAAAGTAATGAGCTTTTTCTGATGTTCCATTTTCATTTACATGACATCTTCTGGTAGAGATTGAGGATTTTTTTCCTCTTCAGATATATAGTGGTGTCACAAAGTGGGTGAGAACACCATTTGTCCATATTCTTAGTTAACATTCTTGTTTTGATTTAGCTATATCTCATATGTATTCTGTAGTAGGCAAACATGTACTATCCCGGGTTTGTTTATGTTTTGCACTTTTACAGATTATGTAACATAACATCTTGGTTTAAATCAATTCTGACCAGTTTGCTAAGTTAACATTTTATTTAGTTCACCTGTTAATTTGTTTAGTTTAAACTCACCTTACCTACCCGTCTTCCATTAACAAAAGGAGGAAATGTACTTTCACTTCCTGTATTTATAGCGTCCTGGTTAATCTGACGTCACAAGAAGAGACCAGGTGAAGAAGGGGGAGAATCTTTGTAATTTAATAAAGTTGATTTTAGAGTGTTTGTAGAAAAATGGATTTAGTGTTGTGATATGTATTGATTACACTGCAGAGTTTTTATTGCTAGAAAAGAGTAGCAGTATAGCATTGAGCAGGGAAATGTTTGTCTTACCTACCTAATGGAATAGTCCAGGGGTGAGATTGTTTGGTTACAGCATCAGTTCTAAACACCCTACAGCTGTTCCAAAGAAGTTTTCTTAAGACAAATAAATAATGAGTTACAATAATCAAGATTGTTATTCATGACTTTATTTTATCACATCTTCCAGTTAAGAGTATGAAATTCTAAGGGAACATATCTTTTGCAAAGAACTGTTGCTGTTGTGTAGTTATAACTATCCAGTGAACCTCCAAATCAGACATCCTTATCACTTAGTAGTCATTACTAATTTATTATTATTTAATTACATGACCCATTTTTTCATGTAGGTTCTACAATAACTTAACATGTCCAGTCAGTTGACATGTATGCAAGAGTTTGTCTGCACATTTAGAGGAACCACAAAAACCTGTTGGTCAGATTAAAAGATCATAGAATCAGAATCAGAAAGACTTTATTTATCCCCAAGGGGCAATTAACAAACAAAAGAGCAGCATGACATTAAAGATAAGGACAGGGCATAAACAGGCAATAAAAGTGAGATAATAAAAACACAGAATATACAGTATATACACAGTTTTAAAAATTACACAGTTTTAAAATTAAAGTGACTGAAAGGTGAATAAATAACTGTAAGTGAGTAAAAGTGAGTAAAGTGTCGGCAGTATAAAAAGAGTGTAGTTTATGTTTATGGGTGTGGGAAATGGTCTTATCGGCTGGAGTAATACAGTTGGGCCGGGGCCTGGGGCGCCGATGGTCCGGGCCAATTCCCTTGTGTAGGGTTGAGTAGGTTTGGCGGGATGGCTCCTCGGCCTCTGGTGGCCGATGGGGTATGTGGTGAGGTGTGGTCTGTGATGCGTCTGGTGATGTGTACAGCTGGCAGCGGGAGAGCTGCAGCAGTTTAATGTACTGTTACAGCAACCGTGTGATTATCGTAAGAATAAATGATGCTGCAAAGCATGAAAATGCCATCGGGTCTGCCGTGGTGGTTTACAGTTATCAGTTTTTATTCTTATTTTTTTATTTACTTCTTTTTTTAAAAAATCTTAAACAAAAAGTGCACGCAAACCAGTAAACAAAGTACTGCTGAGAAACTATAATACAAAAATCACAATTCAAATTCTCAACAACAAAAACAACTGGGGAAAATATAAATAATATGTAAACAACTTAACAACCCCCGAAGCGTCTAAGTTACATCACGTGACAGCACAACATCTAAACACAAGAGTAAAGTGTGCCTGCTCTGCGTGAGTAGGCGAGTCCGGCGACCTGGCTGTTTCGTCTTTACCGAAAGCACAGCATTGCAAACAAGATTGGAACTTAAAATAAAGAATCGATCTCACCAGGTAGTATCGATCTGATACTGATGCCGACTTGGTATCCATACAATCGATATCTGCCCACCACTAATCAATAGTGTTGTTCAAGTTATTTCAAAAAGTAATTAGTTACTTATTAGAGATAAGAGATAACTCTTTATTGTCATTACACAGTCATACTTAGACTTAGAGCTTTTTAATGTCATTGTGCAGTTTCTTGCACAGCGAAATTGGGTAGCTGGACCACAAAGGTGCCAAAGTAAAGAAAAGAAAACTTACAGGGGATTTCTTTAAATCACCTTGCCGTTCTTCAGCTGACACATCTGAGTTAGAAAACACAAACACTGCAGATTTTCTTTAACTTGCGAGGGCAGCCATGGAACGCAGGATCTGTGTCTCATCACTGTCTGCGTGCTTTATTTATACTTTTCTATGTGTCTGTATGTGTGTGTGTGTGTGTGTGTGTGTGTGTGTGTGTGTGTGTGTGTGTGTGTGTGTGTGTGTACAAAGATAACAGAGTTATTCTCAGAACTCAGAGCTGAGGTTCCCCTTTTCTAAGTCTGTATGTTCCAAAACAGAAAGAGGAAGCTGTAAGTTGTTTATCACAGAAGAGTTCATGTCAAAAGTTATTAGGTGAAAAGTCACGTAGACATGTGGTTTGCTTAGTGATCAATAAAAGAATATATTTCATGTTAGCTGATCACATATACACGATTTTCCCTTGACAAAAACAATATACAATGAGGGGAAAAAAATAAAAAGCAACATATATGTACACATATATGTGAGTAACTATATACATGGTGTAAGCGTAGAAACATTGAAACTGAAACATTGTGGGGCTGTATACAAGGGCAGTTATACAATATAATATAATAAATAAATAAATAAGGGTGGAGGGGCTATTGTCATTTAGGGTGGGGATGGTAATTCCACTGAGACCAAAATATTGCACAAAGACCAAAAATAACGCACATACTAAAAATATTGCACATGAGCCAAAAATATTGCACAGAACATGGAAAGACTGAGATATTGCACATAGATGATCAATAGCAGTGTCAGAGTGGTCTGTTCACACTCTTAGTTTGCATTAAGAGTTCTGACAACCCACAGGAAGAAGCTGTTATTTAGTCTGTTGGTTTTGCACCTGATGGATCTGAACCTTTTTCCAGAGGGCAGGATGTTGAAAAGGTGGTGGTTAGGATGGAGGTGGTCCTTTATAATTGCCCTGGTTCTGGAGAGACATCTTGAGCAGGCAATTAAGTCCAGGGAGGAGATTGGACAGCCGATCACCTTCTCTGCAGTTCTGATAACCCTCTGTAGTCTCTTCTTGTCAGCTGTTGTGCAACCAGCGTACCACACAGGGATGGCGTGCTCCAGCACACTCTCGATAGTGGCACAGTAGAAGGACACTAGGACGTCAGTCTGCAGCCTGTTCCATCTCAGAACGCTCAAGAAATGGAGGCGCTGCTGGGCTTTCTTCACTAGGGCTGATGTGTTTGTGGACCAAGATAGGTCCACAGATATGTGGGTGCCGAGGAACTTAAAGGAGGACACCCTCTCCACATAGTCACCTTTTAGGGATAGTGAGGGGGATCCGTTCTTGTTTTGCAGAAGTCCATGACCCCTTCCTGTTTTCTTGGTGTTTAGGGTAAGGTTATTGTAGTTACACCATTCTGCCAGTCGCTGGACCTCATCTCTGTAGGCGGTGTCATCATCGTTTAATGATGAGCCCCATCAGCGTGGTGTCGTCTGAAAATTTGATGATGATGTTGCAGGGGGTGCGTGGGGGTGCAGTCACTGGTGTAGATGGTGTATAGGAGTGGACTCACACATCCCTGTGGTGAGCCTACCTACCCTAGTACAATAGTACAATGAGATTGGAAACTGTCCCACACTGGCACTATGCACAGCACAGCACAACACAACACAGTAACTTAATAAATAAAAAGAGTGAGTGAATGACAGTTGCTTAGCTTAATAATGAAAAAGAATGAGTGTATGTTTTTATTACACATTGATATCATCTATTATTATTATTATTATGGTTGTTATTGTTGTTGTTATTGTTATTGCCCCCCAAAAAGTCTAGGGAGGTAGCCAATCAGGTCAGCTGTTAGCATTGATTAGGGCTATTGCCCTGTTGTAAAAGCTGTTCTTGAGTCTGTTTGTCCATGACCTCAGCTGCCTGAATCTCCTGCCAGATGGCAACAGCATAAAAACCGGGTGTCCTAGGTGTGTACAATCCCGTAGGAATCTGCGGGACAGGGAGTGCTGTACAGGTCCTTCACGGAGAGAAGAGGATGTCCAATAATTTTTGGGCCATATTAATGACCCTCTGAAGTAGAGCAGGGCGATATGACCAAAAACATTTATCACGATATACATTTGAAAATTTGCAATAATGATAAAACTGACGATATAATCGACACTGGACAAAATATTTTACAACTCCACAACTTTATTAGTGCAAATAAAAAAACATCAATGTATTTTCACCTAAACAAGCAGCTGTTTTTTATGTGCATTAAAGTTATATAAAAATGTAACAGTGCAAATGCAAATTCCTTGCTGACAGTTTAACCAAAAGGCATTTCCAGTGGAAATTGGCCGACATATCCTCAGCATAACCATGTATAATATCCACAAAACCTAAAAAGAGGTTATACACACACAATACGGTAATATTATGTTGAAGCACAGTACGTATCACTCCACGAGGCTCCTGTCTACGATAGCCGTAATGCTCAGACAATCCATCAAGCGGTGCGGGTTCGTAGCTTAGCAAAGTTGTACTAAAACATTTTACAGATTTTCGAGCGCCGTGTACCACAGAAAATCGTTTCGAGGTCAGTAAACACAACCAGAATTCATACATAAGGCACACGGGATTATAAGGGGCACTGTTGATTTTCAGAAAAATCAAAGGATTGATTTTAAGTGTGCCATATTTTCCAAAAAACACGGTAATAACGACGGCCCGCTAGCATGCTCTACCAAAAATAGTGCTTTGTTGTGTATCTGACGGACGAAAGCTAAACCAGTTCCACACCACTGAAGTTGCAGCATTTTTACAAACCAACTCTGGTTCATCTGTTTCATTCAACGATCCGCTTTCGCCCTTCTTATTCTCCGTCACCGCGGTGCATTTTCCGCCATGTGCGTGTTACGACCCGGCTCATAGCCGCAACATAAAAGAAGATGAATGCCAGATTGTGGGTGAGAAGAGGTTGGCTAAAAATGGTTGGTGCCACTAAGGCAAAGACAAGTGAGCTCTCGAAGCTCCGTGGGTGGGGTGAATGCCGCTGGATCCATATCTGGCTGGTCCGTACTGCCACGGCGAGTGAGATGAGCCGTGTGGGAATTGAAGGAGGATCCAAACGCAGGCACTTGTAAAGGTGTGAGGGTGGTTTATTAAACACAACAAAAGAGATGGGCAAAATGGTGAACGGAGAACTAAACTATACTGGGAAAACTAAACTACTGACCCTGAACAGAAACACAAACCTGAACACGAATAACAGCGAGTAGAAAACAGATGACGGTTGGCAGCAGGGAAACACACGGATGAGACATAGTGGATACACAGACGGACCAGCCACCACACAGACAGAAGACGCGACTTAAATACACACAGGGAAACAAAGGGAGATTACACACAGGTGGGGAACACAGCTGGGAATAATCAACAACACGAGACAGAGGTAAAACTGAACACACTCACATGAGACGCAGACCTTCACAATAAAACAGGAAACGAGAACAAATCCTTAAACATGACATAAAACAAAACACTGACAACATTAAATCATAACATGCGTATGACAACAAAGGCACTGCGCATGCGCGTTTTACCCATATTCTATCATGATATTTCATTTTCTTATCGTTGTCCAACATTATACCAGTATTACCGTGAACGGTATGATATGGCCAGCCCTACTCTGAAGTGCCTTTTTGTGTGTCATGGTACAGCTGGAGAACCATACACAGATGCAGTATGTCAGCACACTTTCAACGGAGCAATGGTCGAAGACGATCAGCAGCTCCTTCTTCAGGTCCATTTTTCTGTGGATTCTCAGGAAGTAGAGACACTGTTGGGCCTTCTTAAAAACTGCCAAGGTGTTTGAGCTCCATTGGAGTTCTGTGGCTATGTGCACATCCATGAAATTGAAACTGGACACCCTTTCCACGCACTCCCCGTTGATGCTGACACAATGCAGCTCAGACGTCCTCCTTCTGAAGTCGACTACCAGCTCTTTTGTCTTGGTCATATTGAGGTCAAGGTTGTTGTCTGCACACCAATCCGACAGCCTCTGAATCTCAGCTCTGTATGCCGTCTCATCTCTCCCCAGAGATGAGATGGTATCCTCCCCAAACTTAATCACTACATTATCTGGGTGGGTACAGACACAGTCATGTGTGTACAGCAGGGTGGCCCGCGGTCAATTTTTAATTGGCCCTCAAGTAATTTTATAAATAGAATAGAATAGAATATGGCCCGCACTTCAACTTTTGCTTGAGTGTATTGCACTTCTTAGTTTTAACACCAGGGGGAACTACTGTTGATCAAGGCAGTTGCTCCACCAAAAAGGACAATCACAGAAGAAATTTACCCCAAGTTACTAAACATGGCAGAACCAAAGAAGCAAAAGGTCGAAAGTGAGTGCAGAAAATTTCAGACACCGTGGGAGAGTGAATATTTCTTCAAAGAATTAAAAGGGAAGTGTGTCTGTTTGATCTGCACTGAAACTGAAACTGACTGAAACAGCAGTTATGAAAGAGTATAATGTACGACGTCATTATGAAACCAAACATCAGGCCTATGCATCCTACACTGGTGCTGAGCTAGAGCAGAAATTAAAGCAAATGGTAGCTATCCTGCGAGGTCAGTATTTTTTTCGTGCTCAAATTGTCCAGAAAAAGGCTCCAATAGCAGCTATGAGGTCGCCCAACTCATCACAAGACATGGCAAGCCTTTTTCAGATGGAGACCTCATAAAACATGGCCTCGTTAAAGTCACCGAAATAATGTGCCTGGAAAAAGTGCAGGACGTCAACAACGTCAGCATGTCCAGAAATCCAGTTGTGCAACGCACTGAAGACTCGCCAGCCAACATTAAACTGCAACTGTCTGATAAAGCTGTGCTTTTGATTTTTACTGTGGCACCGATGCCACAGACGCCGCACAGCTGCTAATTTTTTTTGCGGGGAGTGGACGAGAGCACGAGCACTTTAGGTGAGTAAAAAATATATTCCACAGTACCCGTGTGTTAATAAGCATGCATGTGCAGGTACACATGCTTCAAATATCAATAATGCGCATCAATTCTGTCACTACCCTGCTTTTGGACACCACTTTCGTATATGCGTTTTTCTTGTTAACACACAGAGTACACACCGCTGTGCACAGCGCACGCACGCAAAGTCAGCTGATCTCATCTGATGCAGATCTGCTCCTTGGTCAAGTGACATTTGTCCGGATTTTTGGCACAAGTGGCGTCGGACCAGCACCGCAGTTGGATGGCCCGATTTACATACCCAGCACCAGGGTTTTAATAGTTTTGCAATTTTCATTAGTTTTTATTTTTATTTCGTTTTGACTTCAGATTTTCAATTTTATATTAGTTTTAATTAGTTTTTACCAATTGTTTGCTAGTTTAGTTTAGTTTTTATTTTTTTGAAAATCCTTAGTTTCAGTTTAGTTTTGATTAGTTTCAGTTATAGTTTTAGTTGTGTTTGCAATAATTAAGTGTAACAAAATCCCAGTTTCATCATATCAGTCATTCTCTTCTGCTTATCCTTGGGTATGTTGCTATTCCAGCTACCATACCCTGCACCCTGCACAGGTCACCTGTCTGTCGCAGGGCTAACACGCAGAGACAGACAACTCACATTCCCACCTATGGGTTCTTTAAATAAATAAATAAAGGCAGATGAACAACCATTGATACCAGGCAACTATAAAATGTATATCTTGGCCCCAATGAGACTATTAACTCTTGCAGCACCGGGTGTAAAGGCAATTGACTCACACAGTTATGTAGATATCCCAGTCCTGTTGTCTCGGGATGCATCACGCTGCCTTGCCTGGTGTTAGCTTCTGTTTCTGGGGATGAGGGTTGAGTGTGCTCCCTTACCTTCTCCAGGTAAGCTAGGTTAGCCTTCTTGTGTGAGCTTTTCAAGTGCACTTTAAGGTTAGTGGGATTTCTTTCCCTTTAGAAATGTCCCTCATAATTTGTCTCGTTCCACTACAAGACACTTGCTTTATCCAAAACACAGTCATATTCAAAGTAATCCCAAATTGGACTCTGACGCTTTCTCCCGACTTTTGTTGACATGATGCTACGCGTGGACGGAGCGGCAACACAGACGACCCGACTGAGGTACTTGCCACCTGCTGGCATAATAAGGCACAGCAAGAACATAACCTGGAAAATACACTTCATTCTCACCCTAGACCAGGGGTCTGCAACCTTTTACACCCAAAGAGCCATTTGGACCCGGTTTCCACGCAAAAGAAAACACTGGGAGCCGCAAATACTTTTTGACATCCAAAATGAAGATAACACTGTATATATTGTTTTTTTATCTTTATGCTTTGTGTGAACAACTAAGGTGTGCTGCTTATGAAATCCATGAAGTGCTACAGAGAAAATTAAATTATATTTATGTAATCAACACATTTTGAACTCTTAAAGAAATATAACAAAAGGAAAGACACCAACCTGAACTAAAATGATCCGTGTAGCAAACAAAAACTGTTGTCAGCCGCCACCCTTATATCGCCTTTGGGCTGTTGGAGCCTTGACCTGACTCTTAAAAAATAATTGGAAAAAAGCACTATGCTGCTGAAAAATGAAAAATAGATATAATTCTGCCTAAATATGTATTTTACCTGGTTAATGCGTGCGGCGGGGCGTGGTTTGCAGCGCTGCTGCAGGGGAGGCGGACGCACCTGAGCGACACCCGCAATCACGCCTCGCTGCCTTTACGTCTGCGCTATCTGTGCTGTTGTGTTGTTGGTGGTGTATGTTGGGCTGTGAGCTGAAAAGCTACAGCCGGCTGTATGTGTACAGCAACCGTGTGTGAAAAGTGCTCAATAAAGACATGCTCAAAAGCATGCTCATGGAAACATCGTCGGGTCTGCCGTGATTTGTTTACAATGGGACTTCTGCTCCTGAACCTCTGCGCACAGAGTCCGCAAATCGGGGCTATACGAAGTCAGTTTATGCAGGACTGTAAGCTGTCATCTGTCAGGCGTGAACGGTGTTTGTCTTTTAACATAGTTCACGGTGGAGAACAGCTGCTGACATAATGTGGATCCGAAGATCCATAATTGGCCTACCTGGGGTTGAAAGTCTCGATAAATGCACGGCGTTTCGGCGGGTATACCGGCTTCCGCGAGTGTGACTCTTATTTTGAGCGATGAAAAAAATAATAGAATATAATTTTATTTTTATATTTCAGTATCACAATAATCTTCCAATTTAGAACTACGAGTTAAAAAGAACTAACATAAATAAAATACACTTCAGCTAAATACTTCTAATTTATTTTCCCAAACCAGGCGGAGCCGCAGTATAAGGACTAAAGAGCCGCATGCGGCTCCGGAGCCGCAGGTTGCCGACCCCTGCCCTAGACTAACGTATGACACATACACATCAACGAAAACTAAACACATTTTCTCTATAAATTCAGTTAATTTTAGTTAGTTTTGTGAACGGTCATTTCAGTTTTAGTTAGTTTTCCTTTTATTGCAAAGTCTCGTTTTTATTTTTATTTCCGTTAACGAAAATGTTTTTTATTCGTTATTTCGTTAGTTTTCGTTAACGATAATAACCTTGCCCAGCACAGCTGATACTCACCAGAATAATTTACTAAAATTATATGCACTCCTGTTATTAAGTCCAATTCAGTCTGTTAATGCTGATAATCGTTTCAAACGAATGTTAACAGGTGTGTTGCTAAGCCTAAGAACTTAAATAACAAGCTTGAAATGTACCCGTCCCATTTTCCCCTTTATTGTTTTTTCTTTGTGCTGTAAATCTTCTGTCCAAGAAGAAATCTGCTGCTGTTCTGAGAATGAGCTACCAAAGCTTTTTCTGAATAAATCAATAAAGATCCATTTATGGAAAGCTGTGATGAAGGCAGTTTTGTCTTTAATTATATTCAACAATATAACACATTTGACCACTTTTAAATGATTTTTCTAACTTTAATACACTACAGTTAAGGTTATATACCTAATTTCTAGTAAGTGGCCCAGCCCGTCCTATATTTTTATGTATGTGGCCCTCAGTGAAAAAAGTTTGGACACCCCTGGTGTACAGAGTGTACAGTAGGGTACATTGAGTGTCCATTACTGATTACTTCCCTAAATAAGTAATCCTGTTACATTACCGATGACATATTTTCAAAAGTAATTAGTTAGTTAGTTTTTACAAAAAACATGATACACAATCTAAATAAAGAGATAGAGCTTTCATCCTAATTCTATACTATTATTTCTGCATAATTCATCATATAAAATTGAATTAAATGGAAAAGTCTCTTTTTTAAAATTTGTTTTATTAGTTTTAATCTTTTAATTTTATGAACATTGCATTAAGCAAAATTTAAACTATTTGCAACAGTCTTTGACTTGAAGAAATTTGGATAGCATTCAAACCTATTGTCTGTATATACCAGCATACAGAATAAAATATTTTTGTGTGTTTACACTCACTCTTTCAAATAGATGCAAGTAAAATACAGCAAAAATTAAATAAAATCAAAGACTCATTGGCACTAAGTCCTGTTGCTCTTAAATCTATTTTCTGTTTAGCATATTATCCATTGTTGATCTACACACATCTGTTGCTGCCACAGACGTCCCATGCTTGTACGTCACTGTCATGAGACACTCTCACAAACAAAATCATGGTTAAATAATTCAGTTACGCAGTGTGCTTATGGGAAAGTAACAGTAATCTAATTACTTTTTTGCAATAGTAATCCCTTGTTATTTGAAAAAAGTAATTGGATTACACGTTACTGCCTGTCTCTAGTCATTAATAATGTCTTGTATTACTGAATGCAGCTTTCTCTCTATGTTTACTAAGTTGATATAGCAAACCACAATTTAGTTTTGTTTGTTTTGTTTTTTTACACAAATTGTTATACACAGGTTCCAAGCGTACATGTGCAGTCAATAATATAATAATGTATTATATGACTGCTTTGAGGAAAAGTTTCATCAGTGTGATATGTAAAAAAAAAAGTATGCAGCATGTCGTTTCTCCACAGTGCTCCAAAATAGCTTTCTCAGTTTCACAGGAATTAAATAACAAGAAATAACAAAGTCAAAATAGCAACTGAAGCTGAATAAAAAACAAATACTGTAAACTAACATAAGACCACTCAAACAAACTCCATAGCCACAGCAAAAAAAAAAACTCAATAGGTACCAGAGTTCAAAGATAGTATCAAAACAAGAATCCAAAACTGAATGTAGCAAAGGTAAAAATCTAAACTTTAAACATCAGAAAAACAAACCAGAAGCTCTAAACTGAAATATAATAAAATTCAAAGCATGAAAAAGGGTTTTTTAGCATTGCTCAGATTTGATATTTTTATAATATAAAGTGTTACATGATAACTGCTGTGAATTTTATATAAAAACGATAGTGCTGAATCCATAGACTTTTAAAGTCTATATTTATGAAGTTATAAGTTTAAAAAAATTTAAATTAAATTTAATGAAATAAAATTTAGTTGTGAAGCCTTTATGGTTAGGTACCATCAGCAACATACACCCATTAGATCTCTGATTAGCAGAAAACTGTGCAGTGGGGAAACATGAATTGGTGACTGCTTATAATTTGGTTAAGTTACAGACACTATACATATAAAAGGACATCTGTTCAAAGGCGATGGCTACCTAACGAGATTTAACTGATGACAACAAAGGCCCGTGGAAGTCCGGTGTTATGTGGAAATTGTTTCATTATCATTTTGACCACACTACACACTATTAGGCACTTGAGTTCAGTTGTCCTAAAGTTGCTCTTTGAAGTATTTTTCATTACTTTTATATAAGTTTAATGAGGCAAGCAGGAGGTGAGGGGATCAACCGAAGGGCTATTGAGGCTCACCCAAAGATCAAAGTTTTGACATAATCACTGGCTTCCTCCGCTGAAACAAAGTCTTTCTCAACAACCTTGTGTGTGATGTGAAGTCGCACTGGATGAAACAGGCCATACCGAACACCTTCACTGCCACGGAGTTGCTGCCTGACCGTGTTGAATGCAGCACGAGCCCGTGCCACCCTGGCAGTGTAGTTGGGGAAGACTGAGATAGTCCGGTCTCCAACTTTAATCTGTTGGCGTTCTCTAGCATGTCGTAAAATGTCAACACAGTCAGTGTGGTAATGAATCCTGCATACAATGGTTCATGGACAGTCGCCAGGCTTAGGTGTGGGTTGGAGGGTCCTGTGGGAACGATCCAAAAGCGGCTCCTTCCTCAGATCAAATGCTTCTTTTAGCAAGGAGGCTACGGCAGCAGTGGTGCACGTGTCAGGGCCCTCCGGTACTCCCACTATCCTAACATTGTTGCGCCGCGTCCTGGACTCCAAGTCTTCACATTTATTTTCCAGCTTGGCTACGTGAGCTGTGAGGCCCTTGATAGTGTTTTTTATCTCAACTATATCATCAGAGCACACAGTGAGTGCGTGCTCCATCTCCCTGACCGTACCTTTTAGCCCGGACATGGTAGCGTCATTGGCAGCTTTATCGATCACCAGCTGCGTCTTCACCACTTGCAGGTCGAACTTAATGGTAGATAAAGCATCACCCAGAGTATCCTGAAGTTCTTTTTTAAAAATATTGGCGATATCTTTCCTCAGGGAAGCCAGCAACTCGACCTTGAGAGCTTCAATATCAGGATTAGCTTGGCACGAGGGGGGCTTAGAAGGAGCCGATGGCTCACTCGAGGATGTGGTCGCGGTTTGCAAAGTAGGCCTCAGTTGTGTTTGAATAGTACTGCGGGTTTTAATATTTTTTGCTGCCATTTTACGCAGGCCCATGTAAAACTTCTCAACACAACAGACTAAAAAAGGACTAGAATTATGGCCAAAAAGCGCGAATGAATAACAATTTAATCAAAAACGGCGGGAGCTCTCAAACTCGCGTCCTACTCCATCAAAGCTCAACCGGAAGTCCCCAGGGGATCAACAATATACCTATAAATTTATACTGGTAGTTAAATCTGTGGTTTTTAGCAAACTAAAAAATTCAATATATTTGGCCTAGTAACAGCTGCTGCCACCTATGACATTTTCTTGTCATTTCTTTTCTTAATACTAATTTTTGTTTACTACTTTTCAATTTGCTCTTTTCAACCATCCATCTTCCTCAGCTTGTCCGATTTAGGGTCAAGGAGGGGTGGCAGACACCCATTCACACTCTTAATCTTAGATTAATCACAGATTAGCCTAACCCCACTAAGTACATGTCTTTGGAATGTGGGAGGAAGCCGGAGTACCCACAGAGAACCCACGCAACCATGGAGACAACATGCAGACTCCACACAGAAAGGATTTAAACCCAGGATCTTCATTCTGTGAGGCAATAGTGCGTCACACCATGCTACTTGAAGCCAATTTATGTAAATCAGGGATGTCAAACCTATTTTACATCATGCCCCAAATACAGCTCAGTTTTATCTTGTGGACCAGACCAGGGAAACTCCTGTTTTTATCACTATACAGACATTTAACTACAGTTCCCTGAGAAATTTCTACATAATAAATGTAAAAAAAGAAAAAAAAGTTCTGGTAGCGGGGCGGGGGGTGGCTGTGGCTCAGGTGGTAGAGCAGATCAGCTACTGATTGGAAGGTTGGTGGTTTGATTCCTGGCTCCCCCAGTCTGCATGCCAAATATCCTTGGGCAAGATACTAACCCCAAATTGCCCTCTGATGCGTTCATCGGAGTGTGAATGTTTATTAGTTGCACTTGAGTTTAGAAGTGCTTGTATGAGTGGGTGTGAATGGGTGAATGAGGCATGTTGTATACAGCGCTTTGAGTACTCCGGGAGAGTAGAAAAGCGCTATATAAGAATCAGTCCATTTACCATTCATTGACTAAACAAATGCTTGAGTAGATATTTCTACACTGGGTAGTGAAACATGTAAACTTTTTGGTCATTTAACTGTTGATCAATTATTTTTCCTTTGTGTAGTATCAATAGCAGTGGGAGATGTCTTTATCAGTAGAAAAAGTCTGGGTGCCACGGTCAGCATTATGTTTGACATGCCTGATGTAAATAATAAATATTGTTTTTCATGCCTGAGCATTTAGATTTTCCTGAGTTTAATCTTTAGAAAAGGAAGATGAGTTGCTCCCCCAAACCACTTTTCTGCATGAAAGCTACTTTTGGCTGCAGGTGGTAGTGGGGGGCAACCATAGGGGGTAGCTCCACATGTAGTAATTTGGAAGATTCATTTTATTTATTTATTTGTTTAGGAATCTGAAAATCTTTCACTGGTTGGTGAATGTGTAAACCACTATACTATGGAGCCACTAGCCCACTTAACAGATAATAACCCAATATAAAATCAACAACAAGCTTGCACTTCTCTCACATAGGGGTTCTGATTTTAATTTCCTGTCCACTCGACCCACTACGAAGTGTTTCATAATGTTTTGGTGCCCACACTAGACGGGTGACAAGTATATCACGCTTGTCCCAAATGCTCTGGTCCCAGCAGTACTCTGGAGAGAGCAGCCTGCTTGGTTTATGAATCCAAAAGTACTTGTTTAGATGGCTCTCATCGTGCCACAGAGCTTCCACATTATTTAGTTTATCCTCTATGATGCCCAGATAACAGGCATCTACCAAATGCTTTACATTTTGCCACAGTCCTCCAAAGATAGCAGCATGGTAGTAAAAATCTCCAGTTTCCATGAAGGCTTTAGATTTGGGGTTTCTGTCGTAGGTAAACCGGGCTTTTGGTAATTTATAATAGTGGGCATGGAGCAATGCCACAGAATCACCCAGTGCCTCAGACCCAAATCTCCCCTTAAACTCCTGATCTACATCAAAACAGAAGACATAACGAAATTTGTGACGGATTTCTGACTCTATTGTTTCTGATATTGTTCTCATTCGCATCATAGAGATGTCCTGCCACCTCGTGTGCTTTTCCACTTGGACAATCTTTATATTTCGCTGAGAAGCAAGTGTGATGTTTGGTACTTTCTCTGGTGAATCTGTGAACACGTAATACGTCACTGGTAATCCCAACATAAAATGTTGTTCGGCTGAGGTGAGGAAAGTCTTGAGGTAGGCATCCAGGTACCTTAATTAGAAACACAGAGAAAAACAAATGAGGTGTTTTTAATGAGAACGTATAAAACAATTATGCTATCATGTTTTTTTTCTTGCATAAGCTTTAATGTCACACAAGTAATTTCTTGTAGTCTGAGCCTGAAAATAAAAGGAAATGCTCTGTGGCAGAACCAAAGCATAAACAAATACATTACTTTAACAATATAATAATTCATGGAGAAAATAAGTAATATTTAGGTAAACATACAATAAAACAACAAATACTGTCATACAGTGTCATACTGTCATATATATTTCCTCTTATAAAAAACAAAAAGAGATCCTACAGAAGGAAGTACTTTTTTCCAGCACATTTAAATAAGCAAATATTTCAGTCCTCATGCATTCATCTTCATAACACAAATTGAAAACACATTGAACAAGCAAAGAACAACAAAACCCAGTCTGATCAGATGTCCACGTTTCCTACAGTCTTTTGCTCAGGTGCCAGTGGTTAGATAAGAACCTACTCAGCAAGTGACAGCTGTAATTTATTAACAATTCGTAATAAAAGATTAAAAGATTCTTTTATTATTAAAAGTAGTTAATAACTCCTTTAGTACATCAGCAAGAAAAACTTTGATGATGATGGAAAGGAGAGCAGCTCTGGCCATAAAACTGTCACGCTAAAGAGGTGCAAGCTCATTCAGCACTTTTAGATTACTATTAATGAGAATGTTTGAATGTACCACGTTTAACAAGATGTTTTGTCAACACACAACCTTCATTTTTCATTCATATTTTAATTCTCCCTGTATATATTGACTGTTAACCATGTTCAAACCTTTTAATTCAGCAGATATTTTTGCTACTAATATTGAGTTTACACTTCTTTTTCAGCTGTCCTCACAGGAGAGCCACTGCAGACATATGCTTTATAGAATATGATGCTGAACATTAAACAGCATATAAAGTATTTAAAATGAGCTCAGTCTGACACTGATGGGGAACATTTCCTGCAAATTCATTGTTTTTACTTTGATACTTTATGCTTTTTAGGTGTTGTTGTAATATTTTGCTGATTATTTTCCTAAAGGAAGGGTTTGAAAAATTTCAGCTAATGGCAAATAATAGTAAATCATTGGTAATATAGTAGACATTTATTCAACTAAAGAGGTAACAATATTTACAATTCTTCAGCTAGAAAGGAGTTCAGAAAGGTGAGGATGACAAGTTGAGTGCAGACTGGCAGCCCGAATGCTATGTCTTCATCTCATTTGCATATCTTATTAATTCGGTAACAAGATAGTGGAGTAATGCTGGGCTTACACTGTGCGATTTTTGGCCCATTTTGAGCAGATTTTTGAGTCGTGCGACTGTTTTGGTGATCGGCCCGAGTTTGGCCTTCATCGTGCGTCATGCATCGTGTAGTATACGTGGGGTAACGAGAAGCGATTAACACCTCACGACCAGCTCCCGATCATCAATCACTTGGTCGGGAGGATTTCAAACCTGTTTGAAATCCTCACGACCGTCGTGAAGGTGTCACCGCAGCCGCTCACACTGCGCACGCGCAAACACATAAACGTCGATGAAAAAGACGGAGTAGCACAGCAGTGCAGCGTGTGGTCTGGACACAAGCGATGGAGGCACTTGTAGAACTTTGGAAAGCTCATCCAAGCCTTTTCGATGTGGCCTCACAAAATTATCACGACCACAACAACCGTGAAAATAGTTGGATTTACACTGCTGCTCAATCACAGCTGCCTGATCAATGTTTTTCATTAGCAATTTAGCAATTCAATTCAATTCAATTCAATTTTATTTATATAGCGCCAAATCACAACAAAAGTCGCCTCAAGGCGCTTTATATTGTACAGTAGATAGCACAATAATAAATACAGAGAAAAACCCAACAATCATATGACCCCCTATGAGCAAGCACTTTGGCGACAGTGGGAAGGAAAAACTCCCTTTTAACAGGAAGAAACCTCCGGCAGAACCAGGCTCAGGGAGGGCGGCCATCTGCTGCGACCGGTTGGGGTGAAAGAAGGAAAACAGGATGAAAGACATGCTGTGGAAGAGAGACAGAGATTAATAACAGATATGATTCGATGCAGAGAGGTCTATTAGCACATAGTGAGTGAGAAAGGTGACTGGAAGGGAAAAACTCAATGCATCATGGGAATCCCCGGCAGCCTACGTCTATTGCAGCATAACTAAGGGAGGATTCAGGGTCACCTGGTCCAGCCCTAACTATATGCTTTAGCAAAAAGGAAAGTTTTAAGCCTAATCTTGAAAGTAGAGATAGTGTCTGTCTCCCGAATCCAAACTGGAAGTTGGTTCCACAGAAGAGGGGCCTGAAAACTGAAGGCTCTGCCTCCCATTCTACTTTTAAATACTCTAGGAACAACAAGTAGGCCTGCAGTGCAAGAGCGAAGTGCTCTAATAGGGTGATATGGTACTACAAGGTCATTAAGATAAGATGGGGCCTGATTATTTAAGACCTTGTATGTGAGGAGCAGGATTTTGAATTCAATTCTGGATTTAACAGGAAGCCAATGAAGGGAAGCCAAAACAGGAGAAATATGCTCTCTCTTTCTAGTCCCTGTCAGTACTCTTGCTGCAGCATTTTGGATTAGCTGAAGGCTTTTCAGCGAGTTTTTAGGACATCCTGATAATAGTGAATTACAGTAGTCCAGCCTGGAAGTAATAAATGCATGAACTAGTTTTTCAGCATCACTCTGAGACAGGATATTTCTAATTTTAGAGATGTTGCGCAAATGGAAGAAAGCAGTCTTACATATTTGTTTAATATGTGCGTTGAAGGACATGTCCTGGTCAAAAATGACTCCAAGGTTTCTCACAGTGTTACTGGAGGCCAAGGTAATGCCATCCAGAGTAAGAATCTGCTTAGATACCATATTTCTAAGATTTTCAGGGCCGAGTACAATAACCTCAGTTTTATCTGAATTAAGAAGCAGAAAGTTAGCGGCCATCCAGGTCTTTATGTCTTTAAGACATTCCTGCAGTTTAACTAATTGGTGTGTGTTACCTGGCTTCATGGATAGATAGAGCTGCGTGTCATCTGCATAGCAGTGAAAATTTATGCTATGTCTTCTAATGATGTTGCCTAGGGGAAGCATGTATAATGTAAATAGAATTGGTCCTAGCACTGAACCCTGTGGAACACCATAATTGACCTTAGTGTCTGAAGAGGACTCTCCATTTACATGTACAAATTGGAGTCTATTAGATAGATATGATACAAACCACTGCAGTGCAGTACCTGTAATACCTACAGCATGTTCTAATCGCGCTAATAGGATATTATGGTCAACAGTATCGAATGCAGCACTGAGGTCTAGCAGGACAAGCACAGAGATGAGTCCACTGTCAGAGGCCATAAGAAGATCATTTGTAACCTTCACTAAAGCTGTTTCTGTGCTGTGCTGAGCTCTGAAACCTGACTGAAACGCTTCAAATAAGCCATTCCTCTGCAGATGATCAGTTAGCTGTTTGACAACTACTCTTTCAAGGATTTTTGATATGAAAGGAAGGTTGGAGATTGGCCTATAATTAGCTAAGACAGCTGGGTCTAGAGATGGCTTTTTGAGTAAAGGTTTAACTACAGCCACCTTGAAGGCCTGTGGTACATAGCCGATTATTAGAGATAGGTTGATCATATTTAAGATTGAAGCATTAATTAATGGCAGGACTTCTTTGAGCAGTTTTGTAGGAATGGGGTCTAAAAGACACGTTGATGGTTTGGAGGAAGTAATTATTGAAGTTAACTCAGAAAGATCAATTGGAGAAAAAGAGTCTAACTTAACATTGATGGTACTAAGAGTAGCTGTAGATGATATTACATCTGTGGGATGATTATTGGTAATTTTTTCTCTAATGATAAAAATTTTATTTGTGAAGAAGTTCATGAAGTCATTACTAGTTAACGTTAAAGGGATGGTTGGCTCAGTAGACCTCTGACTTTTTGTCAGCCTGGCTACAGTGCTGAAGAGAAACCTGGGGTTGTTCTTATTTTCTTCAATCAGTGACGAATAGTAAGATGTTCTGGCTTTGCGGAGGGCTTTCTTATAAAGCAGCAAACTATTTCTCCAGGCTAAATGATGATCCTCTAAATTTGTGACACGCCATTTCCTCTCCAGCTTACGAGTTATCTGCTTTAGGCTACGTGTTTGAGAATTATACCACGGAGTCAGGGACTTTGGATTTGAGGCCTTAGTTTTCACAGGAGCTACAGTATCCAGAGTCGTACGTAGTGAGGAGGTAAAATTATTAACAAGATAATCGACCTCTGTTGGAGTAGCGTTCAGATAGCTGCTCTGCTCTATGTTGGTACAGGGCATTGAAGATGATAACAGTGGGTGGATTATATTCTTAAACTTAGTTACAGCACTTTCAGAAAGACATCTACTTTGATAAAGTCTACTCTCCACTGCTGTGTAATCAATTATTGTAAATGTAAATGTTATCAGGAAATGATCAGACAGCAGAGGGTTTTCAGGAAACACTGTTAAATGTTCAGTTTCTATGCCATATGTTAAAACAAGATCTAGAGTGTGATTAAAGTGGTGGGTGGGTTCTTTTACATTTTGAGAGAAGCCAATTGAGTCTAATAACAGATTAAATGCCATGTTGAGGCTGTCATTTTTAGCATCTACATGGATGTTAAAATCACCCACAATAATTATTTTATCTGAGCTGAGCACTAAATCAGATAAAAAGTCTGAGAAATCAGAGAGAAACTCTGTGTAAGGCCCAGGTGGACGATAGATGATAACAAGTAAGACTGGTTTCTGAGTTTTACAGCTGGGGTGGACAAGGTTAAGCATCAGGCTTTCAAATGAATTAAAAGTCTGTCTTGGTCTTTCGTTAATTAATAGGCTGGTGTGAAAAATTGCTGCCACACCGCCCCCTCGGCCTGTGCTTCGAGATTTCTGGTAGTTAGAATGACTCGGGGGTGTTGATTCATTTAAACTAACATACTCATCCGGCTGCAACCAGGTTTCTGTAAGGCAGAGTAAATCGATTTGTTGATCAATTATTAAGTCATGTACTAACAGAGACTTGGAGGAGAGAGACCTAATATTTAATAATCCACATTTCACTGTTTTACTCTTTGGTTCAGATGTGGATACTGTATTGTTCTTTCTTTGTGATTTTTTATGTTTAAGTTGTTTATTGCTGGTTTTTGGTTTGTTTTTTGTCTTTTTGGGAGCTGACACAGTCTCAATGGAGATGGGTTTTTGGGGGGGTAGCAGGAGGAGAGAAGCTGCAGAGAGGCGTGTAAGACTGCAACTCTGCTTCCTGGTCCCAACTCTGGATAGTCATATTTTGGGGGGTTTAATAAATTTGTCCATATTTCTAGAAATGAGAGCTGCTCCATCCAAAGTGGGATGGATGCCGTCTCTCCTAACAAGACCAGGTTTCCTCCAGAAGGTTTGCCAATTATCTATGAAGCCCACATCGTTTCTGGGACACCACTCAGACAGCCAGCAATTTAAGGAGAACATGCGGCTAAACATGTCACTCCTGGTCTGATTGGGGAGGGGACCAGAGAAAACTACAGAGTCCGACATTGTTTTGGCAAAGTTACACACCGATTCAATATTGATTTTAGTGACCTCCGATTGGCGTAACCGGGTGTCATTACTGCCGACGTGAATTATGATCTTACTGTATTTACGTTTACCCTTAGCCAGCAGTTTTAAATTTCCTTCAATGTCGCCTGCTCTGGCCCCTGGAAGACAATTGACTATGGTTGCCGGTGTCTCTAGCTTCACATGTCTGAGAACAGAATCACCAATTACCAGAGTTTGACCCCCGGCGGGTGTGTCGCCGAGTGGGGAAAAACGGTTAGACACATGAACAGGTTGGTGGTGTACCTGGGGCTTCAGTTTAAGACTATGCTTCCTCCTCACCGTCACCCAGCCGCCCTCTTTCCCCAGCTGCTTGGGGTCTGCCGGGGAACAGCTAGCGGGGCCTACGCTGTCTTCGGCTGCACCAGCTACAGGGGCCTGGCTAGCTACGGGTGAATGAAGGGTGCGAAGCCGAGTCTCCAATTCAGTAATCCTGGCCTCCAGAGCTGCAAATATGCTACATTTATTACAGGTATCATTACTGCTAAAGGAGGCCGAGGAGTAACTAAACATCTGACACAATGAGCAGGAAAGTGCAGGAGGGACAGGTGAAGTAGCCATGGTGCTAACGAGTCGGCTACGAGCTAAGCTAAGCTAGCGAAACAGTAAAGAGACAGTGAGTGAATACTTTGGCTATAAATTAGGTAGTGAGTACACAGAAAGGGTGATTCAGATGAAGCACGTTAAGATTATACTATGAAAAAGGGATGTATCAAAAGATTTAAATTAAATTGCTAAGCAGAAAAGCTACTCAGAAACACCACTGTGTTTGAGCAGGAACAGGAAGTGATACTCTACCACAAAGCGAGCGAACACCAAGTGACAGCGCCACCAAGAGTCAGATCCCAAACAGACAGCAATGTTGATGGTGGTGGTGTGCGTGTCAGTGTGAGTGAAAGACAGAGAGGGAGAGCGAGCGACAGATTTTCTGTTATAACCTTCATTTTATGGACGCACAGTTTGAGCACTCAGGTCGCATCAGAGCATTGGGCCGTATAGTGTGAGACCCTGCATCGTGACCTATGAACTTCTAACCCCTGCGAGTCAATCGTACAGTTTGAGCAGAAGCTGAATAATGCGACTGAAAAAATCGCACAGTGTATGCTCAGCTTTAGTTGCTTCTGTCTGTAGATGTGTAGGGTGGATGGTACATTTGCTTGCTAGGCAAATGTGTAATTCACTATACAATGGGGCCTTTGCACTCGAGGAAATGTACAGCTTTCAGTCTCTTTACAAGTATGAATTATGCAAAATTTGTGATATAATCATACATACATACAATGTACTCCAACTGCAAAACATAAAATTTGAAGTCTTAACTTGGCCTTTGAATTAATGTTACATTACATGCTATTTTTCATTTACATTTTATGTGTCCCACCTTTTTTGGCATTGAATCGTACAGTCCTATCGTTGTCCATACTAGGTGATTACTGTCATAAACATAAACACAGTCTGCTTGCCACTTTTGTGAGCTAGAAGGCAATACTCTACAATATGCAGGAAAAAGAAACAACTTCTTTCTCATGTTCTGGAAAAACCAACCTTCCCACAGCAAACACAGTAAGAGCCACAGATGAATTTTTGTCAGCGTGCCTTTGGTCATAAAGAATGGAGTCAAACATCCCCTCCCAGATGATAGGAGCTTTCCAGGATGTGATTGTCTGAACCAATGGTCTGGCTCTGAATGAAATTAAAAAGAAATGTTGACATACAGTCAAGATCCTGGATTTTATACTGCCAAACGTTTAGATTAAAAACATACACACATACTGTTTTTTTTTCTCTCTTCA
The DNA here is from genome assembly GCF_001858045.2 of Oreochromis niloticus. Classification (NCBI taxonomy): domain Eukaryota; kingdom Metazoa; phylum Chordata; class Actinopteri; order Cichliformes; family Cichlidae; genus Oreochromis; species Oreochromis niloticus. Next base: position 6,691,169 of record NC_031965.2, read on the forward strand.
CTGTTTTTTCCCACTCATCTGTTCCCCATTTACCCATCCTTCTACCTCTTCCCGTTTATTTTTTGTATGTCTCCCAATAAAAGTGTGCGATAGTTGTAGTCTGTTTTTTTGTCATCTGTGCTCTCCACATTTACAAGTGTGAAATATTTACACTGGGCCTCACCCTAAATGCTCCTGAACTCTGCCTCCTGACATCTGACCCACATTAAACTCATGGACTGAACATACACACACCCACAACCACCTACACACACACACACAATGGACAACTGTACCCTCAAACACCCAATAATAACATGGACTGAACCACCACTCACAACCACTAGCAGTAGCACTTTATATAGCCTCTGTAGAAATTATCCACATATCTCACTTATCTTAACTGCACTACTGTATAGCTCTGTGTAAATAATCATTCTGTACATACGATAATTTTTAATCCTACAACTGTTCATAACTTGCATAGTTCACATTTCTGTATAACTGTATATCTCATATTTCTGTATAGTCTTTTTTCATATTCTGTATAGTTTTTCATATTTATATCCTGTTCATAGCCTGTACTCACTACAGCCTGTACATACTTATAGTTATAGAATATTCATTACATACTTCATACCGTGTACATTATAACATACCATAATAGACCCATTTCTGTAATATACTTACATATCTATATTATTGCTAATATATATTGTAATATATCTATATCATGGCTAAAGCACTTCTGGATGGATGCAAACTGCATTTCATTGCCCTGTACCTGTGACATGTGCAATGACAATAAAGTTGAATTCTATTAATACCACCTCTTTGTTTGAAGGAAGACAGCAAACCAGCACTGTGTTTTGTTTTGTTTTTGTCAGAGTCCAGTACACTACAGATTAGAATAAATATTTCCCCTCTCCAGGAGCACTAACAAAAAACAAAGTTATGAATCTTTTATTTTGCCTTTAGGTATATACATATTTAAATTCACCGTCATTAATTTACTTATTTTGAGTTCTTAAACATGGTCTTATAAAAATACTACCACCACCACCATTACAACTATACAAGGGAAGTTATAATTACCAGCTAGTGAGTCCCCTTTCTTACCCAAAATTAAGTGTGTCATCCAAATTAATGTTGCATCTTGCTTCTGGTTTACTAGTCATTGGCAGTTTCGGCATCACGTTAGCGCTCCTTAAAGATCTAAAGTTTTTTGGAAGAGATTGTTTTATACACTCACCACAACTTCGTTAGATACACTTTGCAAGTCTTAGCTTGTAATAATATGACCTTTGTTCCACACCTTAAATATAAGGAAGTAAAACCAACCATAACCAACAGCAGACAGCAGAAGATTGCAGAATATTTTGCCCTGTTTATTAAAAAACATGTTAATCCAAACAATGTATTCCTTAACCTGTGTATTAAAAAGGCATATTTTCATTCATGTTTACACTACAATGACAGCAACAAAAAGGTCTCCTCAAGCACCAACACTCCTACCTTGTAGTTGAAAAAAATAGCTCTCTCATTTTTCTACTAAAAAATTTGTGGTACTGGTTGGTAGACAAAATCACACCTTAAAGAAAAGAAAGAATCTTAATTAAACAGAGTGCTTCCCTTTGGTTCAAATAAGAGATTATCTTGTTATAGCAAGAAATTGCAACCAAAGGTCAAAGGTGGAATTAGGTTAAATTTTTAAAAAAGAGAGAGAAAATAAATTAATTTGCTAATAAACCCATAGGTTTAACACTGAATAATAACACTTGTGTAACAGAAAGTAATCCCTACAATGTGGGCACAGAGACTCGCATAATGTGCATATTTATAAAGCACTTTTTCTGAATAAACATTTTGTGGAAATACAAAATCGTCCTTTTTCATCATGCAGTAAAATACAAAAAAATATACATTACCTTTGTGGATAAAAAAAATTCACAGATTAACTGGATTAAATCTCTGAGGGAAATGTTGCATTGTGTCTTGTGAAGTAATACACCCAGGCAATAAATTAACACTGCCACAGAAATCTACCCCCATGTGACCAGAAATGTTAGGGGTGGAGACAAAGTAGAGGATGACGCGGGCACTGCTGTTACACCTTTGGTATGGTCCACACAGGCAAACAGCACTGCGCAAAAGCCTTGACGCACCTCTTATTTTTTTAGATTTTGCTGCCAAGCAGCCAGACCTTCTTGTAGTTTTGTTTTTAAATGGTCCTTTAAGCAAAGGTTCTTCTGGCTTTCTTTAAAATTTGCAGCTTTTTCATTTCTTTTCAGTTCAATTCTTGTGCCTGGGCATTTCCACTGGGGACGTTAACATAGGAAAGTAAATAAGCAAAAAATGATAATGCGTGCCAAAATACATAAGAACTAAACTGAAAATCACAACAGGTGATTAATCATTTGAAATTTTTGGTTCAAATTGTCCTCAATATGTAAGGAGTAGAGCTACAACACTGATTCTCTATAACCATCTGACAAATATGGTGGTGTTGGGGTGTTATGATATTTTAATTAACAAAATCTACAGACAACGATGAGCAGTAGCTAACCTTTTAGTACACACTAGTATGCTTGGGAGACAGACATCAACACGGGGCACCCAGCAGTCTCTCTCACGATCCCAGCACAGCCCTGGGTTCAAATACAGTCAGATAAAGCATTCCACAACTGTTGTTTACACCTTTGATCTCCTCCAAGTAAAGAGTTTACAATCCCTTATCACCTCTTACATGGTCATGTACAGATTGCTCTTTGTCTCTTCCCCCATCCTCAAAGACAACCAAAAGACTTCACCGCCTGTGGAATTCTCCCCCTCAGGATGCCTAGCTGTGTGTGAGCAAAAAAGTTAAAGCTGAATGCTCCCCACTTCCCAAGATCCTCTGAAGCCTGCAGTCTCAGTTTGGAGTTCCCAACTTGGTTCATGGTCCACAAGCTTATCTGAACCTAGGATGTCGCTGTCATCTCCTGCTCCTGCAATGTCATATATAACACACCTGATACACACAGAAAGTTGCAACTAAAAGGTTTTGGTTCATGGTCCACAAGGTCCACTACTAGTGTCAAGTCAGTCAAACTTTGTCCCATTTATCAGTCCAGTCAGTCCAATGTTTATTGCTGGTGAGCAATAAACATTGCAGCATACTTAACTTTCCACTCCCAGCAATATGATGTCGTTTCAAAAAGAGAAAAAGAATTCTTCATGATTTTGGAATGGATTAACTTGCTGAATTCTTTTAGACAGAGGGACGTACCATCTGATTGTGTGCCACATAGGTGACTTTCTCCAAAGCCCATTGTAACCTGAAGAAGCTCACTTTGTGATTTTTTCAGGAAGATATTCTATAGCGCTTTTAATTCCAATTTTGCAGGCCTGCTTAAAAGGAGAGCAGATTATTAACCAAACTGTAACGCACTGGAGAGATGAAACCTGAGAGTTTTTTTAAGTGCAGTGTAAAAAATAAAAATATGAAGGCCTAGTTTAGGACATGGCCAAGCATACTTTTTTCTTTGAAAGATAAAACAAATTTGGTACCGAAAAAATGCATTAGCCAGATAAATCCTAAAAAACTATCATCCACCAGTCACAAAGGCTACGTTCACACTGCAGGCGAAAGCGCATCAAATCCGATTTTTTCGCCCCTATGCGACCCGTATCCGATCTTGGTATGACAGTGTGAACGGCACAAATCCGATATTTTCAAATCCGATTTGGGTCACTTTCGTATGTGGTACTGAATCCGATACGTATCCGATGTTTTAGAAAGCGACTGCTGTGTGAACGGTCAAGTCGCATTAAATCCGTCTTTTACGTCACTGACACAAGACAGACGCCAATTATCAGCGCCGGAGAAGCGCCCGATAGGACATCACGAACGATTTCCTACCATCCGGTGAAACTGTTGGGAAGACAACGTTGGAGAAATGTGAACATTTTATTTTTACTGTATTTTCTGCAGATTCTGACAGAAATCTGCAACTATCCTTTGAAGCACCGCTCCCCTAAAACAGCAAAAAGGATCATTATTAGGTCATCTACATTATTATGTAAATAACAAAATAACTTAAAGCAAAAATCTGGAAACATAAAGTCCGAAGTCTTTATATTAAGGGCAATCAGTCAAACAATATTGTTTGCTCTGGGTCTAAACAGAGCGAGTTGTGTGTGACATCTTCTTTTGCGCATGCGGGCCGCTTTGAGCGTTCACACTGGAGCGCGTTTGATGTCGCATTTTATGTGTAGTGTGAACAAGCAGACAAAAAAATCGGATTTGATCAAAAAATCGGAATTGAGCATTGAGACCTGCAGTGTGAACGTAGCCATAATTCACACAACACTAATGTTCTATTAGTGGCAAAACCTCCCCCACACATCAGAAACAAGAAACTCAGTAATCTATAAGAGTCTCCACTCGTTTAACCCCTCTGCAGCATTCTGTTTACCCCTGCTATAATTCAGTCATCTTCCCCTAATATAATAACAGTCCACTAGTCTATATAACACTTCTCAACCCACTAAGTGAACTGGACGAGATGATAACAGAAACACATGCTTAAAATATTATCTGATCTTCATGAGCTTCATTTCATGTGTGTATGTGCTAGTAGGACTGATGCATGTGTGTCATTTGCATTTACTTTTCCCCTGATGTGGGACATTTTTCTCCACAGGTTCCTTAACCCAATTTCACCCACCACACTGAAACAATAGCCTTCCCCCACGTGTCCTCCTCCCCCTTTTCTCTTTTTTCGTTGTTTTCGTTGCATCTTCCTGATGTTCACAGACATCAGCCGCTTTAATTCTCTCCTTTCAATCATCTCTTTTCCTCAGCTGCTTGCTGGATCCAGCCTCCATTTTCATTCCAAGCGTCCTCTGCAATCACCTTCTTCCCTTCCTGGCAGAGAAGTGAGAATACAAAGGAATTGCAAGTATTTCAAGTATTTCAAGTATTGAAGTCTATTGCACCGTTGGTTTTTAACAAAAAGTATTACACAGTGAAAAGGGAGTAGTAGTCTTTTTAGCAGTCACTTGTATTATTTACATAGTCCTGATTTTGGGCCTGCTGGATCTGTCCCAAGGCGTTCAGGGCATCAGTCATGTTTGATGAGTGTACATTGTCTGTTGTGTGTGTGTGTCATTTCTCACTCAATCAACAAGTGCACGTCTGTTCAGGTGTGTGTTTCTCTTCATTCTGAGTCAGTGTGTGTAGACGTGTATGTTTGTGTATGTTGGCGTGTTTATCACTTTCCTGTTCTGGTGTTTTGGGTAAACCATGGCCTGAAGCGTGCCCTGGAGTCCTGCCCTCCTCCTTTTCAGTCCAGTTACAACCATTGCTGCTGCTGCTCAAAGTTCAGTCTGTCCTGGTCCTGGCCCCAATTGGGGCAGTCCTTTCTCCAGTGTCCATGCTCACCGCAGGTGAAACCGGCATCTTCTTCTGTGTTTTGTCCATTCTGAGGTGCCTTTTGACCTCAGTTGCTCCTCCTGTCTCTGGCACGCCCTTTCTTCTGCTGCCCGATCATCCGTGTTGGTCCGTCACTGTCCTGCACAGTGTTAATGCAGAGTTATCAAGGTCAGCATTCTTTTGTTCGGCATTACTTTTCATCCGGGCTTAATGGGCGTCTCGTCACAACTCTGTCAGCCGAAGCTGTCTGGAAATCTCCCCCGTGTAGTGAAACGGGCCTTGGATTTAACGCTCTCCGTCTCTGCTGCATGAGATCGCTTTCCTGTAGCACTGTTGACATTTTTAGATTGTTGTTATGGGTCCAGCTGCTGCAGCATTTGGTCAGGGTCAGGGTCAGAGATGGTAGAGGGGAGAGCAGGAGCCCAGGTCAGCTTCAGCTTTCAGGGCCGGCAAAGCAGCCTGTAATTAAACATAAAGAGGAAAAAACAAAAAACAAAACAAAACAGACGAACAGGAAAATGATGTTGTTTTGGCTGTGTTATTCAGAGAGGGGAGAAACACCGGGCCAGGCCCTGTGTCAGCCTTCTCGCCTCCTTTTTTTTTTTCTCATCATATAATCAACTCATAACCCACCAACCTGACAGGACAACACAGGTACATGTTAAAATTCGTAAGATCACGTTTAAAAGCACAAAAAAGGAATTTTCCTTCCTTCAGTAATCACTTGTATGATTCAATCAGCAGAAAACATCTCACAATTTGACTCTTAACCACTAAATTTGTTGTTTCATCACTGGTTGGTCATACCAGTCTCATTCTTTTTGAAGTTGTTGTCCTGCAACCCAGAGAGTTTATTTGTTAGTAGTGGATAAACTTTATCATTTAACAACAGGTGTATGTTAAGTTTCGCTGCTATAACCTTGCTGGAAAATCTTCACGTGTTCATGAGTGTAAGCTGTTTTTTCATTGCGTGTGTGTGCGTTTGTAGGCAGGTTAATTTTAACTTTTCCTCAAACAAGGCATTTCTCTAACAGGTGCCTTTCTCATACATTTCTCTGGTTGTGTGTGTGTTTTTTATTGGTTCTTTTGCAGTGTTTCAGACTCCTTCACAATTCTCCAACTTAAGCAATCAGTGTTCTTTCCCAAGATTGCTACCCCAAATTCTGATTTCTCACCTTAAATAACAGCATTCCTGGTCTTCAGCCAGGAGTTAGAGCTTGCTTGTGAGATTCAGGGACACATGGTGCTATCAGCAATTCAGCCAAAAACTTGCCTGAACATCTCCAGTGATGGCAAACTATAACTTTCTTCCGACCGCTGCATGTGGAGAATTGGTCCAGGTCTGCTTGCACCTACAGATACCAAAACTGAGACATTTTCATTATTATGATCAGTGTTTCACCGACCCATTTCTCTCTCTCCGGTCAGAAATACCAATTTACATCATGTATATAAGTGTTCATGGTAATGTTGAATTTAGGCTGCTATTTTATTGCGTATGTATGTGTGTTAGTACGCTTGCATGCAGGGCCCGTGGGCCTGTCTCACCCAAAAGAGCATTTTCTTAACAGTTGCCTTTCACTCACGTGTGTTAAGAAAGGCAAATGTGCTTGTAGTAGTTGTGAGATTATATTTGTTGTGTATTTTGGGTTATAACAGGACCCGTAGTGGTCATGCACCAGGTGCATGATGGGCAATGCGCTTTTGTTGTTGTTGTACGGACTAGCCATGTGCTGGAAGTTATGCCGCTATAAATAAATACTTAAAGTTACGTCGTGGTCCGAGAATCGTTGTTATACTAGTAACACACAGTGAAGATATAACAAAAAGTGGCGACGAGGACGACTGGACCGGCGCTGCAGTCCGCGACGATACGGAGCTTTGAACTGTTTTTTTTTTCCCTGCCGATGCCTCGAGCTGACCCGGTGTTAGACGGCGCGGGTGTGAGGACGAGACACCCGGTGTGCGGCGGTGGATGCCGATGTTTTTCAGCGAAACGGGGAGGAGTGAGCAGCGGAAAAGCCGACAAAGGAAAACTCCGTGAGTGACGCAAAAAAAAAAAAAAAAAAGACGTTACTAAAGGGAACAGTTGTGAGGGGAAGAGTGCCATTCAACCAGGAGCCGAGTAATGGCTGGAGTTATTGGCTCAATCGGTCCCTTCGACAAAAGCACGGAGCAATGGAGCTCATATACGGAGCGTTTTGGATATTTCGTTGCGGCTAATGACATACAGGATGATAAATTGGTGCCCATTTTTTTGAGTGTGATAGGCCCAAAGACTTTTAACCTGCTAAGGAGCCTGCTGCAGCCAGCAAAGCCAGGCAATAAAAGTTTCACAGAGATTGTGGACACACTGACCAAACATTTTTCGTGCAAGCCCCTCGTGATCGCTGAAAGGTTCAGGTTTCACAAGCGAAACCAAGAAGAGGTCTGTCACAATGTTCGCTGCATCGTTACGCAAATTAGCTGAACACTGTGAGTTTAAAGATGTTTTAAATGACACATTAAGAGACAGACTCGTGTGTGGATTAAGAAATGAAGCTGCACAGAAGAAATTACTCACGGAAAGTGACTTGACTCTTGAGAAGGCAATTACAGGGAGTGCAGAATTATTAGACAAGTTGTATTTTTGAGGAATAATTTTATTATTGAACAACAACCATGTTCTCAATGAACCCAAAAAACTCATTAATATCAAAGCTGAATGTTTTTGGAGGTAGTTTTTAGTTTGTTTTCAGTTTTAGCTATTTTAGGGGGATATCTGTGTGTGCAGGTGACTATTACTGTGCATAATTATTAGGCAACTTAACAAAAAACAAATATATACCCATTTCAATTATTTATTTTTACCAGTGAAACCAATATAACATCTCCACATTCACAAATATACATTTCTGACATTCAAAAACAAAACAAAAACAAATCAGCGACCAATATAGCCACCTTCTTTGCAAGGACACTCAAAAGCCTGCTATCCATGGATTCTGTCAGTGTTTTGATCTGTTCACCATCAACATTGCATGCAGCAGCAACCACAGCCTCCCAGACACTGTTCAGAGAGGTGTACTGTTTTCCCTCCTTGTAAATCTCACATTTGATGATGGACCACAGGTTCTCAATGGGGTTCAGATCAGGTGAACAAGGAGGCCATGTCATTAGTTTTTCTTCTTTTATACCCTTTCTTGCCAGCCACACTGTGGAGTACTTGGACGTGTGTGATGGAGCATTGTCCTGCATGAAAATCATGTTTTTCTTGAAGGATGCAGACTTCTTCCTGTACCACTGCTTGAAGAAGGTGTCTTCCAGAAACTGGCAGTAGGACTGGGAGTTGAGCTTGACTCCATCCTCAACCCGAAAAGGCCCCACAAGCTCATCTTTGATGATACCAGCCCAAACCAGTACTCCACCTCCACCTTGCTGGCGTCTGAGTCGGACTGGAGCTCTCTGCCCTTTACCAATCCAGCAAAGGGCCCATCCATCTGGCCCATCAAGACTCACTCTCATTTCATCAGTCCATAAAACCTTAGAAAAATCAGTCTTGAGATATTTCTTGGCCCAGTCTTGACGTTTCAGCTTGTGTGTCTTGTTCAGTGGTGGTTGTCTTTCAGCCTTTCTTACCTTGGCCATGTCTCTGAGTATTGCCCACCTTGTGCTTTTGGGCACTCCAGTGATGTTGCAGCTCTGAAATATGGCCAAACTGGTGGCAAGTGGCATCTTGGCAGCTGCACGCTTGACTTTTCTCAGTTCATGGGCAGTTATTTTGCGCCTTGGTTTTTCCACACGCTTCTTGCCACCCTGTTGACTATTTTGAATGAAACGCTTGATTGTTCGATGATCACGCTTCAGAAGCTTTGCAATTTTAAGACTGCTGCATCCCTCTGCAAGATATCTCACTATTTTTGACTTTTCTGAGCCTGTCAAGTCCTTCTTTTGACCCATTTTGCCAAAGGAAAGGAAGTTGCCTAATAATTATGCACACCTGATATAGGGTGTTGATGTCATTAGACCACACCCCTTCTCATTACAGAGATGCACATCACCTAATATGCTTAATTGGTAGTAGGCTTTCGAGCCTATACAGCTTGGAGTAAGACAACATGCATGAAGAGGATGATGTGGACAAAATACTCATTTGCCTAATAATTCTGCACTCCCTGTAATATCAGTGTGACCATGGAAATGGCATCGAAAGAAGCCCATGCTCTGCATGCTACAGACAGAGTACACAAACTTGACAGTGGTAAAGCAAATGCACAAGGACCATGTTTCTGCTGTGGCAAGTTAGGACACCTTGCTAGTGTAGAAATGTTTAACTTATTTTATAGTTTAGACATGTAGGAATGTTTAGTTTGCTTTAGAGTTTAGAAATGTGTTAAGATAGAATGTAGAATTATGGTAGAGACACTGACACTGCCCTGGATATAAATAAAGGCCTGACGGTGTCATGAACTTAGGAGTAGATCTTAGGAGACCCTCCCCAGTTGAACTGTGAAAGTAAGACAAAGAGGAGTTAATGCTGAGTGGAAATTCCCCAGAGGATACCTGTGTGGGGGTCTCAACATTTGTAACTTGATAACTGTGGTCTGGAAGGGAGATGGTTTTTATGGCCCCTAGGAAGAGACACACACCCACAGTGTTTTAACTGTTACACTCACACATCCACATGTACACTCACTCACGTGCACTCACATAGACACGCGGGTACGCGCACACACAGGCACTCACGTGCTCGTGCATACACACACAGATATACGGAGTTTCCAGCACACCATGGGGGATTTATGATGGGGTCGCCTCTATAAAGCTGGCTGTGACTAACAAAGGGGTGAAGATTGTTTCAGAGGGACACCGGCCTCGTCTTCCCTTCTAGAAGTGCATGCTTAAATGAAGATGAATAAAGATGAATAAAGATTTTGTAAAAATGACTACTGGGTCCGGTGCCATCTCTGAAGGCCCGAGGAATAAAAAAGAACCGGGGTAAAACTGATTTCCCAACATTAGTGACTGCTGGTGCAAGGAAATGGATTGCAACAACTGTGGGAAAAAAAGGCCATGTAGCACGGGCATGCAGGAACAAAAATAGCAAGGATAAGGGCTCAAAGACTGGAAATAAAAGGGGCACTGCAAAATTCAAAAAGGAAAGACATGTTCGCACAGTTAAGCTTCATGAGGACAGAGCAAGTGATTCCTCGGATGAAGAAGTGTTGTCTGCAATAAATACTGTGCGAATACTGAATGTGGATGAAACCTCAGACGGTTTTTGGGTCAAGCCCAGACTGGAAGGACATGTTGTGAAAATGCAGACTGACACAGGTTCAAAAGCATCATTAGTGTCATATAATGTCTACAGGAAGTGTCTGAAGCACCTTCCACTCAAACCCTCCGACACAGTTTTTAAAGGATATACTGGACATCGAGTGCCTATGAAAGGAATGACAGAGGTGATTGTTCAATGCAATGACCAAACTGCTAAGCTGACTTTGTATGTTACGCAGAAGAACTGCCCTGCTATAATGAGACGTGTGTGGCTCAAAGCAATCAGACTCAACTGGCAAGAAGTGAGAAAGCTGTCGCATGGTTCCTCTCAGCTGCAGGCCATACTGGGAAAGTACAAAGAGGTTTTTCGTGAGGAACTGGGCAGCATGAATAAAATTACAGTGAAGCTGCATCTCAAACCTGACAGCAAACCAGTCTTTATGAAGGCTAGACCTGTGCCGTACGCCATTCGGCCCAAGGTGGAGTCTAACTTAGACGCATTGGTCAAGAATGGTGTTCTGGAGCCGGTTACAACCAGCGAGTGGGCCACGCCTATCGTCCCAGTTCCTAAAAAGGACGGAGGAATCCGGATCTGCGGAGACTTCAAGGTATCCGTGAATCCTGTATTAACAGCAGAGCAGTATCCTCTCCCTCTGATTGATGACTTATTTGCTGGCCTGAGTGGGGGACAAAAGTTCAGCAAAATAGATCTCAACCAGGCTTACCTGCAAATGCACGTTGAAGAGCAGTCACGTGAAATGTTGACTATCAACACACATAAGGGACTTTTCAGATACTGCAGGTTGCCTTTTGGCATCACATCAGCTCCAGCATTGTTTCAGCGAGCGATTGATCAAATCCTGAGCGGATTACCTGGTGTGCAGTGTTACCTGGATGATATCCTGTGTACAGGAGCAGATGATGAAGAACATCTGCGCAACCTGGATGCGACCCTTCAGAGACTGAAGGAATACGGATTGAGAGTCCGTAAGGAGAAATGTGACTTTTTCCAGTCATCTGTGGAATATCTAGGGCACGTGATTAATGCAAATGGACTACACACTGCACCTTTGAAGATCACAGCAATTGTGGATGCACCCCCACCACAAAATGTCAGCCAGTTAAAGTCTTTCTTAGGACTGTTGAACTACTATGGACGGTTCATACCCAACTTGGCATCACTCCTGAAACCACTGCATAACCTGCTACGCAAGGAGGAAGCATGGAAGTGGACAGCAAGCTGTCAAGAGGCCTTTCAAAAGGCAAAGGATTCACTGACTGCATCTGAGGTGCTAACCCACTTCAATCCTAAGTTCCCAATTCAGCTTGCCTGTGATGCTTCTCCCTATGGGGTAGGGGCAGTGATTTCCCACATTCTCCCAAACGGCGAAGAAAGGCCAATTGCATTCGCATCAAGGACATTAAACATGGCAGAGACCAACTATGCTCAGCTGGAACGAGAGGCTCTGAGCATTGTATTTGGTGTTCGGAAATTTCACCAGTATTTGCACGGTAGGAGGTTTACACTGTTAACTGACCATAGACCTCTCACAACCATCCTGGGACCCTACACAGGGATTCCATCTCTTGCTGCTTCTCGTCTCCAGAGGTGGGCGTTGATATTGTCAGGACATTCTTATGACATCAAGTATCACAAATCGGAGTCTCATTGCAATGCAGATGGGTTGTCCAGGTTACCTCTCCCTGTTAAAAAAACCGACTCTGACACTGTTGAGATCCTGTACTTCAGGGAGGTAGAGACAGCACCAGTTTCGGCTGTGCAGGTGAAAAGGGTGTCCAGAAATGACCCTGTGTTGTCAGCAGTGATGGACTGGATCATTAAGGGTCGTCCTGCAGGTGAGGATGTAGACTTGAAGGCCTTCCTTGGAAAGTGGGCGGAGCTTTCTGTTCAGGCGGGATGTTTGCTGTGGGGGAGGAGAGTCATTATTCCCCTGTCACTTCAAACAAAACTGTTGAAGCAACTTCATGCAGGACACAGTGGAATAGTGAGAATGAAGGAAATAGCGAGAAGCTATTTTTGGTGGCCAAATATGGACAAACAGATTGAGGAGATTGCTATAAAATGTTCATCGTGTCATAAGGTCCGGAACAACCCACCACTTGCTCCTCTCCATCCCTGTGAGTTCCCACAGGAGCCATGGCATCGTGTGCACATTGACTTTGCAGGTCCATACGAGGACAAAATGTTTCTTGTAGCTGTTGATGCACACAGTAAATTGCCTGAAGTGACCATCATGAAATCAACCACCACTGAGAAGACCATAGAAGCACTAGGAGAAATGTTCAGTAGGTTTGGATCTCCTACACAGATAGTCTCTGACAATGGACCTCAACTGGTTTCACAGGAAATGGAGGCTTTCCTGCAGGCTAATGGAGTGCAGCACATTACATCAGCTCCATACCATCCTGCAACGAATGGTCTTGCAGAAAGGTTTGTTCAGACAATGAAACATGCACTGAAAACATCGCAAGGCCAAGGAACACTGCATCAGAGACTGCACAAGTTTCTGCTTAACTTCCGGAACAGTCCACATGCAACCACAAGGACATCTCCTGCCAACGCAATGTTCAAGAGAGATCTGCGCACTACCTTTGATCTTTTGAAACCCTCAACTGTGAAGGACACTGTGCAAAAACAACAAGAGAAACAAATTATGTACAGGGGCCAACAGTTCAAGGACAGAGTCTTCAGCCCCGGTGAGTCAGTGCTGGCCAGGAACTACCGAGGAGAACACAAGTGGGTTCCTGCAACTGTCATCGCACAAACTGGACCAGTTTCATATACAGTACAGGTTGCCGATGGAGTGTGGAGAAGGCACGTGGATCAGCTACTACAGACCGCACCAGTGTCTGCAGAAAGGTCTTTTGAAGATCTTAAAAATGCACTCACCGACTCATCAGTCTATCCACACATGCAAGTAGAGAACTCCACCACATCAGGAAAAGTGGTTCCCACTGTAAATGAGACTGCAAGAGAGACTGAGACATCTTCAGTGCCAGAAACAAGGGCTCCACAAGAGAGCACACAGACTGACGTTACCACAGACCGCCGATACCCCAACAGAGAGCGGCGGCCTCCTGTTCGTCTGAGTTATTAGATAGCACCTGACCCAAGTGAACGGGGCAGAATAATCCCCATGGGTCATGGGGGAGGTTGAGGTAGTCTACCCTCACTCCCAAGTAGCAATTAAAAAGAGTTGTTGTTATAACCATACAGTTAATAAAGGGAAAGGGAAAAGGTGAAATGTTTGTGATGCTATTACTGTCATGTTCCAGTGAAGACAGAAGTTTTTGAGTAGATCACCTGTTCATTCCGTAGTACATCCTTTGTAAGAGGGGAGGAGATGTTGTGTATTTTGGGTTATAACAGGACCCGTAGTGGTCATGCACCAGGTGCATGATGGGCAATGCGCTTTTGTTGTTGTTGTACAGACTAGCCATGTGCTGGAAGTTATGCCGCTATAAATAAATACTTAAAGTTACGTCGTGGTCCGAGAATCGTTGTTATACTAGTAACACACAGTGAAGATATAACAATATTACATTATACCTGTAATCAAAATGAGTGAATCATGATACTGCTGTAGGCCACATCATACTTCTTGTGTAATCAGTATTTAGTTTCAGTTTGCATCACACCTCCTAATTAAAAGAATGTGAAAATCACCAGATGTATTAGATAGGTTTGTATTATCCTATACTGCTGATTTACTGTGAGTGAGTTACACTGTTTCATGACATTTTATACCGCTGAGTTATGAAAAGAGTATTGTGTTCAGAGAGCAGGGGCCTCTCTCTCTTTTTTTTTTTTCTTTGTGATAGTAAAGAGCCACGGGAGCGTCACCCCCACCTTTGGTGGAGGCAGAAAAACAGGGAGCCAAGGTCATAACTCAGGCTCACAAAGAGTCAGAAAGAATGTGAATGCTTAGTTTTGTGGCTGTGGCGCATTTTGTATAGCTTCTTTTCTTTGTTTAGTAGCTTTCTGCCTTCACCTGAGAGGGTGTGCCCTAAGCATGTGACTTCAGGTCTCCATAATTGGAGTTTATTTAAAGATAAATAAGATGATTTCATTTATTGCTCGCAGATCATGCACTAAATGGTATTTTGCAGTATTAGCTGTCTTCACCACTTAAACAAAACATCACTCTTTGTTTTATTATTATTATTATTACTATTATTTTAAATTCTCCTTTCTCAAAAACAGAAAATGAAATTGTAGTTGTTCTTTGCTGAGAAACACAAAACCTTTTTTTCAAAACAAAAATTAAATTTCAAAACAAAAAACAGACAACCCAGCTCTCAGCTGGCTCTGGACTTATCATCATCAAGGACGCATGGTGAGAGCTACTTCAGAAGTTACAGTACTCATCACTCAAGCAACATTTCAAAAAACAAAAGAAACAAAAAACAAAACTCAGCACACTGCACAGAGAACATAACTGAAGATGTTGTTCTTGTTTGTTCTCCTTGAATTTTAGAATAAAGTTATTACATCTGCCTTAGTAAATCATATGCCTAATCATTATGTGCCACTGTGATCCACAAGTATGATCACAGATTTATTCATTTTTCAAACCAACAAAACAAAAAACAAAACAAAACAAAAACAAGTTACTGATGGCTTGAACACTTTACACACATAAGTCAGGATGCAAAAAGGCTGCTGCCAAAGACAAATCAGAAGTGTGAGGGGAAAAAACTGAGCCCACAGACAGCTGCATGTTTGAGCTTTAATAGCTGTTTCCCTCCCTCTGATGTGTTCTTATGTAGCTCCTGCTCTAAAAAATGTGTAACCTGCTCATCAGCTTAGCAGTGACCATATATTTAATTCAGCTTCTCAATTGTCCAGCTTTAGCTGTTGTATACAGGGTTTAGCTTGTTAGTTGTTAGTATAGGTGTGCTCTATATTTCAGCAATGTCTCATCTAGGATGACAGGTTTTCGAGCAGGTCAAGTGCCTCTATGCACTTGATTAGTTTAGATATTTTCTTTATTTTCTTCATCTCATAAGTCATTGTACTGAATTTGAGCAAACCTTAAGCTTGATGCAGATTACTTCTAACAATTATCCACCTCACATCATAACTGACTGAGGTGCCTCTTCATATTAATATTATGTCATTATTAATGTTATTATCTTTTTATATAACAGCAATAGTATATTACAATATTTTATTTATATTTTATTTTGCATCCATCGAGGGATGGGGGTGATCTGCAGTTTCACCCTTTCCCAAGCTGGAGACATTTTCCTTTTCACACACTTTCCTTGGCTGAACAATGAAAAAACCTTAATATACCTTATGCATCTCTCTATTTCATTTAATATGTGTTTGTGTGAGTTATGTATTTTCTTTCGTTCTATTCAGTCTCGGCACAGTCTTCATCCCAACTATGTTTCATTGTTCATACCAGTTTACAGGTTGTTATCCTTGCTTTTATCAATTTGAATACATTACAGTTGTTTTATTTAACTTTAGTCCTCTTGCATTTATATGTATTCAGTTGGGTCTGTTTCCAGCCCTTTTTAAACTTATACTTGGATCTCTAATTTTTACTTGGTGAGGGATTATTATGTTCTTCCTAATCTGAACTGTTCTCTTCACCTGAGCTACTATCCTGTTCTGAGTCACTGTCTTCTTTGTTTCTTACAGTCACGTGCAAAATGTCCCTCTTTTCCACACTTCCAGCATGTAGTGCTATAATTACTGTTCGGTGTGTATCTAGGTCTGTCTCTACCTCTTGCTCTTCCCCTATGCATTCCTCTCCCTCTCTTTTGGCCTCTTAAGCCTCCCCTGTAGCCTCCACTAAAATCTGTGAGAACAGTGTCAGCATCGAGGGCAAAAACTGAGACCTTCTCTTTCCGTTTCACCACTGTCTGTGCATGGTTAACATATTGAAACGCCTCATCTGCTGTGCCCGTATCTTGTGTTACCCAATGCTTTTCTACATGAGACCTAATGGGTGGTAGTAATCCTTTAATGAAAGTGCGTTGAAATAGTTTTTTATTTTCCTCTTTCTTTTTCTTATTTTCAGTTCTCCTTTCAGCTTCAGTTTCCCATGCTTGGAAAAGTTTATATTCTTCTTCACGTTTTAATTTCTTCTTTGGGTCTTTTGTTAATGTAATTTCTTGTTTCAGGACAGCTTTCAGCTGGGTAACAGCTGAGGGATTGCATTTCCCTTCCCAACTGCGGTTCTTTGCTTTTTGTAGATTTCTCCACCTATTTGCACTTATTCTACCTGCTCCTGTTTGTTGTTTTTCTAACCATTCCTCATCAGGCGTTAATTTTGCTTGTTTATTACCCATTTCCGAAGATTTTGCTGGGCCGTCACTGGCACGCTTGACTCCAGAGTGGTTTACTGATACGGCCTTCTACTTCACTTCTAAAAATTAAAGCGGTATCAGTTTTACGAGACGAAACTCAACCGTTCTCTTTTGTCACCAGTACTTGAGCCTCAAGCAAAGAAAACAAATAAAATAGAAGTAGTTCAGCAGCATATTGTGCTGTAAAATCAACTTACGTCTACACACATACACACATAGACATTTGCGCGCTAATTTGTCACGAAGTATTTTATGGCTACTTCTAAAAACCAGTCTAAACACAGTTCCTTTTGGCGAACTTAAACCTAATTTGTCACGAAGTATTTAACGGTTACCTCTAAAACCAGTCTAAACACAGTTCCTTTTGGCGAACTTAAACCTATTTTAATTCCTTTGTCTCAACGTGTTTTAATTTGCCTTAACGTATTTTAATTTGTCACGAAGTAATTTTGGCTACCTCTAAAACCGGTCTAAACACAGTTCCTTTTGGTGAACTTAAACCTAATTTATCACGTTTCTTTAAACCTTTGCGGCCGTTTTATATATCAAAAATAGTGTTTCTCACCCTCAGACGTCTCACTGGTGGTTCGGATCGTCAGACTGAATCCCACCGCCGTGGACCAGACCGGCCCGGACTCAAACGTCCCGGGTCCTCCTCATCTTAGAGGGCTGTGCACAGTCTTTGGTGCTGGCTCCACGGCGTCAGGAAACAGTATGCCAGATCCTGGAACAGAGTCACAGATAACAGTTCTGATATTTCTGATCCGGCTCGAAGGACCAAAATAAATGTCAAGAGATTTATTCTAAATGACACTTCTTCAGCTGAGAGTCTAAGAGTGAAGAGACACACACTGTAGATCTTTACTTGCAAGGGCGGTCACAGAACGCTCACAACAGAGTGGGGGCCCTGTGATCAGCGCCCTGTTACCGCTCTGGTCTTTATTTATATACAAAGCAATACAACAGTGAATACGTCTATTCATAGGCAGAGGAATGTTAGTGCGTAGGGAGTGAAGATAAGAGTGGTTCAGGTGTATGTGTGTGTGTTGTGAGATTTCAGAAGGACGCAGCCCCTCTCCTTGTTAAGGAGCGCAGATAAAAGTGTCCAGCTCTCCTCTTCCTGCTTATTCAGCTATTATCGCTGTGAGAAAGAATTTATAAAACAGTCTTGTAGTGGACAACAGTCTACGTCATCAGAGGTCAACATACAGTATTCTATCATATGCAAACTTATATCATTAAAAGCTTATACTGACTACTAAGTACAATTTTCCATTGACAAATACCATCACTCCACGCGCTGTAGTACGCAGAAATGATTATCCATCATGGACTCGAACCACTGTCTGTCCCTGTGGACCAAACCAGAACCCTAGGATTTACCCCTACAGGGACTCAAACCCTGGAGTCGGTAGGCAGTGCACTTGATCAGACACAAAACTCTCCATGACTGTATATAAGTTAGCTACAGCTCACCCATTGTTATGACACAATACCAGTGGACCTCAGGAGCAGAAATGACACCTGATGTTTTCCCAGGTGTGCCAGGGATCCCGCAGATCACAGCCCCGCCCTTCTCTTCAGCAAAAGTGCAAGTGACAGCCCAACCACAGCATACCCCCCCTCCCCAACGGACGCCTCCAGGCAGCCATCCATGCTTGCTTTCTGTAAAAATAATAATGATAATAACCACAGGGCTGCGAGAGACAGAGTCAAAGTCGATGATCTTGGTGTTCGCTAAAACACGTGCTCCCACGACTCCTCCATTCTCTCGCTTCAACAGCTGATAGGACTAAGGTACCTTTTCAGCCATCCCTGGAGCAGTTGTCCAGCGACCACAAGGACGATTGTGTTTGTGACACCACATTGTTATGGAATGTAAATTAACAAAATCTACAGACAACGATGAGCAGTATCTCATAAACACAGTGTTAAGGTTAAAAAATATAGGGAAGTAAACACAGGCGGAATGCAAGTAACCACACTGGTCCAAAAGGTAAAGACGATGATTTTTAATGAAAAGACACGCGTGGGAGAATGAGCTGACTCTGTAAGCAGACAGCCCCACAATCTCATCCTCCAAACATCAAACTACAGTTTTATATGCATCTGAGTATATTTTGTGACGCCCCCTCATTGCGTCAGTACATCAGCTTCAAAACCACAAATGTTCTATTTGACAACTTGAGACACAATTAAAAGAACACTGGCTTCCATCTTCTCCCCGGTGGTTTCCCGCAAGCCCGCTCAGCTCTCGCCTTGTGCACCTGCTTCTTCATCAAACAGTCACGTACACCAACATAAAACTGCAACCCTAGCAACACCTGCTTAAACTTTCACCTACAAGTGAACCTCTCTAACTAAGTGTGTGTGTGTGTGTGTGGTTACATGTGTGGTTACAATCGCACCCCATTTCACCTCGCCGACTAGCTCCTGGCCTCTCCCCAGACAGAGAGACAGAAGCCGCTCTCGTGTATGTAATAACCGAACCGAAACTATGTATGTGTACTCTACTGAATAAATGTTTTCATCAAGAACCTCTACTAAAAGCTTAATCAAAAGATATAAAAGTATAAAAGATAATAGCATCATCGAAACTGCTCCTCAGACTAGCTTTCACTCAAACTCTGGTTTTGGTTTCACTTCCTGCAAAGCATGTAACTTCAAAAACATGTAACTTCCTGTCTTATTTTGGCACAGAGTTACTCTTTCACACTGCAGTCTGCATATAAACATTTAAGATTATAAATCCAACTCAACAGTTTAAAGTGGTTATAACTGCACCTGTAATAAAAACTTAATTGTGTGGCAATATGTTTAAACATCTAAATGCAATATCACTATTAATAAATGCGTCAATGCAAATGCTTGTTATATGATTATGATGTAATAGCGATAACAAAATAATAAAAATAGAATTAATAAAATGAAATAATAAAAATGGCAGAAAAATAACACCTCAATTCCTCCATTCTCTCGCTTCAACAGCTGGTAGGACTAAGGTACCTTTTCAGCCATCCCTGGAGCAGTTGTCCAGCGACCACAAGGACGATTGTGTTTGTGACACCACATTGTTATGGAATGTAAATTAACAAAATCTACAGACAACGATGAGCAGTATCTCATAAACACAGGCATGTTTTGGAGAGAGACGCCATCGCGGTGCACTAACCAGCAATCTCTCTCACAATCCCAGCACAGCCCTGGGTTCAAATACAGTTGGATAAAGCATTCCACAACTGTTGTTTACACCTTTTATCTCCTCCAAGAGTTTACAATTTTTTTTTTTGTTTATATAATGTATCTAAAACTTCCCACATTCCCTTTTATGGAAACATTTATTTGCTTTTTTGCAGTAGCGCACTCCGAGAAATGGTTATAATAGAGGGGGGGAAAAAACTAACAAAAAAGTTGAGCTGATATGACTGATCTGAAAATAATTTCCTTAAATGTTAAAGGGCTGAATAATGTTGTTAAAAGACAAAAAACTCTTTCATTTTTGAAGAAGGAAAAAACACAAATTGCCTTACTTTCAGAAACTCATTTAAATGATTTGGAACACTCTAAACTAAAAAGAAGCTGGGTTGGCCAAGTTTTTTACTCATCCTATAATACAAAAAGTAGAGGAGTAGCCATCCTTATCCATCGCAATCTGCCTTTAACCATAGAAAAAGTCATAAAAGATAAGGAAGGACGCTACATTCTTATTTCTGGTTTGTTATTTAGAGAATCTATCTCCATAGGATGTGTTTATGGTCCAAATTCAGAAGATGTCTCTTTTTTCCCCAATCTCTTAACCCATGTTTCAGCCATAGCTTCCCCATATTTGGTTTTGGGAGGTGATTTTAATTGTGTTCCTGATCCTAAGATTGATAAATCTCCACCAGGGAGGGACTTGTCGCCAAAAAGCATTAGACTGATAGAGTTTTGTTCTGATCTAGAAATCTTTGATTCCTGGCGAGTAGCTCACCCCACAGATAGGGATTTCACTTTTTTTTCTTGCCCCCATCAGAGTTTCTCAAGAATAGATTTGCTCCTGTCATCCAGGATGGTGTTGGATAGGATGGAAGAGTGCTCAATAAGTTCTTGTCCATTATCTGATCATTCAGTTGTAAGTATAAATATTCACCCACCTTATTTTGAGCCACATTCCCGTCGATGGAGGATGAATCCTTACATATTAAGCAACCCCGTATTTATTGAGTACATCACTAAAGAGTGGAATGTTTTTATGACCATTAATAAAACAGAAGAGGTAAGCCCGTCTTTACTGTGGGAAACTGCTAAAGCTTATCTTAGGGGTAGTATTATCTCATACACCACAGCGCAGAAAAAGGCTTCAATGAAAGAACAACTCGATTTAGAGTACATAATACAAAAACTAGAAATGCAGTTTAAAATCTCCAGGTCCAAAACTATACTTAAGAAGTTGGAAGCAGCCCGCTCAGCTTTAAATCAATTACTGACTAAAAGAGCAAAGGCAGCAATTTTTTTTGCTAAGCATAAATTATATGAATCTGGGAATAAACCTGGCCGTCTCTTAGCAAAAATAGCAAAGGGCAGGACAGATACAAACGTTATACCATCACTGTTTGATAATAAACATGTCAAGCATTATAAAACAACGGATATCAATCGAATTATGAAGCAGTTCTATATACACTTGTATTCATCAGAGTGTAGTAATACAGATGGGAAGATGTGGGAATTTCTAGAAAAGGTGCCTGTTGCATCATTATCAGAAAGTCACAGGAAAAAGTTAAATAATCCTGTGACAGAGGAGGAAGTGCGACTTGCTATTAACTCCCTTAAAGGAGGAAAAGCACCAGGGCCTGATGGTTTCTGCCCAGAGTTTTATAAAAAACTAAGCCACCTTCTTGCAGGACCATTGACTGATATGTTTTTAGACTCTTTTAAAAATGAACAATTGCCCTCAACACTCAGACAGGCTAATATCTTGTTAATTTTAAAGAAAAATAAATCACCAGATAGGTGTGAATCATACAGACCGATTAGCCTTATCAATGTCGATGCTAAACTACTCTCTAAGCTATTAGTAAGGAGGCTTGAGGGCATTCTCCCACTGCTTATAAACCCTGATCAAACAGGCTTTATTCAAAATCGTTTCTCATCTACAAATATTAGACAACTATTAAATATTATACAATACTCCAATCAGACAAATTATAAAGCTTATGTTATATCTTTAGATGCCGAAAAGGCATTTGACAGAATCGAGTGGACATATCTATTTAATGTATTAGAAAGATTTGGCTTAGGTGAGGGTTTTATTGCATGGATTAAAACTATCTACAAACTTCCAGAAGCTTGTGTCATAACTAATGGTGTACAATCATCAGCGTTTCCACTGCAAAGAGGCACGAGGCAAGGCTGTCCCCTGTCCCCTCTCCTCTTTGCATTAGCACTTGAACCTCTAGCTGAGGCCATTCGCCAGCACCAAGATGTGCATGGTATAACAGTGGGTGGAACAAATCACAAGATAGCATTGTATGCTGACGATATATTGTTGTTCTTATCAAAACCAGAACAATCAATAGCAGCCATTATGTCTACTATACATGAGTTCAGCTCATTCTCTGGTTACAGAATTAATTTCGGGAAATCAGAGGTCATGCCGCTGGGTGATCAGACTAACTCCTTGCCAGATATTTCTAATCCCTTTCAATGGTCCCCCAGTGGCTTTACATACCTTGGGCTAAACATTCCACCAGTCCTTAAAGATTTATGGAAATTGAACTTATCACCCGTTATAATAAAAATTAAAAAAGATTTAGATAGATGGCAAAAATTGCCGCTTTCTCTTATGGGGTGTGTGAACCTAATCAAAATGAGTATTCTCCCACGTTTATTATATCCCCTACAAATGCTACCCTTACTGATCACCCAGAAAGTTTCTTGTGATATAGAAAAAGCTTTTTCAAAATTTATTTGGTGTGGCAAGAAACCTAGATTAAGGATTGGAACTTTACAACTGCCTATAGATAGGGGAGGCTTAGGCTTACCAAATTTAATTTTTTATAATTGGGCATGTCATAGCCGTGTCTTATGGGAGTGGCTACATGCTTATCTAAATTATCACTCTCACCTAGACTCTTGGTCCACTTTACCTTACTCCCTTTGGAGTTTAGCTGTCTGTGACAAAAAAACAATATTACAATTGGGGATTAAGAATAACCCAATCGTTTATAATACAATAAGGGTCTGGAGGGAAATGCGTAAAAGGTTGGGTAGAGAAGACTGCACTTCATTCTTGACTCCTTTACTGAGAAACAAAGACTTCGTTCCAGGAATGTCTCGCAGTATGTTTGATAAGTGGCACAAAAAGGGATTAAGGGTAATTGGCGATTTGTACCAAAACAACATACTGATGAACTTTGAGCAGTCAAATTTTAATATTCCTAGAGACCACTTTTTTGGCTTTCTCCAGGTTCGTAACTTTGTTCATTCTAAAATTCCACAGTCTTTAGAAATAGGTATATATGATGATTTTGAGTCATTTCTTATTAAGCGAAAAGACAGAACTCATTTTATCTCAGCCGTTTATTCTCTCCTATATACTCTCAGTAGCAACACATTGAGTGCTATTAATAAATGGGAGAGAGATCTTAATAATCAATATACCGAAGAGGAGTGGGAAGGAGCCATTAACATGGGTAGTTCTACTTTTACTTGTAACCGCTTGCGAGAAACCCAATACAAAATTCTACATCGCCTTTATATAGCTCCTAATGTCTTGCATAAGATTGCACCTCATATTTCCCATTTTTGTAGTAAATGTCAAAAAGAAACTGGCACTTTTTTTCATTACTTTTGGGAATGTAAATTAATCAAAAGATTTTGGAGCTCCATATCTCAAGAACTAAGTAATATTTTTAACAATGTGCTTCAAAGGGACCCCGGGTATTTTCTTCTTGGCCTACCGTCAAAAGAAGTAACATTAAATCACTCACAGCGCAAATTATGTGACAAACTATTGTTGGTAGCTAGGAAATGTATTCTCATTAATTGGGTTAAGGATAAACCTCCTTCTGTGACTTTGTGGTACAGAGAATTATTTAAAGTTATTCCTCACGAAAGAACTGCTGCTATTTTAGGAGGAAATGAGGGTCTCTTTCTCAATGTCTGGTCCCCTTTGCTTTCTTATTTGCCAAATGACTTGTCCCAACTGTTAAGGGGGGGTGGTTGCGATTAAGATGTTCGCAGTTAAATAGGAAGTAAGCGTAAAGGACAACAATTCACTCTTGGAGTTTATCTTTTTCTATTTCTAAATGTGTGGGTAAATAAGTTCTCTTTTTCCTTTTTTTTTTTTTTTTCCCTACTCTGTACCCCATATGTGTATGTGTACAGGTATATAATGAATTTAATATATTACCTTTGGGGTGTTTTTTTTTTGTTGTTGTTGTTGTTTTGTTTTTTTTTGTTTGTTTGTTTGTTTGTTAGTTTGTTTTTCTGTTTGTTTGCTTTGTTATGTTTTTTATGCCTCTCTTGATAATGAATAAAAACTGTGAAAATGAGTTTACAATCCCTTATCACCTCTTACATGGTCATCTACAGATTGCTCTTTGTCTCTTCCCCCCATCCTCAAAGACAACCAAAAGACTTTACCACCTGTGGAATTCTCCCCCACTAACGTCCTCAGGATGCCTAGCTGTGTGTGAGCAATAAATTTAAAGCTGAATGCTCCCCACTTCCCAAAATACAATCACCAGGCCCCACCATCAAACTGTGTGCAGTAAAGTGTGAAACAGACATAAGAACCCAAACCCAGGGATCCAACAAAAAGGTGAAGACGTACATGTAGAGTGCAGACAGACAGCACAAATGTTTTAATCTGATACAAATGATCTTGAACTAAATAGTGGAGAAAGATGTAATTATTTGTGTATGTAATGGGGTGGGGGTGGGGGGTCACCAACTGCTGTTGTTCCTCAAAATGGAAATTTTACCGATTTTATGTGGTACACGTAGAGCTGGGCGATAGAACGATAACGATATGCATTGTGAAATAACTTTTTCTCGATAGAAAAATGAAACTATTGCGATAGACCTCATCTCTCTCTCTTCCTGTCTTAAAAAAAAGAAGAAAGCACAGCCAATCCAAATTAAGTAGCGCAGAGCCGAACCAATCACAGCCGCAGCGTCACGTCATGTGACTTGTTACGTACAGCACAAGTGCCAAGCCGCACATGTGTATTTGTTTGGGAAGCAGCCAGCCGCCGTGCCGGCCGGGTAATGGAGAAAATGAGTGTGCCCACTAGAGAAAAATCAACCGAGAGCTTGGGTGATCAGGCTACCGAAGAGAACACAGATGATGGTTCCACTGCTGGAGAGATTGTCGAAAGGAAGGGCCAGAGAAGTTCCATAGACTGAAAGTGCTAATTCGTCATCGAAAACAACCAGGAGAATCCCTGCGAAGCAGCAACAGTCAATTGAATCGGCTTTCTCCAGCGTCTTACCATATGACAAAAAAGCTAATAGACATAGCGACATAACGAATGCCATAGCCTACCGTCATGCTAAAGACATGCTACCAATAAACACGTTCAAAAATGAAGGATTCAAGCAGCTAATTGAGGTAATAGCTAAGCTATACAACAAGGAGAGATTGAGAATTTCCTTTTAGTTCTCAGTTTATTTGATATTGACAAAAGTTGTCTGTTCTTCTGTAAAACAAACTAAGATTTATTTTTAGAATTAATATTTTGTTTCTAAGTGGAATTGACAATTTAGTGGTCTGTTTTGTTTGTTCTATTTTGAAACTTAAACGCTTTAGCGGCTACCTTTTGTGTAGTTTGCAATATTTGCCTTTATTTATCTGAAACTGAAGCCTCATGTTCCTTAAGTACATCTGCCCTGTTGAATTTATTATGGGAAATAAATATTTAAATCAAAACAAGCTGCTGATTATTTCACATTTTACTTGTGAGCAACGGCACATTTAAATCTTACAAATATAGTTATTTGGCTTATATCGTGATATATATCGTTATCGCCTGAAATGAAAAAAAAAACATATCGTGATATGAAAAAATCTTATATCGCCCAGCTCTAGGTACACGGCACTGAAAAATCTGTCAAAAATGTTTTAGTATGACTTTGGTAAGCTATGAAGCTTGTAGAATTACAGGGATTATTTTACATAACCATCATCATAACCATCATAACCATCATCTTTATCATTGCATTAATTATCACTTCATCCAAGCATTTATTGAAGTTGCTGGCATTATGTTATAATCTGTATTACAGGGGTTATCATAATCACATATTAACATGTTTATTACAGGTGTAGTTACAACCACTTTAAATCGTTGAGTTAAATCTATAATCTTAAAAGCTTATATGCTGAGTATATTGTTACAGTAAAATAGTAGCTGAGCAAAGGCCTGAATGTATTCAGCTTCTTGTTGCATTTGAGTTTGCCTAGTAACAGGTGACAGAAGGAGGACAAGTCCATGGGGACCTCATCACCATATTTGGAAGAGGATGCCAGAAAGGGGAACTCCTGTCTCTGCATTTATCTCTTAAAATTGATCATTATCTGTAGAAGAGGCAAATAATGTTCTTAAGATGCAAGTTATGTGCTTGTAAACGCAAGAGGGGGCGTTATAATACCCTGATGTTATAAAAGCAATCTGAAGTGTATTTTTGAACGGGGATTTACAACTGATGTTTTGCAGTTTACATCTCCCCACGCTGCGTGTATTCATTAAAATCAATTGTTTGACCGACCTCTTCTGGACCATCATTGTTTTACTCTCGTCCTCAATTTCGGACCCGTAACAAGCTGCAACTCTTAATGGATCTTTGGAGCATTATGGCTACCATAGTCGGGAGCCTCGCAGACTCAGAGTAATCTGGGTCCAAAACTCCGTCCGTTCAGGTCCCAAAGTCAAACGAACACTGCGGCTTCACTGAGAGTTAAAAACTGTCTAAATTCTTTTATCTTTACTAAAATGTTTAGTGTTGCTGCTTTAGCAGGTGTAACAATTAAGTTTAACATCCAGGCATCCATGAAAACAGAATGCATTAAATTTAATGGAATTAGAAGTTAGCAGGAAGTTAGCTCGCTAGTTTCCACCTAAACATGATATACCATGCTATGACTGAGAGATTTCAGAAAAAATTAAAATGTACTTCAATTCAATTCAGTTCAATTTTATTTATATAGCGCCAAATCACAACAACAGTCGCCTCAAGGCGCTTTATATTGTAGAGTTGATCGTACAATAATAGATACAGAGAAAAACCCAATAATCATATGACCCCCTATGAGCAAGCACTTTGGTGACAGTGGGAAGGAAAAATTCCCTTTTAACAGGAAGAATCCTCCAGCAGAACCAGGCTCAGGGAGGGGCGGCCATCTGCCGCGACCAGTTGGGGTTAGAGAAGGAAAACAGGATAAAGACATGCTGTGGAAGAGAGACAGAGATTAATAACAGATATGATTCAATGCAGAGAGGTCTATTAACATATAGTGAGTGAGAAAGGTGACTGGTAAGGTAAAACTCAATGCATCAAGGGAATCCCCCGGCAGCCTACGTCTATTACAGCACAATTAAGGGAGGATTCAGGGTCACCTGGTCCAGCCCTAACTATATGCTTTAGCAAAAAGGAAAGTTTTAAGCCTAATATTAAAATTAGATATAGTGTCTGTCTCCCGAATCCAAGCTGGAAGCTGGTTCCACAGAAGAGGGGCCTGAAAACTGAAGCAGCTCCATCACCGCCTGCAGCAGCAGCTGCAGCTGCAGCAGCTCCATCACCGCCTGCAGCAGCGGCAGCTCCATCGCCACCTTCAGCTTTGCCCTCGCCTGGTCCAGCCTCCGTGTCTTCTTCCTCGCCCGGTCCAGCCTCCGTGCCTGCATCCTCGTCCGGTCCAGCCTCCGTGCCTGCATCCTCGTCTGTAGCAGCAGCTTCGGCCTCAGATGCAGCTCCAGCCTCATTCTCCTCCTCATCCTCACCTGGTACTGCTGCTGGCATGCCGCCATCCGGTCCGCATTGGGCGCCTCAACATCGCTGGCCATTTTCTAGGCCGCTGGCTGGTTATCATCGCCATCGAGGACGCCCTCCTGAACGGGGTTGTCGCCGCCACTGCCTTCCGCGTGGCCGGCCTCCGGACTTCTGTCGCCGCCACTGCCTTCCCCGTGGCCGGCCTCCGGACTTCTGTCGCCGCCACTGCCTTCCCCGTGGCCGGCCTCTGGACTTCTGTCGCCACCACTGCCTTCCCTGTGGCTGGCCTCCGGACTTCTGTCGCCACCTTCGCCTTCCCCGTGGCTTCTGTCGCCACCTTCGCCTTCCGCGTGGCCGGCCTCCGGACTTCTGTCACCACCACTGCCTTCTTCAAGGCCTTCCCCCCTGAACTGCTTCATCCTGGCCTTCGGTGCTATCGGCCCTCGGGCCGGCCACCTGAACTATGTTTTGGACTCTGCTCCCCTATGAATGTTTGGGACCTTTTGTTTGGGACTCTGGGGCCCCCGTTTTGGTCCTGGTCCGGACCCTCCGTCCTGGGCCTCCCACCACCCACCCGGGTTTGGTGGTTCATTTGTGTTTTGGGGCTGTCAGGGGCCAGCCCTTGAGGGGGGGGTACCGTCATGGTCCTGGGTCGGTGACCCAGCGCTTTAAGTTTATTATTATCATTTCTCTAGTTTATTCTGATTTTGTATTTGTTCTTAGGGTTTGAAGTGTGTGTTTCTTTCATCCCTACCTGTGTCTCTCCTCTGTGTTCTGTTCGTGTCCCCAGTTGGTTGTGTAAAACAGTCTGTGAGTTTCCTGTTTTACTTTGTAGGTTTGTGTCTCGTTATGTCCATTAGTTCCAGCTGTGTCTCCACCTGTCTGCCATTTCCTAATTACCTGGTGTGTGTATTTATACTGCGTGTCTGCCTGTGCTCCCCGTCGCGTCGTCTGCATTTCTCTGTGAACCTCCCGTGTAGTCTACGTTATTCCATGTGTTTTCGTGTCTCTCTGCTCCCCGCTCCATGTCCTCCCTGTTGTATTAGTTTTCCCAGTTTAGGTTTATGTTTAGTTCTGCCCACATCTTGGTTGTTGTTCACTGTTAATAAATCCCACTTGCACCTCCGCCATTGTCTGCTTTTGGATCCTCCTTTCTCACCTTCATACGACTGCTGCCCCAGTCGTGACAATTACATCTGTGGGATGATTATTGGTAATTTTTTATCTAATGATTAAAATTTTATTTGTGAAGAAGTTCATGAAGTCATTACTAGTTAATGTTAAAGGGATGGTTGGTTCAACAGTACTCTGGCTTTTTGTCAGCCTGGCTAAGGTGCTAAACAGATACCCACGGTTGTTCTTATTTTCTTCAATCAGTGGTGAATAGTAAGATGTTCTGGCTTTATGGAGGGCTTTTTTATAAAGCAACAAACTATTTCTCCAGGCTAAATGATGATCTTCTAAATTTGTGACACGCCATTTCCTCTCCAGTCTACTCCCCACTGCTGTGTAATCAATTATTGTAAATGTAAATGTTATCAGGAAATGATCAGACAGGAGAGGGTTTTCAGGAAACACTGTTAAATGTTCAGTTTCTATGCCATATATTAAAACAAGATCTAGAGTGTGATTAAAGTGGTGGGTAGGTTCTTTTACATTTTGAGAAAAACCAATTGAGTCTAATAACAGATTAAATGCCATGTTGAGGCTGTCATTTTTAGCATCTACATGAATGTTAAAATCACCCACAATAATTATTTTATCTCAGCTGAGCACTAAATCAGATAAAAAGCCTGAGAAATCAGACAGAAACACTGTGTAAGGCCCAGGTGGACGATAGATGATAACAAGTAAGACTGGTTTTTGAGTTTTACAGCTGGGGTAGACAAGGCTAAGCATCAGGCTTTCAAATGAATTAAAAGTCTGTCTTGGTCTTTCGTTGAGTGATAGGCTGGTGTGAAAAATTGCTGCCACACCGCCCCTCGGCCTGTGCTTCGAGATTTCTAGTAGTTAGAATGACTCGGGGGTGTTGATTCATTTAAACTAACATAATCATCCTGCTGCAACCAGGTTTCTGTAAGGCAGAGTAAATCGATTTGTTGATCAATTATTAAGTCATGTACTTGGAGACTTGGAGACAGAGACCTGGAGGAGAGAGACCTAATATTTAATAATCCACATTTCACTGTTGTTTTTTGTCTGTTTGGGAGCTGACAGTCTCAATGGAGATGAGGTTTTGGGGGGTAACAGGAGGAGAGAAGCTGCAGAGAGGCGTGTAAGACTGCAACTCTGCTTCCTGGTCCCAACTCTGGATAGTCATATTTTGGGGGTTTAATAAATTGGTCCATATTTCTAGAAATGAGAGCTGCTCCATCCAAAGTGGGATGGATGCCGTCTCTCCTAACAAGACCAGGTTTCCTCCAGAAGGTTTGCTAATTATCTATGAAGCCCACATCGTTTTTTGGACATCACATAGACAGCCAGCAATTTAAGGAGAACATGCGGCTAAACATGTCACTCCTGGTCTGATTGGGGAGGGGACCAGAGAAAACTACAGAGTCCGACATCGTTTTGGCAAAGTTACACACCAATTCAATATTGATTTTAGTGACCTCCGATTGACCCGTAAGCGGGTGTCATTACTGCCGACGTGAATTATGATTTTACTGAATTTACTTTTACCCTTAGCCAGCAGTTTTAAATTTCCCTCAATGTCGCCTGCTCTAGCCCCTGGAAGACAATTGACTATGGTTGCCGGTGTCTCTAGCTTCACATGTCTCAGAACAGAATCACCAATTACCAGAGTTTGACCCCCAGCGGGTGTGTCGCAGAGTGGGGAAAAACGGTTAGACACATAAATGGGTTGGTGGTGTACCTGGGGCTTCTGTTTAAGACTATGCTTCCTCTTCACCGTCACCCAGCCGCCCTCTTTCCCCAGCTGCTTGGGGTCTGCCGGGAAACAGCTAGCGGGGCCTACGCTATCTTCTGCTGCAACAGCTACAGGGGCCTGGCTAGCTACGGGTGAATGAAGGGTGCGAAGCCGAGTCTCCAATTCAGTAATCCTGGCCTCCAGGGTTGCAAATATGCTACATTTGTTACAGGTATCATTACTGCTAAAGGAGGCCGAGGAGTAACTAAACATCTGACTAGAGTTGGATGTCTTGAGATCGGTCTTGGTCTCGAGACCACTTTTACGTGGTCTTGGTCTCGTCTTGGTCTCGACGGAGTTTTGTCTTGGTCTTGTGTTTATTTCACATTTTCAGTTGTTACCCTCCACGGATAAACAAAGCGCTCTAAATCGGTTTCAGTTATGTACTGATGAACACAACAATGGACATAAGGGGCTTGACAGGGGATTTCTTTAAATCACCCTGCCGTTCTTTGTTCAGCTGAGACACCTGAGTTAGAAAACTCACAAACACAAAACAGGGAGAAAACATACAGGGAGTGCAGAATTATTAGGCAAATGAGTATTTTGTCCACATCATCCTCTTCATGCATGTTGTCTTACTCCAAGCTGTATGGGCTCGAAAGCCTACTACCAATTAAGCATATTAGGTGATGTGCATCTCTGTAATGAGAAGGGGTGTGGTCTAATGACATCAACACCCTATATCAGGTGTGCATAATTATTAGGCAACTTCCTTTCCTTTGGCAAAATGGTCAAAAGAAGGACTTGACAGGCTCAGAAAAGTCAAAAATAGTGAGATATCTTGCAGAGGGATGCAGCAGTCTTAAAATTGCAAAGCTTGTGAAGCGTGATCATCGAACAATCAAGCGTTTCATTCAAAATAGTCAACAGGGTCGCAAGAAGCGTGTGGAAAAACCAAGGCGCAAAATAACTGCCCATGAACTGAGAAAAGTCAAGCGTGCAGCTGCCAAGATGCCACTTGCCACCAGTTTGGCCATATTTCAGAGCTGCAACATCACTGGAGTGCCCAAAAGCACAAGGTGTGCAATACTCAGAGACATGGCCAAGGTAAGAAAGGCTGAAAGACAACCACCACTGAACAAGACACACAAGCTGAAACGTCAAGACTGGGCCAAGAAATCTCTCAAGACTGATTTTTCTAAGGTTTTATGGACTGATGAAATGAGAGTGAGTCTTGATGGGCCAGATGGATGGGCCCGTGGCTGGATTGGTAAAGGGCAGAGAGCTCCAGTCCGACTCAGACGCCAGCAAGGTGGAGGTGGAGTACTGGTTTGGGCTGGTATCATCAAAGATGAGCTTGTGGGGCCTTTTCGGGTTGAGGATGGAGTCAAGCTCAACTCCCAGTCCTACTGCCAGTTTCTGGAAGACACCTTCTTCAAGCAGTGGTACAGGAAGAAGTCTGCATCCTTCAAGAAAAACGTGATTTTCATGCAGGACAATGCTCCATCACACGCGTCCAAGTACTCCACAGCGTGGCTGGCAAGAAAGGGTATAAAAGAAGAAAAACTAATGACATGGCCTCCTTGTTCACCTGATCTGAACCCCATTGAGAACCTGTGGTCCATCATCAAATGTGAGATTTACAAGGAGGGAAAACAGTACACCTCTCTGAACAGTGTCTGGGAGGCTGTGGTTGCTGCTGCACGCAATGTTGATGGTGAACAGATCAAAACACTGACAGAATCCATGGATGGCAGGCTTTTGAGTGTCCTTGCAAAGAAAGGTGGCTATATTGGTCGCTGATTTGTTTTTGTTTTGTTTTTGAATGTCAGAAATGTATATTTGTGAATGTGGAGATGTTATATTGGTTTCACTGGTAAAAATAAATAATTGAAATGGGTATATATTTGTTTTTTGTTAAGTTGCCTAATAATTATGCACAGTAATAGTCACCTGCACACACAGATATCCCCCTAAAATAGCTAAAACTAAAAACAAACTAAAAACTACTTCCAAAATCATTCAGCTTTGATATTAATGAGTTTTTTGGGTTCATTGAGAACATGGTTGTTGTTCAATAATAAAATTATTCCTCAAAAATACAACTTGCATAATAATTCTGCACTCCCTGTAAAAACATTTTTTCACTGTTAAACATTTTTCACACAAGTTTATTGTTAATTAATAAGAAAACTCCAGACGATTCCATTCTGAGCTTAAGAAGTTTCTGATAGGTTAGTAGAGTCCATATGAGTAAATTGGTGGCACACCTGTGGATGGATATAAGGCACGCCCAAAACACAGAGCCTGTTTCTTTGACATGGGAAAATCAAGAGACATCAACCAAAACACCAGGAAAAGAATTGTGGAGCTCCATAAGTGTGGCTCAATTTTGAATACAATTTCGTGCCATTTCAATTAAGAAATACAGACGATTTCTCTCTTTACTCTTAAATTTAACAAATATGTTTTTATATTTATCAAACTAAAAAATTAAACATTTAGTCTGATTTGATGTTACAATTAAAAAAGTGTTTGTGTTTTTAGCTGAAGAGTATGTAAATATCTGGTTACAACTGTATATTTGATGATGTTGGTGTTTGGTGTGATTGTTAGCACAAAGAGGGAGAGAGAGGAACAGAGAGGGAGATGGAGAGGAGAATGAGGACAGAACAGCGATGGAACAAGAGCCAGGTGAGACACAGATGTTAGACAAATGGTTGTTTGCCAAAACCCATCAGAACATGTATCTAGTACCTAGTGTATCTTTTTAGATACCATTTGTTACTTTTCAAATTCTATATTTATTAAGTTATGCAGGCTTGTTTGCACAAAAAGGGTAAATAATTATATAAACTTTTCTGAATCTAAATAGTGTACTTTGGTAGAATTAAAAAAATGAGTGTAGTGCAGGTCTGTGATGATTTTTAGTGCTACTATCATGTAGTTGTGATTCTGGTTCTGTTTTGGTTAAGTCCTAAGTAGTCCTGATTTTGAACTGTTGTAGTCCTGTTTTAATTCTGGATCAGTTCTGGGTCTGGTTGAATTGGGCTTTAGTCCCTGTGTCTTGATACAGCCCTGATTTTGTTCTGCCTTGCTGCTTAATTGAAAAACTAGTTCAGTGGTTCCCAAACTTTTTTTGCCAGGCCCCCCATTTTTACAAGAAAAATGTTCGCGCCCCCCCCCCCGAACAAACACACACAACCATATTTTGTTTACAAGCTCCATTGCGGTTTATTTCACACCTCAAACATTTAGTAAACAATTAAGCAAATACAAGTAAACGGCAATAAATTACAGGTAGTAATAAAATATACTACTAACTCGTTTACGCTACGCGTTTGAGCCTTTCGTGAACACGTAAACGGCGTTGCGATTCACCGAAAACGGAGATTATTTAAAACTCCTTTTTTGCGTTTATGTGTGGACGAGGAATACAGAGTTCGTCATGCAACGTCAAAGGTATGTGCCTCTTTTTACGTCACGCTGTGCGCCACGTTATTGTTTACATGACATGAATTGCAGAATGGCAGATAGAGACAAAATACTGTTACTGTTAATCTTACTATCTTCAGGTTTTACACGCTTACATATACACACGCAGTTACTGTCCCTCCATTTAGAAAGGCAGAGGCGTCAAGGTGTAATTATTTTAAGTGTAGTCGGTTTTTTTTCCTGTGTAATAATATTCAACATTGCTGTCAATACATTTTTCAAAAAATGTCTCTCTGTGCAAAATGGGTTCAAAAACAAAAACAGCTGTGGGATACTGTTTGTCCGTGATTTGAACAGGGGGAACAAATTACGGCAGGATCAGCCTGATATTATTTGTATCCCGCTGTAACTTTACTGCATAAAGAGCTAACATGTCCAAATTGTCAGGAGTAGTTAGTTATTACAAGAAGTGTTTGTGAACCAAAAATCAAGAATGTGGGATACTGTTTGTCCGTGATTTGGAGAGCTTCCGACCAGGGAAACTAATTTTGCAGGGGAGACCTACCTTGGCACTTGTGCAGGTGAAGCCAAAGGGAAGATAAGCTTCACCATATTTTCTAGTCTTTGGCTTGGAAGGAAGTTGGTTTGGAAACATATCTGGCGATGCTTCATCTCCTGCTTTGCGTTTGTGTGGGAGCCCCGTCAAAAACCTGTCCACAGTGTCCAAGCGCTCTTTTTTTTTTTCTTTTTTTCATACCGCGCCCCCCTGCAATGGCTCTGTGCCCCCCCTAGGGGGCGGGCCCCACACTTTGGGAACCTCTGAACTAGTTTAAGGTGTGATATTTTTTTTTTTCTATATGAAGTGTTGCGGGTCCGAAAT
The DNA here is from genome assembly GCF_001858045.2 of Oreochromis niloticus. NCBI lineage: Eukaryota > Metazoa > Chordata > Actinopteri > Cichliformes > Cichlidae > Oreochromis > Oreochromis niloticus. The sequence goes on from NC_031965.2 coordinate 6,726,323, forward strand.
TGAGGATGAGAGTAAAACAATGATAGTCCAGAAAAGGTCGTTCAAACAATTGATTTTAATGAATGCACGCCGCGTGGAGAGGTGCAAACTGCAAAACAGTTGTACATCTCTACCCAAAATACACTCTAGATTGCTTTTATAACATCAGGGTATTGTAACGCCCCTTCTTGCGTTTACAAGCACATAATTTGCATGTACAGAACATTCATGTATTTTAAGAATTAAATGCAACATAGAGGTTCCTCCTTGTGGCATACTCTTCCGAATATGGTGATGACCTAAGGCCTTTGAGGTCACCATGGACTGGACATCCTTCCGTCACCTGTAACTAAGCAAACTCAAATACCACAAGAAGCTGAATACATTCAGGCCTTTGCTCAGCTACTGTTTTACTGTAACAATATACTCAGCATATGAGTTATGATATATATATATTTAACTCAATCATTTTAAAGTAGTTATACTGCACCTGTAATAAACATGTTAATATTTGATTATGATAACCCCTATAATATAAATTATAACATAATGCCAGCAACTTCAATAAACACTTTGATGAAATGATAATTAATGCAATGATAAGATGATGGTTATGTAAAATAATCCCTGTAATTCCACAATTCCCTCTCTTGACGTCTTCCAAAGACGTCACTACACCATTCCCAGGTCCACTACCTTCGCTCTGACCCTCTCTAGCCGCCCCCTGACTCAGCAAATCCGACAACCTCATGTCCTCTAGGTGGTCCAGTAATAAAACACCAGCTCCCACTTGAAAACACTTCATGCTTAAGTGGTCTCTGCTCCTTTTCTGGGTCCCTCTCTAGTGGAAATCTTCTCCTGTAAGGGATAGAAAACAAACAACCTTTCTCTGCTACACCTTACTAACTTACTGTGTTCATCTCAGGTTCCTGTCATTATTCAAAGTTGGTTCACAATATCATATCAGGCAAAATCACAAACCCTACTGCCACGTCTACTTTGTTAAGCTCTTCAGCTAGACTCTGTACCGGTTTGCCAATCTGTGTGTACATGTCTCTACACTTTTAATGTCTAAATGCACATCTGGATGTATGTGCACTTGTATGTCTATCTGCATCTATGAGTCAATGATTTGTCAGATATAAGGCGTTAATGTGAGAAATGTTTCCTGACTATTAACTCCTGATACTCAAGGAACTTTCCTGTTTGCCGAACTTCCTAGGTTTGGCCTTTTACACTTTTACTAAAGAAATTTTAACAGAGCCCAAAAAGATTTTTATTTTACTCCTGTGCTTGACAGGTTAAGCGAAGTTGTTTTTTGTTTTGTTTTGAAATTTTTCCTTTCTGTGTGTGTGTGTGTACATAAGTAAGAATATAATAATCAACATAAGATCCCTGGTTTGCAAATGATTTTCTGCCCCCGCTGCAGGGCAACATCATTTGTGGTGAGTCTATGTTGGCTAGTTTAATACAGATATGTAACAGTTGCTTGATTGCATGGCCCACTCAGAGTTGCACAGTTTTTATGTATGTGGAGAGTGTTTTCACAGTTTAAACATAGGTTACTCACATTTCTAGCCTGATTGTTTCCCAATAAAAGTGAAATCAAACATTACATTTGATTTTACTTATGTATTATCCTGTTCTGGGCTCTATCCATTATATTAACTTTATTCAATCTCAATACTCTTTATGTGTGTGAGCAACGCTTTTAGTTTTATTAAACACCACCCCAGTAAAATACACACCATCCCCATGTCAGCCTGACTCTCCGCTAAAAAGCACACTTCAAAGTTTTCTATCTGGTTTTACGCCTCTTTTGGCCTCAAGCATATACATAACATGCAAAGGTTACTGTTAATGCCCGTTAGACAAGTTTCCATTATCTACAACATTTTGTTTCACCCGGCTCACCCTTACACATTTCCTGTTCACTTATTGCATATTTATCTTTAACACCATTTACCTCAGTAGTTGCTAAGCAGAAACAAAGCAACCTGTGGTCCACCTTTACCCTGTAAAATAAACCCCTGTCATGTTTGTGTCTGTAAGCATGTTTTGCATTCATTCATTACACTCCCCGCCATTCCTGCAAGTTAGGAGCTGTAAAGTTGAAAGCTGCATCAAGTCCAGGCCTTTGGCCTGGCCTATATTTAAATCATGTGTGTTTGTAAGCGTGCATGCAATTCACCTGCTATGTTCTCATCTTCCCTCAACATGTATCACCTGGACACTCTCACCAGTGAAGCTTAAAACCTGTTTGGACGGAACATCAACTCTAAACAAGCACAGTTACGCATTGTGTATAAAATTAACTCAACCTGTAAATAGAGACATCACTGTTATGACCAAGATCGACCTCTGCACAGCTCAGACGCCAGTTGCAAGAGCTCTCTAACATTAGAATCATCAACGGTGACTTATATAGTGTTATTTCGGTACTTTATACTTCACACATTTTTGAACGTTGTTTATATGGGGAGTTCCTCTTTTTGTGTCTATATTTATTAATATGCCTTGTGCACTAAAGCTTCCTGTTTTTCAGTCTGGCTGAGCACTTGTTTGTGAGTATAAACTGGCCTCTACAAGCCTTCATTAGCAGATACACATTACAAATGCTTCATATATGCAGAGAAAAACCCAATAATCCACATTTCACTATTTCGTTCTTTGGTTCAGATTTGGATTCTGTATTGTTCTTTATTTGTTATTATTTTGTCATAAAATAAGTCAACCAAATAACTTAAGCTGTGTGACAGCACCTTGCGTTTACGCCAGGCTGTGAACTGCCCTGAAGCTACACCCCCTTTTACCCCATTTACTTTCTCAATCTTAGTTTAAACTATTCCTGACCTTCTCCTTCTCTCGTCTGATCATCTCAAGTACGTCCTGTACCAAATTTGCTTCCTCTTTTCAAGCCCCACATTTAATTACAAGCTCAAACATATTTGCCCTATATTGCTGTCTCGACGTGTTTCCTGTCAACTTAACAGAGTTATTCTCAGAACTCAAAGCTGAAGTTCCCCTTTTCTAAGTCTGTATGTTCTACAAGAGAGCAAGTCGGTAAACAAGTTTATCATCACAAAGGTTATTAGGTAAAGGTCACGTAGACATTTGCTTAGTAACCCTAAAAGAACACATTTCATGTAGCTAATCGCATATATTAACTCCCCCCTTTTTGTGACACATCTCATGTGTTACAAACTCAAAATCCTTCACTCAGGTTAGGGAATTAAAAGAAGAGTTTAGTCCTATCATATTATGTATAAATGCTCCGGAGCTTCAAACCTGTATTTAAGGAATGAAATCAAATTAATCATCATGTCAAATCCTTTCTTGGCTCCATCCACAGCCTGCATCCTTGAAACGTCCTAGAAACAAAAACCTGTGTGTTAACCAGAACATCACCTTTTATACTCAGTTTCTCCACTTATGATCCAACCTGTGTTATAACAGAAAAGTTAAAACAGAACAATTATCAGTCATGTGTCCAACCTTAGTCCAGTCTTTTGTCAGTGTCCAGTCGGTCCAACCTATGGTCTGCCTGGTCCGTCCATTCACCTGTCCATTCCCACACATTCACTCACACGCATTACCATCAGGTATTGCTGACAGTGGAGACTATCTCGCAAATATTCAGTCTTCACTCTCAGCAACATCAACTCATTTATTTGTTTTACTTTGTTTTTAAGAAAATAGTTCTTTCTGCTTTTGGACTGGATTGGCTCGCGGCAATCCTTTTAGACAGAGAGTTAGCCTTCTCCTCTGCCTATTGTAATCTGGAGAAGGTCACCGAGAATTTTCAGCGCTGTTATCCACTCTTTTGCAGGCCTGCTTAGAACAAAAATGAGAAAAAGAGAGCTGATTATTAGCTCATCAAAACACAAAACAAAATCACCTGACAGGTTTTTCTAAGTGCACTGTTATAGAAACTATGGGCCCTTTTAGACATGTCCATGTTTATCAAAACTCCCTCTATTAAAAATAAAACAACAACCTCAAAAATCTTCAACAATCTGAAATTTCACCCGTTCGACACACTGAAAACCTCGCCAAAAGCTGCACCGTTTCGTACACAACAATAACCCCGGTTAGGCACTTTACCATACTCAGATTCAGCCTAACACCTTACAACAATGTGTCAACACTAATTTATACACCTCCTAATCAAATTTGCACCTCTGAACAATCTACCCCTCCTTTAAGGCCTCAATCACACACACACAGCAAGCTCCTCTGTCCACATTCACACAAGCTCTCAAACTTTTTCCATACTCAGCCATATCTCAACAATTTAACTTGGCACAAGAAATACTTTTTTAAACCTCATGCCACTATTCAATTATTTTCATTTTCTTTCTATACTAATCACTTGTTTTGATCACTCAGTGCAAAAGCACTGCTAAGTCACCCTTTTAAACTAGTTTAATCAGTTTATTCAACATTCACACCATTCTATCACTCATACAAGTAGCAAGCCGATATGGCTTCACAGTCTCACAGACACTTTCCCATTCTCCAGTTAAAGAGTCAGTTTTCTCCGTCCCCCAATCACTAACCCAAATTTTACTTCCCCACCTTAAATCACAGCCCTCCTGGTGTTCCACCACCAGTTAGGGCTTGCTGTCAGGTTCCTGGACACTGTAAACAATTCAACCAGAAACTTGCCTTAACATATCCATTCATGTTAACCTGTACTTTCGTCCGACTCCTGGATCTGGAGAATTGGTCCAGGTCTGCTTGCCCCTAAAAATAACAAACTAAAACATTTTCATTATTATCACAGACGCCTAAACGACCCCTTTCTCTTTTTCTAGTCAAAAATACCAATTATGCCATGTATGTAAGCGTGTTCTTCCTTGCGTTATGTGGTCATGTAAATGCAGTGTAAGCTGTTTTCTTCATTGCATCCTTATGTATTTATTGCATTTTCATGTATTCATATTTAATTTATGCATCTTTTCACTGAGCTCTAGATTCAAACTATCTCACTTCTGATTCGTTTCAAAAATAATCTCACATGTAACAATTGGTATATGTGTGTTTTCTATTCATTAATATAATTGTCAGTTATTTTGATTATCTTTACCTTTTGTATTGTTTACCTCTTTGTTGTGATATGGTGGACATCCCTAAACTATCCCGAGTTCAGGGTTCAATTTCAATCCAATCATCTCCTATCTTCTCGCAGTCAAACTCGTCCAGCTTCATCTCTCACTGGTCCTTTTCCATTCACAGTGTCCTGTTCGGGCTTCAGGGCCCCAGCAAACACAGTCTGTTTCTTCTCTGTTTTGATCTTTCAGTATTTCCTCTTCCTTCAGTCTTATTTTCATTTGCTGTGTTTTCTTCTGCATCCATCTTTTCAGTCTTTTCTTCCAAGATTGCTCCAAGCTTGGCAAATATGACAGTCAGTGCCTTCAAGCAGACATATCACGCTGTTCTTCACCAGCATGCATGTTGCATCACGTGCTTTCTTCCATGCTGCTGGACTCATCAGTCGTTGTCAGTGTTACTGCTTTCGCCTGCACTGTCTTTTAGCTTCCGTTACTTCTTCACGTCCACGATGTTCTATCGGTCTTCATCAGGAAATTGACTGTCCTTTACGTGTCTTCTCGGGGTGAAGGACAAAGTGAGAGCTCAAGCTGCACAATTTCGAGCCAAAGACTGGCTTATTTTCTCCCAATTCTTTTAATCTGGTCCTCTGCTGCTGAACTCAAGGTTGCAAAGTTGAAAGACGCCCACCTGTATTGACACACTAAACCATATAATTAGTAATATATGCATTTTTTCTTAAAGGCTTCATTTGCTTCATGTGCCTAGAGTTAACTCATCTATCTCTCTGTGTTCTTTCTGTACACACTCAGTTCCTTTTATGGGCATGCATTTCCTGTCCCACACACACATTTTAATAACGCTCTTTCACACATCACCATTCTTTAGGTCAGTTTTGTAGCATCAGTCACACAATAATTTCTTGAGTGGGTGTACTAAGTGCATATACTTATGTGTTTTTAAACAGAAAAATAAACTCAACCTCTCATAACATCACTCAAAGTCAAATATCTTCATAGACCCAAAAGTAAGCATATTATTTCCCTAGTCAAAAGTCAAACCGTTACTCACAGTAATTTTAATCTCACAGCCTTTGTGTTTTGAAACTAAAAAGAGGAAGGAACAGCGCCCAATTTAAACTGCGCATGTTGTCACTCAGCAACACACACACAGAAAATGTAACTGTATATATTATCTCAAACTGAAACAGAACCCATCTAAAAATCCTAAAACATCTTACTTCGACACCCCAAAACACACATCGCTTACAGACATCTTTATTAATTAAATTATCTCAAATTCAATTTCAGTTCTCAGAACCCAGGTAACGGTCTTAAGTATCAACAGTTTATGTATCCTATCTCAAAACCCCGCAAAAGTCATACAGTCATGGCAAGAAATAAAACTTTACTTACAATATTGTAATAAACAACTCCAGCGTCTTAAATACAGGCATCAGCCATGTGTAGCAGTCTCTATAAACTTCCTATCAGTCTTACACAGTTTTACCTAGTACAGACACGTGTCAAGCAAACCCCATACTCATATTCTACAGTTATCATGAAATACTTATCATAATCAACCACAGTCACACAAATATAATAAACATAAACTGCATTTCTTCCCTTAAAACACAGATTGAAGTCGTCCTTAACCCTGGCTCTGCAGTCAGTCATTAGCCACTCATTCGTAAACAGGAAATGTCACTCTAAATAAGTCACAGGCATCTCATTTACATAGACACAGACACACTCTCAAAATAACCAGCCTACTGCAGTGCCCGTGGCAGACACAATCTATATACAAACAGTCAAATTATAATACAGAGACGTGTCATAGATCAAATATTTACAAGGCCTTAGATTGCACAACCTACAGAATTTAGACAAAATTTGAATTAACCCTCCAAGGGACAAACTCCAAGTTTTTGATAATCAATGACCCAGTATCAGGTCCAACCTGTCTCTGGTCTAATTGCTAAAGTTCCTAAGTCAATTTAAAAGCGTCCAACGCCCAAGGTCCAACCTTTATTACCCAAACAAAGTGCATAAACCGTTCCAAACGGTAAACTGATCCAATCAGTAGCTATTTAGGAGCGTCGTTGTTCTCCACACTTGCCAAGTGAACTATCCCTCCCAGAGGAAGATGTCGATCGTCACCGACAAATTGGAAGCGTCACCTTCCGACAATGCACTTTCTTAGAACTTCCCACAGTTCCGTTCTAGAAAAATTTACTTGTATTTTAAAGACATCCTATGAAACCACAAAACCGACTGTATTGATGTCCAAGCCCAGCTTTATATTCAATTATGACTGTATCACCATACACAGTTTCCAAATTACCTATAATCCTAAATTCAGTAGTCCAACTACTTTAAATTCTCTTTCCTTAGCAGTCCAACTGCATTTCCTTTATTCAGTACTGTCACTTAACCTTACATTATCATTACTTCAACTTCAATTCTCATGAGATTTTCACCAAAATCAAAACAGACCTTTACCAGTAATTTTCAGTGAGTAGACTTTCAATTTTGTCAGAACCAATTCAGCACTGTTTGGAAATAATTCAACAGGTAGTGCCTTACCTTTGAATAAGCCGGCTTATGTCCACTCACTTCGACCACTGACTCGTGTCTGCCTGTTTGAGCACCTTGGACCCTCTCAGTCTCAACCTCCACCTTTTCTCCCTCAACCCTCGGCCAATGCACCAAATGTTGCGGGTCCGAAATTGAGGATGAGAGTAAAACAATGATAGTCCAGAAAAGGTCGTTCAAACAATTGATTTTAATGAATGCACGCCGCGTGGAGAGGTGCAAACTGCAAAACAGTTGTACATCTCTACCCAAAATACACTCTAGATTGCTTTTATAACATCAGGGTATTGTAACGCCCCTTCTTGCGTTTACAAGCACATAATTTGCATGTACAGAACATTCATGTATTTTAAGAATTAAATGCAACATAGAGGTTCCTCCTTGTGGCATACTCTTCCGAATATGGTGATGACCTAAGGCCTTTGAGGTCACCATGGACTGGACATCCTTCCGTCACCTGTAACTAAGCAAACTCAAATACCACAAGAAGCTGAATACATTCAGGCCTTTGCTCAGCTACTATTTTACTGTAACAATATACTCAGCATATGAGTTATGATATATATATATATTTAACTCAATCATTTTAAAGTAGTTATACTGCACCTGTAATAAACATGTTAATATTTGATTATGATAACCCCTATAATATAAATTATAACATAATGCCAGCAACTTCAATAAACACTTTGATGAAATGATAATTAATGCAATGATAAGATGATGGTTATGTAAAATAATCCCTGTAATTCCACAGAAGTCATTCTTTTTTTAACAAAACTCAAAACAGAGCCTATTAATCTTTCAGTCATTTCTACCCTCACTTAATTTCCTTTCACTGCTCAGCTCTCACACAGTGGCTCAGCTATGCTCCAATCCCTCCATATTGTGGCCAATCACATGCGAGGATATAGGATAATATCATTGTGTGAAAAACAGAGAGGGTGATGGACGCGACAGTCAAGTGGAGCGTGCGTCTGTCCTCTCAGTAAGTGAGTGAGACAGTAGACAGCGGTGAGGAGGGCTGTGCGAAAGCAAAACATAATGCTGACACCGTAACGCTTGCTGCAGTTTGATTTTTTGTCTCGGTCTTGGTCTCGTCTCGAGTTGGTCTCGGTCTTGGTCTCGTCTCGACTTGGTCTTGTCTTGGTCTCGATACCCTCTGGTCTTGGTCTTGTCTTGGTCTCGGTTTAGGCGGTCTTGACTACAAGTCTACATCTGACACAATGGCCGTTTATCAATGCCCAAGTACACGAGTACGTACTCGCGTTCTCGGTGAGTACGTACTCGCCGAGAACGCACGGGAGTACGTACCCGCCGAGAACGCGAGCACGGACTCGTGGGCCGTCTCTCAATTCTCAAGTACGCGAGCACGGACTCGTGATTTGTACCAGCGTACGTGATGATGTCACAGGTCCGGAGTTTTTACTGCCGTCCCCTCCTAATTTAACTGTGAGTAACATGTTATGAAGCTTAACTTTAATCACAGCCAAACCGGTTTACTCAGGAACAAATAAAACACTGAAATAAACCAAACATTAACATTTAGAAGTGATCTAAGTGACTTATATATCATTTTTAACCTCAGTAGTGAAACCTCTATTAATAAAAATAGTGTACATGTACATACGTGTACATACCTTAATAAAAACAAGCAGGTGAGATGTTAGAACGCTTTTATTTCTATTCTAGTGGACACTCAATACTATAGACAGCTGCTGCGGTTTCTTTAACCTGAGTAGTGAGAAGACCGCGAGCGGGCGGGGAGGGGAGCGGGGGGGACGATGTGCCGGGAGTCCGCTGTTGAGTTTTGGACGAAATGCATTCTGGGATATATAGCTGTCCCAAGTCTACACCGATGCATGCTCGATAAAATGGGCGGATCGAGAACACATCCGGGACTTTTTCGCGTTCTCGGCGTGATGCGTACTTCGAATTGGAACAGTACTTGGTCTTCGACTGATGACGTATCACGAGTACACGAGAACGCAAGTACGCACAAGTACGCATATTGATAAACGCCCAACGAGCAGGAAAGTGCAGGAGGGACAGGTGACGAGGCCATGCTGCTAGCGAGTTGGCTACGAGCTAAGCTAGCGAAACAGTAAAGACAAAGTGAGTGAGTACTTTGGCTATAAATTAGGTAGTGAGTACACAGAGGGTGTGCTTCGGATGAAGCACGTCAAGATTATACTAAGAAAAAAAGCATGTATCTAAAAGTTTTTAATTAAATTGCTAAGAAGATAAGCTACTCAAAAACACCACTGTGTTTGAGCAGGAAAAGGAAGTGATACTGCAGAGAGAGCGAACACCAAGTGACAGCTCTGCTATCACTTCCAATATAAATGAAGGCAGAAAACTAAACAGCAGTGACTTTTGTAGGGTTACTGAAGTTGGGTTAGCTGGTATATAATGATGTGCTAGGTTGGTGGTTCGATTCCTGGCTTCCCCTAGTCTGCATGCCAAATATCCTTGGGCAAGATACTAACCCCAAATTGCTCTCCAATGCATCCATCGGAGTATGAATGTGGGTGTGAATGTTAGGAATCCACACGAGGTGTAAAGCGCTTTGAGTGCTCAGAAGAGTAGAAAAGCGCTATATAAGAACCAGTCCATTTACCATTTACTGATGGTTAGGGACAAATGCAGTCGCATGGCAGGATGCTGTAAACAGACCAAACTTCAGTCAGGAGAACAACTGAGATAATCCATCCACAATACGAGGTTAATCATTAATATACTGCAGCAACATGTGAATCGAGCAGCTGCAAGAGAATTCAACATTAGTGAATCAATGGTATGGAAGTGTAAGCAAGAAGGATGAGTTGAGTAAAGTTTGACTTATCTGTTTTGTTTTGCTTAATGCGCCTTATACTCTGGTGCGCTTTATGTATGAAAACAGACCCATTCATCAACAATGCGCCTTATAATCCGGTGCGCCTTATGGTCCGAAAAATACGGTAACACTCATGCTAAACTAAAATCTCTCACTGTTGTTCCTGCATCTAGCTGCAACTTACTGCAACTGCTGCATGTGTGTCCTTTTCACGCTATGGAGAGGCACTGTGTTGTCTATTACGTTTTGCCGTGATACCAGTTTGTATAGTGGTTTTTGCAATTTGCAAATTGATGAGTATTCATCTCATAAATCATGACACCCACATAAGCTCCCTTTATGATATATTTCTTACATTTCGTACACTTTGTTATATATTGTATTATTTAATTTAGCTCAGTCTGTTACTGTTCTTATTGTCTTGGAGCAACTGTAACAACATTATTTCATTAGGTATTAATAAACTATTCTGATTTTGAAGCCTGTTAAAATGGGGAACATAATATGTCCAACCTTCCCACAGCAAACACAGAAAGATGGCTTTTGACTGAAAAGATTGGGGGCAAACATCCCCTCCCAGATGACGGGAGCTTTCCGAGATATGGATATCGGTCTTAATCAACGTATCAAAGCATGGTTTCTGCTTATCAGCTGCACCTGTATTTGTATCTTATCAAGCGCTTTCCTCACCAGTTGTTTGCACTCCCCCGCTCTATGCTTCAAATGTTTAGTTACTCCTTCGCCTCCAAGAATGGGAATGGCCCTTATAATAAATCTAGCCTTTTATTTTGTTTGCCGAAGTACATGGGCCTTATCAAAACACGGTTTCTACTTCATTAACTGCAGGTTATAGGCATAGCAATAGTTTATCTAGCTCTTGTGTCACCAGCTGAAACTTCCAGCCCTTCCCTGCTCTCTCTCTATTTAGTTACTTCCTGCCCTCCTTTAATGGTGTTGGAGCTTGTAATAAATGTAGCCTTTTTGTAGGTTTGGAGGTATAACTGAAAATACCTCCAAAATACCCAGACAAGCCTCCTGTAGCCCTTTACTGATACATGCAAACATACATGGAAATCCAGTTAATAAGGCAAAAAAAAAAAAGTACAATTGTAATAAACTTAAAAGTCAATATATTGCGTGTCCACCTTTATTTTTGAACACAGACACACTTGGAACTTAGACAGTTTTCGTGTAATTTTGTGTAAGTAGTCTTCAGGAATAGGTCTCCAGGCTTCTTGACGGACAATCAAGACTCCTCTTTGGATGTTGGCTGCCTTTTATTAAGTTCTCTGTGAGGATGCATCACCCTCCATCGACAATTTCAAAGTAAAGTCTGTGGGAAGGTCAGTCCATGACTGATAATGCTACACTGTGTGCTGTTCCACCCATCGGCGTAACTTTGTGCTGAACAGTGGGTAAATGAGTAAAGAAAATTCACAGACTATTTATGCAAGATAGTTCATAAATTTAATGGGGGGGGGTTATATTGGTTGGGTCTGATTATTGGGGGCGTCATAACCCCCCCTACCCCCCCTGGAGATTATGCCCCTAGTTCCACCTAAGAAAGCCTTTATGCTAGTTAATCACATTGTTTCCATTTGGTATTACATGGTGGATCAAAATCAGATGGAATTTTTTTGCATTCCTAATTCCCCATCACCACCACTATTTTACAGATGACTGTAATCTTTTGCTGGATTTTTTTCTATTTTTTAAGAACATAACTTTTAGATATAGTATAAAATTACTTACTCTGTTTATGGTGTGTCACTGCCTTCACTGAGTGGCCTCTTACCCATTAGGCTACATGTGCTTTAGTGCTAACTTTTCTCAGAAAGTTATTTCTGGTCACTCTACCTAGTACGAAGTGTGTCATAATGTTTTGGTGCCCACACTAGGCGGGTGACAAGTATATCCTGCCTGTCCGAAATGCTCTGGTCCCAGCAGTACTCTGGAGAGAGCAGCTTGCTTGGTTTATGAATCCAAAAGTACTTGTTTAGATGGCTCTCATCGTGCCACAGAGCTTCCACATTATTTAGTTTATCCTCCATGATACCCAGATAACAGGCATCAACCAAATGCTTTACATTTTGCCACAGTCCTCCAAAGATAGCAGCATGGTAGTAAAAATCTCCAGTTTCCATGAAGGCTTTAGATTTGGGGTTTCTGTCATAAGTAAACTGGGCCTGTGGTAATTTATAAAAGTGGGCATGGAGCAAAGCCACAGAATCACCCAGTGCTTCGGACCCAAATCTCCCCTTAAACTCCTGATCCACATCAAAAAAAAGACATAATGAAATTTGTGACGAATCTCTGACTCTATTATTTCTGATATTGTCCTCATTCGCATCATAGAGATATCTTGCCACCTCATGTGCTTTTCCACTTGGACAATCTTTATGTATCGCAGAGAAGCAAGTGTGATGTTTGGTACTTTCTCTGGTGAATTTGTGAACACATAATACGTCACTGGTAACCCCACCATAAAATGTTGTTCTGCTGAGGTGAGGAAAGTCTTGAGGTAGGCATCCAGGTACCTTGATTAGGGAAACGGGAAAAAATTAAGATGTTATTAACAAGTTGCCACAAAATAATACATTAATTTCCCAAAACAGATCAACAATAAGTAGTTTGTTGAGCTGAAGTTCAATTGCACCTGCCGGGAGGGGTAATAACAGTCTGATGCTCTCCTCAAATGTAGGCCTTGGTAGTCTGATCCCCAGTTGCTGAAAGTGATTCTTCAAATGTCATCAGTTGTGAAGGAATTGTAGAATTTCTGCTTTAATTCAAGTTTTTTTTTTAACAAAACAATCAAATTCACGCTTTAGGAATCACTGCCATTTTGACTAATAGCCCCCCTGTTTTCCGAGGCTCAAAGGTAACAGGGCAAACTAACAAAATTTTAAATATGCAGATTGTTTTTAATAATTTGATGAGAATTCTTTGCAGTTTTTAACTTCTGTAACCCTTTGTTTAAGACACAGTCGGCAAAATGTATAATTTCAAGACTTTTGGGTCTGGTATCCCAGAGTTTTTTGCAGAAGCGTATTTTGTTCAGTGCATGGACAATGTGCAGAATGTGTTATGGTCCTGGGTCAGTTTGTCAAGTGTTTGAGATTTTTGTCTGTCTAGTGTTATTTATTTAAGTATTACATTCTTGGTTCTCTTTATATTGTTCCGTATAGATTGAGTTGTGTTCTCAGGTCCTACTTACGTCAGTTTAATTCCTACCCCATTGTTCCCTCCTCTTGTATTAAGTCTCCTGGTTTAATTATGTTCATGTATTTGTTTCCCTGTTCATTTATCACATTCCTGCTTTATTTTTGTTAGTTCTGTGCTGCCAGAGAGTCCTGGAGTCCTATGCCCTCATTTCCGTCAACGCCAGCTTAAATCCCCTCCCCCCTTGCACCTGCAAACCATTGGTTGTCTGGAAGTTGTCAATTTAAGCACTGACTGTGGTTGTGATTCTCTGCTAGATCATTACTAAAACTGCAGTGGTAAGTTACCTCTTTTTTGTCCTTTGTTTGCTGTGCTACAGCTGTTTTACTGGAAACCAATAATTCACCCAAAAGACTTAGTTGCCTGACTTTATGGACATTCCATCTCTTAACTGGCTTAATTCTTTCATACCACTGCAGCCTCACATACTTAAATTGTTGCCTTGGTCTGCTATTTGGGTTTGGGAAGGTGAAATCATGACACATACAGTGATAGGTGAGAGTCACTGTGACCTTTGAGTAAGTTTAAGTGAAAGTCTTTTAAATGAAGAAGAGATATCTCGTACTTGGTCATGGTCATGTCCTAGGCACTGACTCATGCACAGTTGTACCTACACCTCCTGTCCATCCCTAGGTTAGTTACTGTCAGATATATTAAAAGAAAACAAAAACAAAAACACTGCTTCTTGATAGATAGATGAACTAACCTTCCCACAGCAAACACTGTGAGGGCCACAGATGACTTTTCTTCAGTGTGCCTTTGATCGTAAAGATTGGGGTCGAACATCCCATCCCATATGATAGGAGCTTTCCAAGATGTGGATGTCTGAACTGATGTTCTGACCCTGAATGAAATCCACAATAAATGTTAGCATACATTTCAGCTAATTTCTTTCACAAACTTACAACTTGTATGAATGAATCTCAGACATTAAAATATGAAAATTTAACTTGGAGTTATTTCCGTGCTGTGTAGATGTTTTTCATACTATGTTATTCTGTAAAATGTGTAGACTCAAAGTATATTCAATGAGGTCTAAATATTTTTAGTACCTAGATGATTTTTGGACCATAACCATTCATTATAAAAATGTCAACCAGTGAAATAGCAGACTTAATTGGCTTTAATTTGAGGGTCTAAACAAAAAGAATTGCAAGCATTTTTATACACAATCCCCTATCCCTATGAATTCAAGTGTAGTTAGGGGGTGTCTTCTCATAACAATGTTCATTATTAATACTATGTCAAGAATTCCTTGTAGGTAGTAGTAGTGTGAACTTCTGGGCATATAAAAGCTCAAACATTTAGTTATTTTTGGTACTTCAGCTTGTCTTCACTGTGACTTTCTTCAGTTGTTGTTCTTGTAACCCTTTAGTTTTATTCCTACTTAGTGAAATATGTGCTTGATCAGGGACACCATGTGATAGGCTGGATTACTTTTTTCTTCTTAACATTCTGTTAGAGGTTGAGCTTAGCTTCATCTGTCTAATGACTGCTTTTTGTGAATTCTTCAAGAAACTGGAATATATATATATATATACATAAAATCTTTAATAAATATGAGTATTTCTTGTTATAACAACAACAACAACAACAAAAATGATAATAATAATAATAATAATAATAATAATTATTATTATTATTATTATTATTATTATTATTATTATTATTATTATTAACATGATAAAAGTTTTCTGTTTTTAGCAGAACCTCAAAATCTAGCCAAACTGAAGCATGTGTTATATTATAGTATAATTGATTAGATTACAATTGCTTCAGGCCTACTTAACTTTTACACACATGGACAAAATTGTTGGTACCCTTTGATCAATAAGAGAAAAACTCGCAATGGTCACAGAAATAACTTTAATCTGAACCAATGAAAGTCAGACATTGCTTTTCAACCATGCTTCAACCGAATTATTTTAAAAAAGTAAATAAACAGACGCATGGAACAGGCCCAGACAAAAATGATGGTACCCGTAGCTTAATATTTTTTGGTAAATGGTAAATAGACTGGTTCTTACATAGCACTTTTCTACTCTTCTGAGCACTCAAAGCGCTTTACACAACTTGTGCATTCACCCATTCACACAAGCACATTTTTTTTTCTTAGTGCTTTCTAACTAACATTCACACACACATTCATACTTCGATGGATGCATTGGAGAGCAATTTGGGTTGGCTAGTGAAGTGCTGCAGAAATGTTTTTCTCCACCTATCAATGCTGGAGGTCTGTGATAGTGACCATCAGGTTCTTTGTCCCTGACTAAGACCCTTCTACCCTCGATTGGCCGGGAAGTCAGCACTAGGGAAAATCTTGGTGGTTTTAAACTTCTTCCATTTACAGATATTGGAGGCCACTGTGCTCATTGGGGCCATCAGTGCTGCAGAAATATTTCTTTACCCTTCACCAGATTCGTGGTTCGATATAATCTTGTCTTTGAGGTTTACAAGCAATTCCTTGGAATACATGGTTTGGTTTGTACTCTTATATGCACTGTTAGATATGGGGCATATATAAACAGGTGTGTGCCTTTCCAAATCATGTCCAATCAGCTGAATTTACCACAGGTGGACTCCATTCAAGTTGTAGTACCATCTGATGGAAACAAGATGCACCTGAGCTTAATTTCAAGTGTCTGGCAAAGGCTGTGAATACTTATTTACAAGTTATATATATATTTTTTTTTAAATTTTTTAATAATAAAAATTTAATTAAAAATTAAAAAAGTTTAAAACTTGGAAGAATTTTAAACTTGTTTCACTTTGTCACTTTAGTATATTTTGTATAGAATTTTTAGGAGAAAAATAATTTTATTCTATTTTGGAATCAGGCTGTAACATGGCAAAACAAGTTCCACAAGAGGTTGTGGAACAAGTAAAGCACTGTTAATTATGAGTAGCAGTTCATTGTCATGTTCCTTTAGTCCTCCTCTTCTGCCTTATCATTTTCTACCACCTCTGTTGTTTTCTCTCTCTTCTGTCCATGTGAATGGATTAACCTCAGTTCTTGTGTTTCAGGGTTTGGGCCCACCCTCTGGCACTGGGTTAGTGGGTTTAAGCTTCTCATTCTCATTTGCTGTGTGTTTACCTCTTGCGGTTCTTTGGCTACTCGTCCTTCTCTTTTCTGTGCAGAAGTTCTGTTGTGGAAAATTTGAAGACTTGACTCTTTGAAGATAAATTTTTGGGCAGAAAAAAAATCAGAACTTACCTGTTAATCTGTCTATAGTTCTATATATATGTGTTTGTCAATCACATCTAGCCAGTAATGCAATCCAATTGTAGCACAAGTCATGAAATAAGACAAGATCAAGTTTTTGGAGTTCTTGGGGTGTAATAGAAGCCGAATGTGGTAACGGATGCCTTTTCAAGACACATGAGCACACAGCACTTTTTAAGAGTACAATAACAAACATGTTAATCTATCACTTTCCTACTCTGAAATTTACACCACATCTGCATCGTGCTGCATTTGACACGCATACAGTTAAAAGTAAAGATTTTTTGTCTCAGAAACTTCAGGTTCAGGGTATTTCTAGCAAGCAAAACTCTTGCACTTTAAGAAAATACAAGTATTTTGACTTAGTTACTTCATAGAATCATGAATGTACTAATATGTACTGTTTGGGATCTGACTCTTGGTGGCGCTGTCACTTGGTGTTCGCTCGCTTTGTGGTAGAGTATCACTTCCTGTTCCTGCTCAAACACAGTGGTGTTTCTGAGTAGCTTTTCTGCTTAGCAATTTAATTTAAATCTTTTGATACATCCCTTTTTCATAGTATAATCTTAACGTGCTTCATCTGAATCACCCTTTCTGTGTACTCACTACCTAATTTATAGCCAAAGTATTCACTCACTGTCTCTTTACTGTTTCGCTAGCTTAGCTTAGCTCGTAGCCGACTCGTTAGCACCATGGCTACTTCACCTGTCCCTCCTGCACTTTCCTGCTCATTGTGTCAGATGTTTAGTTACTCCTCGGCCTCCTTTAGCAGTAATGATACCTGTAATAAATGTAGCATATTTGCAGCTCTGGAGGCCAGGATTACTGAATTGGAGACTCGGCTTCGCACCCTTCATTCACCCGTAGCTAGCCAGGCCCCTGTAGCTGGTGCAGCCGAAGACAGCGTAGGCCCCGCTAGCTGTTCCCCGGCAGACCCCAAGCAGCTGGGGAAAGAGGGCGGCTGGGTGACGGTGAGGAGGAAGCATAGTCTTAAACTGAAGCCCCAGGTACACCACCAACCTGTTCATGTGTCTAACCGTTTTTCCCCACTCGGCGACACACCCGCCGGGGGTCAAACTCTGGTAATTGGTGATTCTGTTCTCAGACATGTGAAGCTAGAGACACCGGCAACCATAGTCAATTGTCTTCCAGGGGCCAGAGCAGGCGACATTGAAGGAAATTTAAAACTGCTGGCTAAGGGTAAACGTAAATACAGTAAGATCATAATTCACGTCGGCAGTAATGACACCCGGTTACGCCAATCGGAGGTCACTAAAATCAATATTGAATCGGTGTGTAACTTTGCCAAAACAATGTCGGACTCTGTAGTTTTCTCTGGTCCCCTCCCCAATCAGACCAGGAGTGACATGTTTAGCCGCATGTTCTCCTTAAATTGCTGGCTGTCTGAGTGGTGTCCCAGAAACGATGTGGGCTTCATAGATAATTGGCAAACCTTCTGGAGGAAACCTGGTCTTGTTAGGAGAGACGGCATCCATCCCACTTTGGATGGAGCAGCTCTCATTTCTAGAAATATGGACAAATTTATTAAACCCCCCAAAATATGACTATCCAGAGTTGGGACCAGGAAGCAGAGTTGCAGTCTTACACGCCTCTCTGCAGCTTCTCTCCTCCTGCTACCCCCCCAAAAACCCATCTCCATTGAGACTGTGTCAGCTCCCAAAAAGACAAAAAACAAACCAAAAACCAGCAATAAACAACTTAAACATAAAAAATCACAAAGAAAGAACAATACAGTATCCACATCTGAACCAAAGAGTAAAACAGTGAAATGTGGATTATTAAATATTAGGTCTCTCTCCTCCAAGTCTCTGTTAGTACATGACTTAATAATTGATCAACAAATCGATTTACTCTGCCTTACAGAAACCTGGTTGCAGCCGGATGAGTATGTTAGTTTAAATGAATCAACACCCCCGAGTCATTCTAACTACCAGAAATCTCGAAGCACAGGCCGAGGGGGCGGTGTGGCAGCAATTTTTCACACCAGCCTATTAATTAACGAAAGACCAAGACAGACTTTTAATTCATTTGAAAGCCTGATGCTTAACCTTGTCCACCCCAGCTGTAAAACTCAGAAACCAGTCTTACTTGTTATCATCTATCGTCCACCTGGGCCTTACACAGAGTTTCTCTCTGATTTCTCAGACTTTTTATCTGATTTAGTGCTCAGCTCAGATAAAATAATTATTGTGGGTGATTTTAACATCCATGTAGATGCTAAAAATGACAGCCTCAACATGGCATTTAATCTGTTATTAGACTCAATTGGCTTCTCTCAAAATGTAAAAGAACCCACCCACCACTTTAATCACACTCTAGATCTTGTTTTAACATATGGCATAGAAACTGAACATTTAACAGTGTTTCCTGAAAACCCTCTGCTGTCTGATCATTTCCTGATAACATTTACATTTACAATAATTGATTACACAGCAGTGAAGAGTAGACTTTATCAAAGTAGATGTCTTTCTGAAAGTGCTGTAACTAAGTTTAAGAATATAATCCACCCACTGTTATCATCTTCAATGCCCTGTACCAACATAGAGCAGAGCAGCTATCTGAACGCTACTCCAACAGAGGTTGATTATCTTGTTAATAATTTTACCTTCTCACTACGTACGACTCTGGATACTGTAGCTCCTGTGAAAACTAAGGCCTCAAATCCAAAGTCCCTGACTCCGTGGTATAATTCTCAAACACGTAGCCTAAAGCAGATAACTCGTAAGCTGGAGAGGAAATGGCGTGTCACAAATTTAGAGGATCATCATTTAGCCTGGAGAAATAGTTTGCTGCTTTATAAGAAAGCCCTCCGCAAAGCCAGAACATCTCACTATTCATCACTGATTGAAGAAAATAAGAACAACCCCAGGTTTCTCTTCAGCACTGTAGCCAGGCTGACAAAAAGTCAGAGCTCTACTGAGCCAACAATCCCTTTAACGTTAACTAGTAATGACTTCATGAACTTCTTCACAAATAAAATTTTTATCATTAGAGAAAAAATTACCAATAATCATCCCACAGATGTAATATTATCTACAGCTACTTTTAGTACCATCGATGTTAAGTTAGACTCTTTTTCTCCAATTGATCTTTCTGAGTTAACTTCAATAATTAATTCCTCCAAACCATCAACGTGTCTTTTAGACCCCATTCCTACAAAACTGCTCAAAGAAGTCCTGCCATTAATTAATGCTTCAATCTTAAATATGATCAACCTATCTCTAATAATCGGCTATGTACCACAGGCCTTCAAGGTGGCTGTAGTTAAACCTTTACTTAAAAAGCCATCTCTAGACCCAGCTGTCTTAGCTAATTATAGGCCAATCTCCAACTTTCCTTTCATATCAAAAATCCTTGAAAGAGTAGTTGTCAAACAGCTAACTGATCATCTGCAGAGGAATGGCTTATTTGAAGCGTTTCAGTCAGGTTTCAGAGCTCATCACAGCACAGAAACAGCTTTAGTGAAGGTTACAAATGATCTTCTTATGGCCTCTGACAGTGGACTCATCTCTGTGCTTGTCCTGCTAGACCTCAGTGCAGCGTTCGATACTGTTGACCATAATATCCTATTAGAGCGATTAGAACATGCTGTAGGTATTACAGGTACTGCACTGCAGTGGTTTGTATCATATCTATCTAATAGACTCCAATTTGTACATGTAAATGGAGAGTCCTGTTCAGACACTAAGGTCAATTATGGTGTTCCACAGGGTTCAGTGCTAGGACCAATTCTATTTACATTATACATGCTTCCCTTAGGCAGCATCATTAGAAGACATGGCATAAATTTTCACTGCTATGCAGATGACACGCAGCTCTATCTATCCATGAAGCCAGGTATCACAGACCAATTAGTTAAACTGCAGGAATGTCTTAAAGACATAAAGACCTGGATGGCCGCTAACTTTCTGCTTCTTAATTCAGATAAAACTGAGGTTATTGTACTCGGCCCTGAAAATCTTAGAAATATGGTATCTAAGCAGATTCTTACTCTGGATGGCATTACCTTGGCCTCCAGTAACACTGTGAGAAACCTTGGAGTCATTTTTGACCAGGACATGTCCTTCAACGCACATATTAAACAAATATGTAAGACTGCTTTCTTCCATTTGCGCAACATCTCTAAAATTAGAAATATCCTGTCTCAGAGTGATGCTGAAAAACTAGTTCATGCATTTATTACTTCCAGGCTGGACTACTGTAATTCTTTATTATCAGGATGTCCTAAAAACTCCCTGAAAAGCCTTCAGCTAATCCAAAATGCTGCAGCAAGAGTACTGACAGGGACTAGGAAGAGAGAGCATATTTCTCCTGTATTGGCTTCCCTTCATTGGCTTCCTGTTAAATCCAGAATTGAATTCAAAATCCTGCTCCTCACATACAAGGTCTTAAATAATCAGGCCCCATCTTATCTTAATGACCTTGTAGTACCATATCACCCTATTAGAGCACTTCGCTCTTGCACTGCAGGCCTACTTGTTGTTCCTAGAGTATTTAAAAGTAGAATGGGAGGCAGAGCCTTTAGTTTTCAGGCCCCTCTTCTGTGGAACCAACTTCCAGTTTGGATTCGGGAGACAGACACTATCTCTACTTTCAAGATTAGGCTTAAAACTTTCCTTTTTGCTAAAGCATATAGTTAGGGCTGGACCAGGTGACCCTGAATCCTCCCTTAGTTATGCTGCAATAGACGTAGGCTGCCGGGGATTCCCATGATGCATTGAGTTTTTCCCTTCCAGTCACCTTTCTCACTCACTATGTGCTAATAGACCTCTCTGCATTGTATCATATCTGTTATTAATCTCTGTCTCTCTTCCACAGCATGTCTTTCATCCTGTTTTCCTTCTTTCACCCCAACCGGTCGCAGCAGATGGCCGCCCCTCCCTGAGCCTGGTTCTGCCAGAGGTTTCTTCCTGTTAAAAGGGAGTTTTTCCTTCCCACTGTCGCCAAAGTGCTTGCTCATAGGGGGTCATATGATTGTTGGGTTTTTCTCTGTATTTATTATTGTGCTATCTACTGTACAATATAAAGCGCCTTGAGGCGACTTTTGTTGTGATTTGGCGCTATATAAATAAAATTGAACTGAATTGAATTGAATTGAATAATGCGACTGAAAAAAAAAATCGCACAGTGTATGCCCAGCTTAAGACTAAACAGCAAACCTGAACACGAAGGGATGGAGAGCAAAGGTAACATGAAGGAGGTGATGAGCAGGGAGAACATATGGCAGTTACACTGAGAGTAACACAGACAGTTTCACATGGACGTTCACAGGTGGACCAGTAATGAGCACATTATGAGTTCACACAGCATAAATGCACACAGAGGGACACTGGGAAATCACACACAGGCGGGAGACACAGCTGGACCTGATGAACCAACAGAGGGAGCACCAACCCAGAATCCCAGAACCAGGAAATCTCATAACACAAATCGTCCCAAAGCTAGATCACTGGTCGGTCGGTCGGTGTTGTTGTTGTTGTTGTTGTTCCAAACCATGACAATTGGGGTAATCGATTGATTTGCGTTCTTTAAAAAAAAAAAAAATTATTATTTTCTTTGCCTGTCCATACGGCAGTGTAGCAATCACAATTCTTGCCCCACGCCTGGAGGCTCGAGGGCCCCCCATCCCCCAGAAGGGGCCCGACCGAGACGCGGGTGCCAGGCCCTGCCATGCAGTTGGCGGGAGTGAGCCAGTACATACCTAAGCACCCAGCCTGAGGGCATCTGCCTCCGGCAGGGAGTGTGGTGGGGGGGGATAGGCCCCCACACCTGGGGGTCATGAGATGTTCCCAGAGAGGTGAAGTATAAGACCCGACTTGACACATAGACATAGACAAATGGGTACACAGAGACACAAACATGCATTCCCACCTTCATGCACACATATATACGTATTCAGCACTCGCTCAACATTGAGACAAAGAGAAATGAACACTGTACACACACTCACACCCCCCAAACATACTCTATATCCCCAGGTCCAGGTTCCATCACCCGCAGAGGGACAATCTGCCCTAGACCCAGGAGATGTTGCCCTTTGCCCTGGGGTGGAGACAAGCAGACCGCTCCTGGCCCTGCAGCATCAGGGAGGCCCAGCATCCCAGACCAGACAGCCAACTCCTCCACCCGGCCCCCGCCCCCGATGGCGAACAGAGAACAGGAGTTTAACAACCCCAGACCTTACCTATAATTTGAGATCAGTGGTAAATTTCTCATCCTTGGAAATATTTATAAATATAATAATTTTAGTCAGAATAAAACTATGCTCTCTGAAATTACCCCACAGAAGATTTTTTTTTTTTTTGGGGGGGGAACTTTAATATGGTAATGGATGAATGGCTTGACAGGTCCTTTTCTAAATACCAAACCCACCAACAAAACAAAATTATGCTTGATTTCGGTAATGCATTTCAATTAAAAGATATTTGGCCCTCAGAAAATATTGACACTATAAGTTTCACTTAATTTTTTTTTAATTATAAAAATTATTTTAATTTTCAATCACTTAATTATAGGAGCTAAATTTATCTCAGAGACTAGTATTTCTGCAGCTTCTTTAACAGATTATCCGCAGGCACATACATCCTCCACTGCAACCACTGAACATCCAAGGTATGGACATCGAGGCTGTGGACAGCTACAGGTACCTTGGTGTTCATCTGAACAACAAACTGGACTGGACTCATAACTCAGACGCCCTCTACAGGAAAGGGCAGAGCAGACTGTACCTGCTGCGGAGACTCAGGTCGTTTGGAGTGGAGGGCCCACTCCTGAAGACCTTCTATGACTCTGTGGTGGCCTCTGCCATCTTTTATGGTGTGGTCTGCTGGCTTGGCAGCATCTCTGCTGGGGACAGGAAGAGACTGAACAGGCTGATTAGAAGGGCCAGCTCTGTTCTAGGATGCCCTCTGGATCCAGTGGAGGTGGTGAGTGACAGGAGAATGGTAGCTAAGCTGTCATCACTGCTGGACAACATCTCCCACCCCATGCAGGAAACTCTGGCAGCACTGAGCAGCTCCTTCAGTGGCAGGCTGCGGCACCCACGGTGTGGGACGGAGAGATTTCGCAAGTCTTTCCTCCCCACTGCTGTCAGACTCCACAACAAAGACTTCAACTGATCAAACACACACATCCACACATGTGCAATAATACTATAAGTGCAATATTCTTTTTCTGACATAGTTGTATTTTTACTCAGTTCTATAAAGCATTTGCATTCTATTTTTATCCTATTGTATATTTTATTCTATTTATTCTACTGTATATAGTATTTTATTTTATTCTATTCTGTACAGTTGTGTACAGTATTTTATTCTTATTGTATTCTAATTTTGCTATATAACTTTTGCACTGTCCACTTCCTGCAGTGACAAAACAAATTTCCCATGTGTGGGACTAATAAAGGTTATCTTATCTTATCCTGTCTTATCTTATCTTATTGTGTGGTTAAACTCTCTTTGACTCCTTCCTGGAAAAGGAGTTCCTGGAAAAAGGGTTCCTCGCAGTTTAATTCAAACTCAAAAACGAATCATTCTGCAGTGAAATCACACTTACAATTAAAGAAATTTGTAAAGACCCCAAATTTCCTTCATATAGAGATATATGGGAATATTTTAAATTTAAAGGACTCCAGATTTCTATTAAAATCAGTTCTAAGCAAGTAAAGTCGAGAAAAAGAATCAGAAATTATTCATGAAATAAACTATCTGTTGGAACCGTTTGATAATTGAATCTGATAAGCAGTACATAATTTCTCTTCAGTCCCCATTAGATGACATCTACGTTAATAAAGCCAAGGGTGCATACATGAGATCCAGGGAAAGATGGATTGATTATTAGCCAACTGACAGACGACACCACAGTTTTGTAAAGGTTTTCTGGAATGAGCTACAATATCGGTTGGTTTCAAAACTTCATAATCTATCTCATTTCTCTAAATCTCTGTATTGATTGGTTGTTTCGCAGCAACTAAGAATATTGATCTTGCATTAAATGTTATAATAATCTGTGATACATTTTTTTTTATACACAAATGTCATTATTTAAAACGTCGCCCTACTTTCACTGTCTTTCATAGAGAATTGGTTTGTTACGTCTCCTCCTTGAAAGTCAGTAAAAAGGGTTCAAAGCTTTAATTTTGAGTGAGACTTTTGAAAAATATAAACAAAATGTTAACCCTTAGCACATTTCTTATAATTCTATAATGAATTTATTTATATTATAACTATTTTAATTTATCTAATTTGAGTATCGTCAACATACACTGTGTTCTTTTCTTTTTGCTCATTTGTTTCATCTGCACTTGTCTGTTTGTAAGGCTGGTTATGAATGATTTACTGTACTGTGCCTGTACTGTGTACTGTTCTCTGCCCGAACGGATACATTACATATACCTCCTAGGAGACTGTTTGAACAATTTCAGAATAGTCACCTTCCTAATCTCCTTAAACTCCTGTGGTAATTTCACAAAGTCATTTAGGTCAATATTTACTATGCTCTGGTATGTCCTTCCAATCAGCTTTGCTGCATTTGGCTGAATCTTTAGCTTCATCTGCTTTGCAAGAGCTATTCTTTGAGGGCTAATCTGACCTTTGTATATTAAAACTGATCAAATCTTATTAATCTAGTCATTGCTCAAAAAATAAATGTCACCTGGCAGTTTGCTGCCTTTTGTCGTGTGAATGGCAGAGGAGCTTTGAAAAGGCAGTGGGTGTGTGAGGTGAGGTCAGCGCTCTTCTGTGGGAAGTTCCAGAGACTATTAACTCACTCTTGGTGTGAGTGCGTATGTTTTTCGGTAAGAGCCTTTTGCTGTTTAGCGTTAATTTAGTGTTATAAGTCCTGATTTTTAATGTGTTTTTATGGTTGAATCAATCAAGCCCAAGAAAGACTGTGCACAGGGAAGTTGATGCAAAGTTGAATATATTGTAGGTATATTGGGTGTTTGTTTGTTTTTTTAAATCAGAAATTATTCCGAATGGTTTAAAAAAAAAAGATTTTTATTGTAACATTCATTGTAACATTGTAACATTTTATTTGATAATTTTATTTGTGTTTTACACCTGTTCTTGTGCTATCTCTGCTGTCCTTTTTCTTTTGATTTCTCCGTCATTTTGTTTCGGTTAGTCCACCCAGCCGTAAAGGTTGTTATGAATGACTGGGACGGAGTCTTGTAAAGGGGGACCAACCTCTTTGTATTCATTCTTTGTTTGTACCACTTTTCTTTGTAAACTCGGGGGGTGGGGCATACATCCTGCCTCCTACCCAAAATTCTTAAACATACCACTTCAACCACTGATACAAGGGAAGTTATAATTACCAGATACTGAGTCCACTTTCTTACCCAAAGTCAAGCGTGTCATTCAAATTAATGTTGCATCTTGTTTCTGGTTTACTAGTCATTGGCAGTTTCGGGATCACGATAGTGCTCCTTAAACATCTGATTTTAAAGAAAGTTTTTGGAAGACAGTGTTACTTACAGTGACTGTAACTTTGTAAGTACTAGGTTGTAATAGTATGTCCTTTGTTCCACACCTTAAATATAAGGAAGTAAAACCAACGACAACCAACAGTAGGTAGCAGAAGATTCCAGAACACTTTGCCCTGTGTTTTAAAAACATGTTAATGCAAACAATGTATTCCTCAAACCGTGTATTTAAAAAGGCTTTTTTTCCATTCAGGTTTAAACAACGGCGATAACAAAAAGGTCTCAAGAATCAACACTCCTACCTCGTAGTTGGGGAAAATGGCCCTCTCATTTTCCTGATAAACAATTTGTTGAACAAGAAGTAGTTGGTAGACAGAATAAAACCTTAAAAAAAGAGACACCCTAAATTTAACAGAGAGCCTCCATTTGGTCAAAACAAGAGATTTTGTTAGAGCAACAAATTATAACCCAAATTTCCAAAAAGTTGGAGTTGGGTTAAATCATTTGCAAATCTAATAAGCCCATATTTTTTCAGTCTATCACTGACACATAATACACGTTGGAAGAGGAAAAAAAGATTCCTAAAATTTGGCGACACAGACTTAAAAACAGACGTGCATAAATTGTATATTTATAAAGCAGTTTTTCTAAATAAAAAAAATGTCTGCAATCATGCAGTGAAAAAAAAAAAAATAATAAATTACCTGTGTGGAGAATAATTTCAGATTAACTGTATTAAAGCTCCCAGGAAAATGTTACACTGTCTTGTCTACAAGTATAACACCCAGGTAATAAACACTGCCACAGAAATCCACCCACATATGACCAGAAATGTTTGGGGTGGAGACGGAAGAAAGGAAAACATTGGCAGTAGTTATAACTTTATAGTCCACACAGTCAGGTGATGAATCACATTTTTAGTTGAAATTGTCATCAATATGTAAGGAGGAGATCAGGAGAGATGTACAAAGCTGTCTACAACCTTCAGTTAAATATCGTGGAGACTCTGTTATGATTTGGTGCTGCATTTTAGCCAGTGGTGTTGGGATCCTCTCAAAATTGAAAATATTAATGCGGAAATGTCAGATCTTTATTCATCATGCGATAACGTCTTAAAGGTATATACGTATGTCAATATTAGTCAAAGTTAACTGAAGTAAATACAAAATGTTGTTATACACGATAATTTCACTTGTCAAAGGGAAAAAAGCAATTAAATCATTAATTAACTGTGATTAACCACATTTTTTTGAGTTTAATTTCAACAGCAACCGCAATAAAAGCAACTGCTATCACAACTAGAGATTGGAGGTATAACATAAATGCAGAAGAGGAGCCAGACCTGACACAAGAACACAAGGGAGAAAGGAAATCAGGAATAAGAATAAGACAACCACGTAGAGTGCAGACGGACAGCAAAAATGGCATGCTTTAATCTGATTCAAATTATCTTGAACTGCTAAGTAATGGAGAAAGATGTTTTTGTTTGTGTGTGCATGTTTTATAAACATTACTATGCAGTCAAATGAATGGGTGTACTTTAGAAGCACGGACAAAAATACACTTGTGTAATTCCATAGACATCACTTAAAACATAGACATGCAAGTAAACGATAAGGAATAAAAGATTTGAGTCTTAAATAATGTATGTACTGGTACAAAAAAATGTCTTCATTGTTGCCTCCCAGTTATTTTGCTTGCATAGTTTTGGTTATGACTACAACATTTGTTTAAACTGTTGGGTTTGGGGTGGATTTGTACCAGCAGTTATTTTATTCATTTATTAATATTTAATTTGAGTAGCAATGTGTAATTTACCTGTATTTATACAAGTACATATGTTGTTATATTTTACTCTTTAATAAGCTCTAAGGACTAGTGTATGACCTGCAATTTGATTGTTTTTTTGTTTTTTTTGTAGTCTTTATTGCCGTTGATATATCGTAAATGTAACATTCTAGTTTTTGGACTGTAGGAGGACGCTAAAAATACACAAAGACATGGGAAGAACATGCAAACTCCTCATAGAAAGGTTCCAGCTCCCTCAGCTGGTGGATGCTAACCCATAACATTGTTGTCAGCCATGCTGACTAAAATGCACAATGCTGACTTTGTAAGTTAACAGACTGGTGTCACAGCTCTATCATAAAGAAAAAGGAGGCTAGATTGTAATTCTTATTCCCTTAAATTCTTTAAATTGTAAGGGAACAGGAAAAAATGAATACATTTATATCTAACAGTTTGTATATTTATTATACAGACTTTTCAAACACAAAGAAAAGGTTTTATTAAAACATGTAAAGGCTCTATATGTGCACCTACAGTGCAAAACATCCCTGTAAAAACTACAGCATACATTTACAGTAAGCAGGCTGTAGTTCAAAAATCCATTAATCTGTCAACAGCAAAGGCTTCTGGGAGTTCGTGAAAGTTTAGTTAATGATTAAATCAAATATACAGCATATACTGTAAATTTAAAGTTTACAGATGGATTATGGGATTTCTAACAGTAGGGAAGATTTTCAGCAATGAGTAAAAGGATTTCCAGCGATGGTAAGTGACTTATTTGGTTTATCTGTACTTGTTTTATCCTTTTTTATAAAGTAAGGCTAAACATATATCACTGGTTGTCATTTGATAGCAAGGTTAAGGTAGGCTTCATTGTAGCTTATACTGTTAGGCAAGCTTTCAGTATAAATCAGCATTTTGCCTTTGGGAGAGAGAAGTAGTATATTACTGACAGCTCTGCTCGTTCCTGTACGTACACGCATACATGCACATTCAAGCAAGCATACATGCATGTGCACTACTTTCCCGTACTGACTGCTTTGCCCCTTCACGTAGCCCCTATTGGATGTGCTTCAATTAGGTTTTTGCGTGTTAAATTTGTTGGATTCGCTTTTTTAACTTGGTAAAACACAGTGTGACTCTTTTGACTTGTTTTAACAGCGGGGACTTTCTGTCTTTCTGGGAAAACGCAGGCCAACTTTTGAAATGAGAGCGTGCACTACCCTCCAGAATTATCAGTTTTCCTTGTTTCATATCCTTTGCAGCCATCCAGCGGAAAGACCAGTTGATGCCTGGATGTGCGTTGGAGCCACACACTCCCACAGCGCAGGCTTTGTTGCCCACACAGAGCGTTCCTGACAGGCCGGGGTTATATGTGTGAAAGAATTGCAACAGCACAGTGTGTTTCTCTGCTACAAAACACCCGCAGTCCTATTATGTCTTATTATTATCTTAATATTTGTCATGTTATCCCCTGATAAAAACAACAATTTGTTACAGAAATCAGTGTGATACAGAGATTTAGATTTTTTTTTCTTTGTTTCACAACGTGCATTAATTCTTTTGTTTCATATCTATAAAGTATTGAAAAGAAGACTGATATTCCAAGGTATGTTAAGCTCACTGGAAATGCACTGAAAAACTTGTCACAATTACAACCTGGTGTTTGAATATACATAATGGTAGATAAAAGGTAATTTTGTTCAGAGTGATTGTAGTTTTATGTTCACCAACTGCTCGGACAGTCCTCAGTCCAAAGTGACTTTATGGTTTATTACATGAGAATGTCAACTCAGCTCCTGTTGTGACCTCCCTCTGCGAGCAAGCACACACACAGAAAGAGAGAGATCATTGATAGAAAGGATTTGAGCAGCTTTTGGATTTTCACTCTTCATCTGATTTTTTTTGTCATGAACAGTCAAATAAATTTCATTACAAATTTTCACCTTTGCTTCAATTAAAATGTGTCTTTAATTCTAAAAAAAAATATGTGTCTTTCTTGTTCAAATAGGTTATTCAGATAGTAAAGAAGTAGCTAGGGAACTGAGTAGGTAGGAACAAAAATAGTTTAAGGACATTTTCTCAAATAGAAAACACGCTGTATTTTTGCCATTCTCTTTCGCACAAGCAATACCTGTCTGTCAGAAATACTCTGTGTGGGTAGCAAAGTCTGTGCTGTGTGGTTGTGCGGCTCCAACACATCCAGGCATCAACTGGTCTTTTTGCCGGCTAGCTGGACCCTCAGCTTCCATGCTGGGACCCGTCTCACTAAAAAAGCCCTTTGCATAGCGGCTGATCCCACGCACCCAATGCAAAGCTTCTTCAAGCTGCTGCCGTCAGGGAGGAGACTGCGGAGTCTCCAGGCCAGGACCAGCAGACTGAAGGACAGCTTCATCCATCAGGCTGTCAGGAAGCTTAACTCCCTCCCGATTCTGCCCCCTCTCTCCTCCACGGTCTCACTGAACTCTGTCACACACACACACACACACACACACACACACTCTCTGACTCACTCACTGGCCTGCACCAGTTATTAGTCACTTTGTGGAGCATTGGACTGCCATTACCTCATAAGACTTTGTTGTTACACTATCTCCTACCGTACATTACCAAATCTCCATTTGCACTATTTGCCTATTTGCACTACCTTGCCTGGTTTACACTCAATGTCATTTACCCTTACCTGAATATTGTATATTGTATATTGTATAGCTTTTTTTTGTTATATGTAAAATTGTACTGTATTTATTTAAATTTTTACTTTTTAATTATTTTACTTGCATTTTTAATCACTCTCTTATATTTAAATGTTCATTTGGGTTTGAGAGTAACGAAATTTCTATTCTCTGTATGTCCTGTACATGTGGCAGAATTGACAAATAAAGTTGACTTTGACTTTGACTTTTGACTTTGACTTGACCCCCGGGGATGGGCAAAACTTGTAAGAACTAGTTTGGGTCTTCATGGCTCCAAGAGAATTTAGAATTGAAGAAAGGGATCCAACACAAAACTCAGATCAAACAGTGCGGTTGGAATTATCCACAACCAAGCCACAGGTGGGAAAATTGAAAACTTCCCAGAAATTGAAATTGTAATAAATTAATCACACTAAAGCCGGCTCTATGCCATTTTAGAAAGGTCCAAAACCTTTATACATAGCATATGACAAGCAGTCTCAGTGGGAGATAAATAACATAGCCTAGAATTAAAAATGAACAATTTAAAGAGACACACAGGTCAGTACCTATTGTCTCTAAACATTTAGATCCATAAAATATTCAGTTTCATTAACCAAGGACATGAAACGAGCAAAGATCCCTAGTAGGAAGTAGGTCTTGCTATAAGGTTTAATTCTCTATAGTGTTTGGATAAAGCATCATTAAATCATTTGATCCTGCATCTATAAAATAAAAACAAAAAGTAATTCCTGTTTGTATAAATTCGCACTGAAAACTGAAATACTTGCCACGCTTGATAAAACAGAATTAAATAATACATCGCCTGTTAATTACACATCTATGTTTTAAACATGAAATTGAAGTAAATACATCGTATTTGTCTCTAAACATTTAGATTTCCAAAATACTCAGGTTACATGGACGAGCAAACGTGACAGCTGGGAGAGGGGCAGTTGAGGATACACCAACACATCCGTAGTTGTCCGACTTCTCTGGAAAAAAAACAAATGTTTTTGACGAGAGGGTTTCGAAGGCGTTTTCTCAGACAGAAAGACTACATATGATTAAAGAAATATATAGCTTCCAAGAGGAAAGAAAGAGCAATAAAGGCTCGGAAAGCAAAAACAGGTGAAATAAACCAGGGCCGTGCAGAGACGTTTAAAGGGGCGGGTGCTCAAAGCTAAAAAGGGGCACATTGAACCAGGCTGAATAACAACAACACACATTCATCAAGAATCTAATATGGGATCGCATCATACTATATCACTATTGTGAGGCAAAGCAAACGTAGCCTATGTTTTACCTGATGGGTACAATGTTGCTGTTGAGGGGTTGCTGCTGCTCCTGCTGCTGATAGTGCTGGAGGGCAGCGCTGTGTTGATCTGAGACTGTAGACATTAAAAAGTCCATAGGAGAGATGGTAGCTGATTAAACAAGTGTCATGAGATAATAACAAAATGCAAAGATTGGTGACAGCGCTTGGAACCATAAGGCAACAAAAAACTGAGAAATAAACTAGACCCTGCCTGTGAGTCACTCTTTGCCTCTCTTCCTCCTTCCATCCCCTCATCTCATCTATCACTCTCCACTTGCTGTCCATCTGAGAACAAGGCACAACTTGCTATTGCAATAAACTATTATTTAATTATCCACACTTAACAACTCTTACACTTAATCTATAATAAAATGATGACAGAAAAATGTTATAGAAGCAAAACATTTCAGTTGTGCTTATTATTATTTTTATACTGGAATACCTCTCCAACAACTGGTACATGTGTTAATGTTACCTGTGCTCTTTGTAATCCAGCTGCTGAGGGATCCACTGCCTTTAGTAGCCTCACACAGCTCCTACTGTTTCCTCCTCATGTCCTTACCAGCCATGTCTGGACAATGTTATATTATGAGTAATAATTCAAAAATCCATATACATAAAACACACACATGCATGCACACACAGTGACATTTTAGACCTTCTTCAGAATACTGTATATATTGTGGGCACAAGTTTCCATCATGGTGCTGATCCAGAATCCTTCCCTTATTATTTATTACTAGAGCTACAATAATACAGCAATGAGGGGAAAAAAGTAATAAATTTATAATAATGTATTTATGATGATTCCATTTGTTTCACCACTCTGTGCAGGGAGAAAGCTTATTACATTTTTAAACTGTAGAGATACAATAATTTTGCTGCTGTAAAATCAGCATTTTGTCTTATTTAAAATATAAATCTAATATAATCTGTTTCTTAATGTATGTTCTTTAAAATACAGCGTGTTTTTAAAAATATTATAATTATAATAATCCATTATTATGTGGACATGCATATTACTAAATATGTTCCCTAAAACGGTGGACAGAGCTACAGACCCATGACACCATTACCCAGTGAGCCAGCAGCTATGACCAGCACTACTTGTCCAGTTAATAAAAGGACAGGTAAATTTTGTCGCGCTGTTGCACACACAGCACGCTCATTTGTTTCAGTTCGTCAGTTGCTACAAGACAGCTTACCAAAGTGTACGTAATAAGCTAACACTCCTGTGTGCTTTAGACTACAGTGTGCGCTGTACACCTACTTACTGGTTTTGTCGCATCAGTCTGTGTCTCTGAGTTAATTTGTGTTTCTCCTACAGCTCCGGACCGCAAAAAATGCGCGTGCTCTTTGTGAGCTCGTTCCCGGCTCGTAACCAGGGCGTTCTGCCGTCAAGGGCGATCATTGGTTAATGGTGATCATGTGACTGATGCAACCAGATCCTTTTATTTAGCAAAAATGTGATTAATAGTTAAATATTATTGTTGAGGGGCACAGACAGGACTCCACACGCACACACACATTTAAAAAAAAATAATTAAATTTTTTTTTAAAAATTGCCTCAACAAAAGTGCACTTTGGGCACCCATCAGGAAAGGGGCGGGTGCTCAAGCCCCTTCCGCCCCCCCTGCACGTGCCTGAAATAAACAACCGAAGGACATGCTACTTGACAAAAAAGGCCTCGGTGTTAAAACAAGTCAAAAGAGTCGCACTGTGTTTTACCAAGTTAAAAAAAAAAACAACAAATCCATCAAGGTTCCTTTTTGCATGCAAAAAACAGAAAGGTCTTCCATTCCACAATTAGAAATAGTAATACTCTTATAACGCTTTATTCTTCATTTACCAAGTAAAAAAAAAAACAAATCCAACAAATTTACTTTTCAGATCACCGACTAAAAACAAGTAGTCCATCCCATCAGTAGCGGTTTATGATACGGGCGACACGGGCGGTTGCCCGGGGCAACACGGGCATCAGCAAAACAAAAAAAAAAATTAAAAAAAAATGCTCGTACTCATGCTGCCCCAACGTCATGCCAGCGCATATTGGGAATGGCGCCACCGATCGGTTTTCTATCGCCCATTTGCTGGAGTAAGGGCGCCCTCCGTTTGCGAGGTGCGCCTGCTACTTGCAGCACAGGGAGGAGAGGGCGGGGCGGCAAGGGATTCACTGGCTGGCTGGAGCAGCATCTAACCAACTCGCAAAATAAAACAAAATAAAAACAAATCAACAAACACGAAAAAACCAGACATTATGATACAGACTTATAATTTGCACCGATGTTTTTTCGAAATTCTATACGTGAAAAGTGAGCGCGAGAGCCCTCGGTACGCCTGCTCGCTGCTGAAGTCAAAGTAAACTTTATTGTCATCTCCGCTACATACAGTCCAGTAGAGAGACGAGACGACGAGGCTCCAGTTACAGCAGTGCAAGTAAACAAACAATATATATATAAGAAGAGTAAGAAAATAAATATACACTTTAGGACTAGGGGTAAAGGGATCAATAACAATTTTAAATTTATAATTTACAGTTTGATGATTTAAAGTCTCACACACAACCCATCGAAAGGGGAGGAGAGTCGGCTGCTTCCAAATAGAGCACATTTCATTCATAATGTTGTAAATCCAAGCTCATCATGTATTCATGATTTGAATCCTGGGTTGTGCAAAATCCCAGAAATACACACCAGGGGTCAGCAACCTTTAACACCCAAAGAGCCACTTGGACCTGGTTTCCACGCAAAAGAAAAAACTGGGAGCCGCAAATACTTTTTGAAATCTAAAATGAAGATAACACTGTATATATTGTTTTTTACCTTTGTGCTTTGTGTGCACAACTAAAGTAAGTAAGTAAAGTTTATTTATTAAGCGCTTTTCACAGACAGGCAGTCACAAAGCGCTGTACACAAATATTAAAATAAACAATACAATCAATAGACATTATACACAATGTAAAAGATCAAATGTAAATAATGTAAAGAATATAAAATACGCAGATCAACAAAAGGCTTGTTTGAACAGAAAAGGTTTTAACTGCTTTTTAAAAGAATCCACAGAGCAACTAAGGTGTGTTGCTTATGTAATCCATGAAGTGCTACAGAGAAAATTACATTTTATTTATGTAATTAACACATTTTGAACTCTTAAAGAAATATAACAAAAGGAAAGACACCCAGCTGAACTAAAATGATCCATGTAGCAAACAAAAACTGTTGTGAGCCGCCACCCTTTTTACCTAAAAAGTAATTGGAAAAAAAGCACTATGCCGCTAAAAAAAAAAAAATAAAAAAAAAAATAGATATTTGCAAAATTCTGCCTAAATATCTATTTTACCTTGTTAATGTGTGTGGCGAGGCGTGGTCTGCAGTGCCGCTGCATGGGAGTCGGACGCACCTGACCGGCACCCGCAATCGCGCCTCCCCGCCTTAAAGTCTCTGCTGTTTAGTTGTCGGGCTGTGAGCTGAAAAGCTACAGCCGGCTTTATGCGTACAGCAACCGTGTGTGAAAAGTGGTCAATAAAGAGATGCTGAAAAGCATGTCCATGTAAAACATCGTCGGGTCTGCCGTGATATGTCTACAATGAGACTTCTGGTCCCGAACTTCTGCGCACAACATCTGCAAATCGGGGCTTTCATCTTTACGCAGGACTGTAAGCTGTCATCTGTGAGGCGGGAGCGGTGTTTGTTTTTAACATAGTTCACGATGGAGAACAGCTGCCGACATAATGTGGATCCGAAGATCCATAATTGGCCTATCTGGGGTTGAAAGTCTCGATAAATGCACGGCGTTTCGGCGGGTACACCGGCTTCTGCCAGTGTGACGCTTATTTTGAGCGATGAAAAAAATAATAAGATATAATTTTATTTTTATATTTCAAAATCACAATAATCTTCCAATTTAGAACTACAAGTTAAAAAAAAGAACTAAACACAAATAAAATGCACTTCAGCGAAATACTTCTAATTTATTTTCCCAAACCACCCGGAGCCGCAAAATAAGGACTAAAGAGCCGCATGCGGCTCCGGAGCCGCGGGTTGCCGACTCCTGCCCTATAAAGTGAATCTGTGAACTAAGGTGTAGGTCTATTAGGTTATGTTGTGGTGATCCTCGAGTTGGGGGATGGGTGTTCATACTGGAGCGCAAAATTAAAACCAATGGAAGATGGACAAGAAAAGTTCAAAGCCATCAGGTCCTCAGTTTAGAAAAAAGAGAAAAGAAGAGGAGGAGAAACGAGCAAAAGATACAGGTAAGCGGATGTGTCATTGGATAATGGCAGGTCATTCCAAACAATACATTATGTTACAGATTTTAATATTAATTAGTCATTGTCAATTGTTGATTTGTCCTGTTCTCATTGTATGACGAATTATGATGGCTGTTTGGTAGCCGTTTGCATACTATGCATACTCTCTCTCTCTTCATAAATGTGTGTGTGTGTGTGTGTGTGTGTGTGTGTGTGTGTGTGTGTGTGTTTCTCTGGTGAAATTCAGTATGGTTCCGACAACAGTTTTATGTTAAAAACTGTTGATGATTATATTAACGTAGAAAGCTTGTTTGTTACTTTTAATGCATATACATGGATAGGTGTATGAAATACCAAAGTTGGTTTTAGAACCAAATTATGAAAGAGTTTTCAATAAATAGTGTGTTTTTATAAATCATATGGGACATTTGCACAGTTAACTAGTTCTCATCTCTAGATATGATGGCAATTTGTTTCTGTCAAATAATGCGAAAGAACTTACTGTAGAATTTAAACTTTAAAAATTACAGTACCACCATACACAAACTCAAAATATTACTAATATTATAAAATTATATACATTACAGCATCATTACTATAGAAATTACAGTATTACTTTAAAAAAAGACTAGAAATTTAAAGCATCACTAGGTTTTTATAGTATTGCCCTGCAAAAAATAAATTTCTCTGTGAAAATATTACAGTAAAAACTAAAATGAACTACAGTATGGTGGCTGTAAATTTTACAGTAAAGGGCTGAAAACCCTGGTGCCAGTATTTTACAGCACAATTCACAGGGTTTTTCTTATAGTGTGTGTCTCTTTTAGGATTATGATTGTTGTATTTTTCCATTGCCCTGAAGCAAGTATTAGGTGTAGTAGCATATGACACATCTTGAATCTGCTTCAGTATGGATTAGGTGGTCAGCATATGTTAGTATGAGATTTACCCCAGTAAAAAGTGAATAGATTACAGAAATCCTGGGGTTAATCCTGCGGTTACCTGAGGGGTAGTCAGAGATTTCTGTGTCACTGACATGACTCTCCCTTTACCTGGTTGTGCCACTTTACACTGAACACATAATCTGAGGCCTGTACTATGAAGAAGGATGTTGCCTTATCAAGGTAACCTCAGTGTTAACAGTGAGTTTTCCGTACTATAAAACTGGTTTTAGCAGTGTATATTGCCATGATATGCTGTGAACCTAAAGCAAAGCATCAAATTTGAAATGAACTTATTTTGTGCAGAAAATCATAAAGTTTCTCAGTTTAAACATGTGTTATGCTATTTATGTTTCATTTGTGAATAAAATATTGGCTCATGTGATTTATTGCATATGAAATCTGCACATTGACTAAGCCCATGTTTGAATTTTGTTTTTGTGTTTTTTCTGTACTCTGAGACTGTCTGTGAACAGCAGTTCACTGTGTTCATTCAGAGCCCATTTCTCATTATAGATGTCAGGGTTTTCTCAAAGGAGAGTCACACAGCACTTTAAATGGGAAAATGCTGCGTCTCCTCATATGCAATTGGTTGATTTCCAAGCAGATATGGCCCTGAAAGAGCAGTTTGCAAGAACTTACCCTTCCACCTTCTGACTCCAAATGGTCCCTTGGGCAGTTTTCCCAAGTCTGAGGACAGTAGCCCTGTTCATGTTGACCATGTTTTGCTCCGACTAGTAATCAAAACTAAAAATTGTTCCAGGTTCACCAAAACTGGGGAAGGACTGGGGAAGTTAAATATAAGTGGAATATAGGAAAGAAAGCGATGCTCTAAAACTTTTCTGTGGTTAAGATAGCTTAAACAAATGTAAGGTAGGGGCTTATTTTAATGTAATTTGAGTGTGTGTTGTGTCTCATTACTGCTTTATTTAAAAAAAAATAATAACTGTTAAGTTGTTTTGATTAACACAAATGCATGTCATTGGCATTCACACCTGGTCATTCCTTGTACTAAAAAAAAAAACAGTCAGCGCGATTCAATTGGCAGTCCACGGTTGTAACTGTAAAGACCAAGGCCATCAGTACCGGCACCCCAGGACACGGGAAGTTACTGTAGGAGGACAATACTCACCGATTAAACATTGCCTTTTTAATGGTATACAGAATTACTTTATGGTCCTCGTACATTTTCTAACAGCCTTTTTATCTAACATTTTTACATCTCCATGACACTGCCGTCCTGGGCTGAGTAAAATGGACTATAAAGTTTTCTCCAGGTACAGACAGGGAGCCAATGACACAGCAGCTGGAAAGGCAGATCAATTGGATTCTTCTGCATTTCACTTTGCCACCCAACCCCTTCTTATCTAATTTACAGCACTATCAAATTGCTTTTTCAAAATGGAAATTTTAAATTTCTTACAAGACAATGAAATCACCCATAGGTATGTTTCTGGGCGGAGCTCACTGCGGGCTCCCGCCCTTGGCCGAAACACACCTGTCCGCCATTATGCTGCCATTATGTGTTTGCCATTTAAAGCCGGGACGCAGACCTTCTCATCGCTGGATGATTGTATCAAATCTCAGGACGTACCACATTTCACGGATCACATTAAATCAATATTAACACATCAAATTCCCCAGAGAGGCCAGGACTGCAGTCTATTTGTTAGATTTGTATTGTGATTGTCATTTATACTTAGAAATATTTACTCATATATGCTTAGAAGTATATAATCATTTGTAGATTGAAAGAATGTCTCATCCTAGGAGGTCTGTAACAACTCTGTGTAGCATGAAGAGGGGAGTGCGTTCACTCCTCTTCAGAGTGTTCTGGCATAGATCACACACCTCCTAGGAGAGGTCGTATCTTCTCTTGCTGATATATGGTATAGCAAACACACGTATATCTGTTTGAGTCTAAGAGCCTTTTGTTCAGATGTACCGCTAGACTCCTGGCACCAGCTTTGGGGAGTCTTCCTGGGGTTACATCTTGACCCCATACACACATAGATACACACACACACACACACACTCAGGGTATTCTTTGTTCACATGCATACCTATATAAGATGTTATATGTTAATGAACCTATGCATATTCATGTAACCACAATAAAAGAGCAGTGTTACGGGGGAGCGGACGAGAGCAACTGGGGTCAAGCGAAGGAACGGCGCCTGTCCAGTTCTCTCCCGTGCACGTGAAACATAAAGAATGTTGCCTACTCGTGTCTTGCTTGCTGTGTAATCACATTGCCTTCAACGTTCCAGCGAATAGGTTCAAGCTACAAACCTATCACTATTTACACCTACAGGCCAGTGGACACTCTTTCAGTGATGAGGATGTACACATCCTGGACAGGGAGGAACGCTGGTTTGAGCACGGAGTCAAGGAGGCCATTTACGTGAAAAGGGAAAGACCATCTCTGAATCGAGGAGGGGCCCTAAGGGTACATCTTTCGCCATCATACAACGCTGTGATTGCAGCCATTTCCCATCTCTCTATGAATGGTACTCATGGTCTTTGATCAGTGGGCTTTGATCAGTGGTTGTTGATCAATGGTCATGAGAATTTGCATAATTATGATGAAGGAACTGACCTCCCAACCCATTGTTCCTTCAGTGGTGCTAGTTTCAGTCATTTTGCAAATGTACTGTTTTAAGATTGGGGAAACCTGCAGTCAGCTGAGACTGAAGAAGTCACTTGGATGAGTGACGAAACGTTTCTCCCTCTGAAAACGCTACATCCAGATGAACAGAATCAACTTTTGGAGAAACATGTTGAAGCATATGCACAAGTTCATGTTCAGATCTATGGTCACGCATGTATCTGCTCCCAGGTGCTGCTGGCAAAATCTAAGCTTTATCATTCCCACTTTCCCACGCTGTCAAGCTGTTTGGACTAGACCAGTGATGACACAATCACGTTCTCTCAGCCTTCTTCAGGACAATTAGCATTTAGACCGCATACTTTTAATTTTCAATTTTAAGTTTGCATCTGTCATTCTCCTTTGCAGATGCCTTTCTGCAGTCGCATCAAAGTCTTGTCATGTTCATGCCATCACCTGCTTTCAGTTATTTCGATCCTTCACGGCATGATCCCGTCATCATCGCTATTCGCTCGTATACAAGCAGAATTCGCTGATCCCATACCGCATTATGCCTGGCTACAACCACCTGGCTATTCTCTCTTCAGCAATGCCAATCTAGCTCTGGCCTCAGCGCCATGCGATTGGAAAATTTTAGGAGCTTGTTTCCATTTCCGCATCTGCAAACGTACCTTAACACACAGTTATTTCTAAGGGTTTCTAATCTTAGAATGCATGATGCTGTTAGCTGTGTTGTCCAGCAATAAAATTATTTACAATATGTCAGTAAAGGGTGACTTTCACTTCTGGCCCATATGTAAAACCATCTGTTAGGGTCATGGATTTGACACCTGAAGGTTGTTAAAGTGGGGTAACAGGTAACATGCTCCTGGTGAGCATAAGATTTCTAGTCACAACTTAGAATCTCAGATATTAATTAAAT
The DNA here is from genome assembly GCF_001858045.2 of Oreochromis niloticus. NCBI lineage: Eukaryota > Metazoa > Chordata > Actinopteri > Cichliformes > Cichlidae > Oreochromis > Oreochromis niloticus. The sequence goes on from NC_031965.2 coordinate 6,767,172, forward strand.
TAAATTTTTGTTTGGTATGGCTAATGTGTAATTTGACTTCTAAGGTCCGCACAGCAAGGCAGAGTAGAAGAGGGGATCGTTTACAACATACCATAAAAACAATTCTTAATCTACAATCTTCCAAGTGTGTCTATTACGGCCTGGCGGAGAAGCCTGAAGTTTATCGGCAGTGACTAGGCTGTGCTATTGCCTTTCTCTCGCTCCCTTTTTTTCTTGCCAGGGCGCAACTTATTATGGATTCCTGCCTTTGGCCCATGGACCTGTGGAAGAGTGAACACCTGCGCCGCATTATCCCTGTTTCTGCCACTACCTAAACTGAACAAGAGAGGCTACTCATCGCTGGATCATTGTTTGACTCGCGTCAGTGTAGCCATGGCTCTAAGACTGTTCATAGCTCTTGTGGATTTTTGCCTTCGTTCTAATTTCTATTCTCTTTGTACATAGACTTCCCAGACCTGTCCCTGTTTCCCTGTGAGGATTTTTTGTGATTTTTCGCATCTGAGTCCTACACTTGAGTCCTCAGTTTACCGTGATAGAATCTTTGTGTTCTGACTATAGAGTCATTGTTTTTTTACTCATACTTTGGGAATCACCCTGTGTGGTACTGGGAAGAAAAGGGTAAGGTGTGAAAGACTACAGCATTACACAAGCAATATGTTTTGGCTAAAGAAAAGAAAAAAGCCTTTTATAGTGGTTTAAATTTAAAAACACCTAACCAACTGAAATTACGGCAACAAATACTGTATTTTTGCTAAAATAAAAATAAAAATAGTATTACAGTTTTTATTTTTTAACTTAATTTCAGAATCCACTTGTAACTAGCACACTGATTCAATTCATTATGATATCTGAATAATTTACTCATAAATAGCACACATGCTTACCAAATAAAATAAACAAAAACAGAAATGGTTGGAACTTCATTACCCTTTCACTCCTGTGATGTTTTTTGGTTCAGCAAGAGGAAAAACATATTTTCAGGGATATTAACGTATGGTAATGAAAGTTGATGGTCGTTTCATGAAAAAAAAAAAATGAAATTTGCGATTCAATGATAATAAGAAAAGAACACATGACAATTGTCAGGATAATTTTTATCAAAACACTTAAGTAATGACCACAGAGCCCCAGAATCGCATTCTTGGGTTTTTTGGCTGGTCCTGTTCAGCACTGAAGCAATCAGAATTATTATCTGCAGGCCAAAAGAATCCCCAACAGATTAATTTTTTTTTTCGGGTGGACTGTGGCGGGCGGGGCCTGCGGTGCTGTGCAGGGAAGGCGGACGCACCTGCACGGCCTCCGCAATCATGCCCCGCCGACTTAAATATTGTACTGGGTCCTGTGGTGGTTGGTTGTAGATGTGTTCATATGTGTATTCAGCAACCGTTGGCCTCAATATAGCATGCTGAAAAGCTTGAGAATGTCTCCGGGTCTGCTGTGGTTTATCACTAGGACCATTACAGCTTTTGCTATACTGGTCCATGTGATTGTCATAGTTTTTTCAATCTTTATTATTTATTTATTACTTTTGAGTTATTATATTCAGAACGGATAAGACCAGGGGACAGAAAAAAAGAAAGAAGAAAAAAGAGAAGTTGGAAGAGAGTTAACAGAAGGAGAGGGAAAGAAAAACAGAAAAGAGGGATAGAGAGAGAAAAGACACTAAAACACTGCTTGATCACCTGATGAAAAAAAAGACAAAAAGAAAAACACAGTAGCGAAACCACAGCAACAAACAAAATAAGCATAAGTAAAGTAAATAATAAATGGTAAATGGCCTGTTTTTGTATAGCACTTTACTGGTCCCTAAGGACCCCAAATACGCAGAATGACGCAGGGGATTAACAAAGATGAACCAGCAACTAACGGAGGCAGACACAAGGTTTAAATACACTGAAGGATAATGAGGGAATGAGACACAAAAGGAGGGCACAGCTGGGAGTACTCAGACATAACGAGACAGGGGAAAAGTAAACTGAACACGATGGCCATTTCTCAATGCTCAAGTACGCGAGTACGTACTCGCGTTCTCGGTGAGTACGTACTCGCCGAGAACGCACGGGAGTACGTGCCCGCCGAGAACGCGAGCACGGACTCGCAATATGTACAATTGGAACACCTGCGTACGTGATGATGTCACAGGTCCGGAGTTTTTACTGCCGTCCCCACTTAATTTAACTGTGAGTAACATGTTATGAAGCTTAACTTTAATCACAGCCAAACCGGTTTACTCAGGAACAAATAAAACACTGAAATAAACCAAACATTAACATGTAGAAGTGATCTAAGTGACTTATATATCATTTTTAACCTCAGTAGTGAAACCTCTATTAATAAAAATAGTGTACATGTACATACGTGTACATACCTTAATAAAAACAAGCAGGTGTTAGAACGCTTTTATTTCTATTTTAGTGGACACTCAATACTATAGACAGCTGCTGGGGTTTCTTTAACCTGAGTAGTGAGAAGACCGTGAGCGGGGGGGGTTGAAAACGATGTGCCGGGAGTCCGCTGTTGAGTTTTGGACGAAATGCATTCTGGGATATTTAGCTGTACCAAGTCCACACCGATGCATGCTCGATAAAACGGGCGGAGCGAGAACACATCCGGGACTTTTTCGCGTTCTCGGCTTGATGCGTACTTCGAATTGGAACAGTACTTGGTCTCCGACTGATGACATATCACGAGTACACGAGAACGCAAGTACGCACAAGTACGCATATTGAGAAACGCCCACTGAGATCACGGACCTTCAAAGTAAAACAGGAAACACACACACACACACGCAAGGACACAGACTCAGAGACACGGGCTAACACAGAGACCTCAATACACAAAAGGGGACACACAAGCAAGGATGACACCAAACAGAGGGAACACAAACTAAACCCAGGGAACCCAAAACACAACAGTCATAATACATAAAACTATCAAAAGTAAAAGTACACAAACCAAAAACACTGGGTCACCGACCCAGGACCATGACAGAAAGAGCCATTTGATCCCCAGCAGAACAGGTAACTTTACTTACTTACAAAGAAGTGAACAGTATCTAATTTTATGGTAGTTTGATTTTGATGGAGAGAAAAATATCAACAAAAGATACAGAAAAAAACCCACATTACATGAAAGTTGTAAATTGAGTGGCTTCAAGTGTCTGCTGCTGTTTGGCAACTGAGGTCAGGAGACTCACCAGTTAATGTACTTTTTCTTTAGCTACTCTTTTGTTGCATTGGTACTGTGTTTTGGATCATTTTCATGCTGGAGCACTCATTCATTCTTTAGTGTTCTGAGGAAAGAAGGTCATTATCCAAGAATTTATGGTATTTAGCCCCATCCATTGGTACCTCAGTGCTGTAAACAGTCCCAAAGTATAATGTTTTCTACAACCATGTCTGACAGTGGGGATTGTGTTCTTAAATGCAGAGAGATTTGCTTCAGAGGGGTTACAATCCAAAAATGGCCTGGCCTGGCCTGGCAAATGGCCTGTATTTGTACAGCGCTTTACTAGTCCCTATGGACCCCAAAGCACTTTATACTATATTCAGTCATCCACCCATTCACACACACATTCACACACTGGTGATGGCAAGCTACATTTTAGCCACAGCCACCCTGGGGCGCACTGACAGAGGCGAGGCTGCCGGACACTGGCACCACCGGGCCCTCTGACCACCACCAGTAGGCAACGGGTGAAGTGTCTTGCCCAAGGACACAAGGACCAAGGCTGTTGGAGCAGGGGCTCGAACTGGCAACCTTCCAATTACAAGATGAACTGCCAACTCTTGAGCCATAGTTGTAAACTAAGATTTACAAATGTGTACAGCGATTTGTGTTTGACTCTGGAGGACTTACAAATGTGAGCTCACTCCATACAGAAATACAAAGCAATTTGACCACAAATAAATCTATTTTATAAATGCGTATATTCAAATCTGAATAAATAGTAATCATTTACTGACAATATTTTTAACCCTCTACTGCATGACTTTTTAATTTTTTGGGAAAAAAATATTTCACCCTATTTTGGGGGAGCTTCAGGGTCCCTAATAATATATCAATCATAAAATTTGATTTGATTTCCCCCCCCCCCATTGGTTTGTTGCTTCAAGGCAACATTGTGCAATAAGGGTAGTCAAACATCAAGTTATTCTATAATAAGTTTTACTTGTCCAACAAGGATGAACAAATAAACAAACAACAAATAAACAATGTAAACATTTCACAGAACAATAAAACTCCAAAATACATCCAATATTTCATCAGGGATCTCTGAGGGATCTGTCTTGTTCATTCCGTGTGGAACCTCAGGAAGCAGTTGCGGTCAGGGGTGAAGCAGAGGTGCACATTGCATTTGCGGCACATTGCTTTTGGTGTACCATTGCACCCTGGCACCCTGCATCGTCCCTTGTCCTCAGTCATGATCAGCCAGTGGGCTGTTTGATCCAGGCGGACATCTTCGACTGGAATGGGAGCTGTGCGTCCTTTCTTCCTCTTCTCCTCATATGCGCCAGCAATGGACTGGCTGGGACGACCTCTCTTCTTCTCCAGGCTTTTTCCACACATGCAGAGGCCCTCTGCAATGTAAGATTTGAAGGTAGAAAGGGCCTCATTTGGTCTTTCTTCTCCATACCAGTGCCTTCACAGTCTCTTCTGTAGAGCAGCCAGGTGGTTACAATGATCATGTCCAGGAAGTGGAACACCAGCCGGTGGTACCATTTCTTGGATCTAACTTTGTTGCGGTAGAGTGCAATCAGTGAGTCAAGCAGGTCCACCCCACCCATGTTCTTGTTATATTCTTGCACCACAGCAGGGCTGGGGACAGTGATGTGTTTCTTCTGGTTGCGATCCCACCTGTAATGATAATAATAGATTATTTATTTATTTATTCATTTATTGCTTGAGATTTTAAAACATAGTAACAGGTAATCTATTTAGCAGAAGAAGATGATATTATAAGATAATATAAATTGATATCACCTGTCAACTTTGGTCACAGGGTTGGCTCCGATGTGGTCACTCAGAAGGGTCACAGAGCGGTTGTCATACCACTTGACAACATGCAAGGTGGTTTCTCTCACCATGGCTATCTTCTCTTCGAATGCCCCACGTCCTGCTCTCTTCAGATCAGCATCGCTCTTCAGGTTGACCACAGGTAATCTGTTACCACGAACAGTGCCAGTGCACCGAATTCCCTGCTCATTCAATGTGACTACAAGAGGGACACTAGTGAACCAATTGTCAAAGAAGAGCTTGTAGTTCTCTTCCTTGGGGATTGGCTGGGCCAGTCGAAGGACGACATTTCCACTAGCTCCAACAACTGGCAGCTCAAGAGGTTGGTTGACTCTCCCAGTGTAGATCTCAAGGTTGTATGGTATTCCATTAGATTCTGCCAAGATGAGAATTTTATAGCCCCACTTCTTAGGTTTTGATGGTAGGTACTGTTTCAACCTGTTTCTCCCCTTGAACGGCACCATCTGCTCATCTATGGTGAGCTTCTCACTCATTGGGATGGAGACCAATTTGGATGTCAGGTGAGTGACCAGAGGACGTATTTTGTAGGGGGGATCAACTTGTTCCTGTCCCTCATTGTTGTTGATGTGGAGGGACCTCTTGATGGCTTCCCATCTGTTGAGGGTCATTGTCTCTGCTACTTCGGACACTCGGGTGGCTTTGTTCCAAAACATTCGAGTTGCTGGCAGGCCAAAGAGGGACATGTAGACCACAGTGCCGAGGAACTGCTCTAACTCGTTGGTGGTAAGGTTTAAGGGCTTGTTGGGGTCACATTGAATCGCATACAAATTGGATTCCTCTACAATAACTTGAAGGATGTCTTCAGAGAAGAACTTTCTGAAGTATTGGAGGGGGGACAGGATGTCATCAGCTTTTGGCAGCTGGCCCTGCCAGTCTGGGTAGGCATCAACGGATGTGTGTGCTTTTCTCAATCTTGGGAGGTGAGACACTTCACCGTCCTCTTCATCTGAATCCCCCTCTTCCTCAGAGTCACTAGCTTGTGGCTGGTGTTCTTCTGAAAAGAAGAACAAAGTATTAGAAAGAAAGAAATGCAACAGGAAGGTGCACATGCACGCACACACACACACACACACACACACACACACACACTATTACTTTACCAACTGACCCCTGAGCTCCTAAGTGTCCCTCAAACCTGATTCAGGGATCCACTCCTCCACTTCACTGTCACTTCCTGATAACTCACTGTCCTCACTCTGAGGGAATGTCCCTAACTGCACATTCCCTTTGTTTCCTTCCATAAAAGGTTCTTACGTCCATGAGCTGTAATTATCAGTAGATTGTAAAGTAAAAAACATTGATTATGATCATATAAATGCACACAAACACATGTCTACACACATATGCTAATGCATTATATTCCCTGAAAAAAATTACGCCAACTGCACAGTGTTGCCTTGAGGCAACGAATGAAAATGAACAGTTTTATTGTATAAATAAATTTAAAAAAGTAAAATGAACAATCAAATATACTTCTTAACATATTCATGCACATGCAAGTATTTTTTATATGCATTTATTTCACTTTAAACATGTAAAATAGTGATCTTTATCTTACCTCCTAATGGAGATGCCTCTCATGTAGTGCAGCTTGCAGAAAGGGGTCCCCCTCCCCCCAAATGAAAGTCACACCACCTTCAACTTATCATTTTATTGGACAGAGATGTGCCTGGTAGCATTATTTGGGGAAAAAAAGTTGTTGTGTTTTTTTTAAGGGCCAGTGTGAGGCATCAAAATGTGGTTTGTTGCCTCAGGGCAACGCTATGCAGTAGAGGGTTAAGTTTAGCCTCACAAATTTGGTCATTTTTGCTTTTAAAAAGCTTCCTGTGCATATAAATCTAATATTATTAAAATATTTGTGACTTCTTTTTGCTCACTTATAGAACCTTAAATGCATGTGGAAAAATCACCTAATAAGCACAGATCATGTCACATGTCTGACATGGCAAATTTCACACTGCCAGCTTTGCAAAGATCCACAAATTTCAGATGTTTAAGTGTTAATGGAAAACTTTCTCTCTACTCCAGTTTTTTTTTCCCCCAAAATTGGCATTTTTTCTAAATAAACAGAACAGCTCATCATTCCTCTATTACAAACAGACAGATTACAAATACTACACAGGTTATGAATGTTAATTTAAATAAACTGGACATTCTTCTGCTGAGAAAAGTTAGTCATCCGCACATGGGGGAACACCATAGTTGCACATCTCGTGTCATCATCTGAATTCAGTATATGTTGCTACCAAAATCTTTTGATTTTGATCCAGGTAATCAAGGTAATGTGGAAAACCACTCTGATGTTAATCTTACCATTCTCTAATAACCACAGGCAAACATTAATGTTAGCTTAATGTTTAATGTTGAAGAGTCTCATCCCACAGCTTTCTGCTCTCAGCTAAAATCAAGCTAGAGGAACACTGCAGATGGTTACAGGAGAACAAAATCTTATTTCAGTCAGTGTCTTTTTTTTTTTCCTTTTTTTTTGCCTGTCCCGTTTGGTTCTTTATCATTCAGAATTATTGTCTGAAGGCCAAGAAAGATACCCAATGGATTTACTTTACCAAGTGGATCATCATGGCCTTGCCGTTTTGGTCTATTTGATTGACATTTGTTATTAGTTATTTATTCATTCAGTCAGTATCATCTAAATCAATTTCTGAATTTATTTTTTTTCTACTTTTTGTGCCTGTCTCTCTCCATTAAAAAGAAACAATCATAAAAATTAGAGACTGTTTGCTTTGTCTCCTGGAAAAACTACAAAAGTATAAATTACACCGTAAACAACACAAATCATATTTCCAGTAAAAGACTTTTAATGAGATGTTACAAAATAGCACATATGAAAAGTACCACCAGTGTTCATGTGAAAATGTAATATTTTACAGTGCTAATAACTGTACGCTTTACATAGATGCAAACAATTACTTTGACTTGTCTTTTCGAATGTTAGAATGTTGTCCTATTTTCATGTCGACTGTAATAAACTGTAATATATATTATGTAATATAAAACTGTATATTGCATAATATAGCAGATAGAAAACATTAAATGTTTAAACTGAGAAAATGGACTACTTCATGGAAAATATAAGCACATTTTGTATCAGGAAAGGCTGAAAGGATAAGTTGTACTAAAAAGAAACAGCTGGAGCAACATTTTAAAACTTATTAGCATAATTGGCAACAGGTCAGTAACATGAAAAGAGTATCTTAGTGTGGCAAAGTTTTTAAAACTAAAGATGGGCAGAAGTTCACTGGTCTGCAAAAAATGGTTTCTTTTTCCTCAAGGGACAAAGGCAGAAATCTATATTAGATGGTATTGCCTCCAGCCCTAAGGTGGGATACATTAAAAACATGATTTTGTCATGGAAATCACTGCATGGGCTCAAAAACACTTAACAAAACAAATATCATGATCTGTGCTCATAGTTCACTCTGCCAGAATTATTCATATGTGAAGAGCATCCAAAAAACCCACTAAAACCTCATTTCAAATGTACTAGTACAGAGGTTCCCAAAGTGTGGGGCCCGCCCCCTAGGGGGGGGGGGGGGCGCAGAGCCATTGCAGGGGTGGCGCGGTATGAAAAGAAGAAAAAAAAAAAAAAGCGCTTGGACACTGTGGACAGGTTTTTGACGGGGCTCCCACACAAACGCAAAGCAGGAGATGAAGCATCGCCAAATACGTTTCCAAACCAACTTCCTTCCAAGCCAAAGACTAGAAAATATGGTGAAGCATATCTTCCCTTTGGCTTCACCTGCACAAGTGCCAAGGTAGGTCTCCCCTGCAAAATTAGTTTCCCTGCGTCAGGAGCAGCGCTGGACTCTCCAAATCACGGACAAACAGTATCCCACATTCTTGATTTTTAGTTCACAAACACTTCTTGTAATGACTAACTACTCCTGACATTTTGGACATGTTAGTTCTTTATGCAGTAAAGTTACAGTGGGATACAAATAATATCAGGCTGATCCTGCCGTAATTTGTTCCCCCGGTTCAAATCACGGACAAACAGTATCCCACAGCTGTTTTTGTTTTTGAACCCATTTTGCACAGACAGGCATTTTTTGAAAAATGTATTGACAGCAATGTTGAATATTATTACACAGGAAAAAAAACCCAACACATAAAATAATTACACTGTGACGCCTCTGCCTTTCTAAATGGAGGGACAGTAACTGCGTGTGTATATATAAGCGTGTGAAAACCTGAAGATAGTCAGATTAACAGTAACAGTATTTTGTCTCTATCTGCCATTCTGCAATTCGTCTCATGTAAACAATAACGTGGCCCACAGCGTGACGTGAAAAGAGGCACATACCTTTGACGCTGCGTGACGAACTCTGTATTCCTCGTCCACATGTAAACGCAAAAAAGAGTTTTAAATAATCTCCGTTTTCGGTGAATCGCAACGCCGTTTACGTGTTGACGAAAAGCCCAAACGCATAGAAACAGCTGAGTTTTCAAAATACCCATGTAGGTGTTGTCCGGAGTGGTAGAATATTATGCTGCTATTATTTGCTGCTATTTTTATAATCATCATTACCATTTCATTATTAATAGTGATGTTGCATCCAGATGCATTCAGATGTTCAAATATATTGGTATTATATAAGTCTTTATTACAGGTGCAGTTAGAACCACTTTAAACTGTTGAGTTGAATCTATAATTTTAAAGGCTTTTGAATGTTTTTATATTCTTACACTGGAGTCTTCAGTGGGTGAGAAAACTGAGCTGCAGCGACAGGAAGTACATGTTTTTGAAGTTACATGCTTTTGCAGAAGTGAAACTGAAAGCAGAGTCTGAGTGCAAGTACTGTGAATAGGTTATGAAACTGTATTAAGCTTTTAGTAGAGGCGCTTGATTAAACATTTACTCAACATATTACATATATAGTTCCAGTTAGGTTATTACATGTAAGGATGAGCCTCTGTTCTGGTGAAAGGTCAGAAGTGCAACGGGTGAGATGAGAGAGCATTTAAGGGCGAGACACACATACACACACATACAGACACATATAGTGAGAGAGGTCATGACACGTACGCAGTACACAGCATGCACGCGCCCCTGCACGTGCACGCACACACATATTAGGTAGACTCATTTATATAGGTAAGAGTTTAATCATGTTTTGCTATAACTGCAAAGTGGGGGTGCGTACGTGTTAGTCTGTTCCAGGAAGTACACCAGATGTCCCAGAGATAAGCGACAGCGAAGACGGGCTGAGGGGAAGCACCTGGGGTCGAGCCGAAGACGATGTTCTTTTTTAAAACTGTGTTCAGAGTTAACTGAACGTTTGTGGTTTTGCATTGACGTATGCTGTATTAAATCTGCCTAGCAACAGAAGAGGGGGCGGTACAATTCTCACCTCTATAAAACCTTTGTTCTGACTATTGTAAAGTAGTTCAATACTGAATCTACACAGTATTGGCTCCACATGTGTGTATTCATTAAAATGCTGTCTAATTGCACCTGGATCTGTGGTTATTTTTGGATTCCCCTCAATATTTGAACCTTAACAGTGTGGACTTAGCGTAAAAGAGTTAGTAGTATATTTTATTACTACCTGTAATTTATTGCCGTTTACTTGTATTTGCTTAATTGTTTACTAAACGTTTGAGGTGTGAAATAAACCGCAATGGAGTTTGTATACAAAATATGGGTGTGTGTGTTTGGAGGATGCGTTTGTGTGTGTGGGGGGGGGGGGGGGGGGGACACTTTTCTTGTAAAAAGGGGGGCCTGGCAAAAAAAGTTTGGGAACCACTGTACTAGTAGTAATATACCTATACTTTTTTCGCCCCCCCCCCCCGCCACCACATTTCCCCTTTTCCCCCACCACTTCCCCTTTCCCCCTGCGCGTCCATGTGAGTGCGCGTATGCGTGAACGGACTTTGCACGTGCATGTGAGTTCAGGGGTCATATGAGTTTACATGTGTTTAATACTGTTTTATTTAATGAAACCATTATGTGTTTTAATTAAACTGTTTTTAAAAGATTGTATAGTTCTTAGAGCTCTGTTATTTAGACATAGATGATTTAATTTAGCTAGTTTAGGAGCATTTTACTTTTAATTTAACTAGTTAGGAGCATTTTGCTTTTCTTTAGTGGTCCAAACAGTCACAGGAGCAAATAGTTTTAAACAGAGCACCACAAACAACATGTATTCTTTTAGAAATAAACTTTGCTTGTGATACTTCTAAAAACCATGTATTCCCACACAGCATTTAATTTAACTAGTTTAGGAAGATTTCACTTTTCTAATAGTTTCATAGGCTAATAGTTTTCAAAGAGAGCACCACAAACAACATGTATTCCTTTAGAAATAAACTGTGATACTTCTAAAAAACACATATTCACACCTAGCCACACTAGCACTGTATCATCCCCCATACTTTCCTTTAATGCAACTAGCCCTATAATTATCTACTAGTCACAAACACACTGCAATAGTAAGACTTGCTGATTACACATAGATGATTTAACTAGTTAGGAGCATTTTGCTTTTTCTTTAGCGCTCTGAAAGACACAGAGGCTAATAGTTTTTAAACAGAATACCACAAACAGCAGGTATTCCTTTAGAAATAAACTTTTCTTGTGATACTTCTAAAACTACATATTCTTAACTCTGCAACAGTTAGACAGAGGGGGTTACAGTTACGTCCCCAATAGCCATCCTTATCAAGAACACCCCAGCACACGCACATCCCAACTGTAGTTCCATAGTTTTCCACCTTTTTTTCATTACAAACAGTTCCTTTATCTTATCTTATCATGTCAGAGGTCAACTGAAAAATGTGTTTAATAGTGTTTTATTTAATGAAACCATTATGTGTTTTAATTAAACTGTTTTTAAGGATTGTATAGGTCTCAGCGCTCTGTTATTTAGACATAGATGATTTAATTTAACTAGTTTAGGAGAATTTCACTTTCCTTTTGTGCTCTGAAAGACACAGAGGCTAATAGTTTCAAACAGAGTGCCGCAAATAACAAGTATCCCTTTAGAAATAAACTTTTCTTGTGATACTTCTAAAAACACATATCCCCACACAGCATTTAATTTAACTAGTATAGGGCCATTATACATTCTTTAGCGCTCTGAAAGACACAGAGGTTAATAGTTTTAAACAGAGCACCACAAACAACATGTATTCCTTTAGAAATAAACTTTTCTTGTGATACTTCTAAAAACCGTGTATTCTTAACTAGCCACACACTGCAACAGTAAGACTCAATGATTAGACAGAGCGGGTTACAGGTAGTTCCCCAACAGTCAGCAAAAAAAAAAGTCATAAAACAATAAAAGCGGCCTCCTTATCAAGAACATCCCAGCCCACACACCACAACTGTAGCTCCATAGTTTCCACATTTTTTCTTTACAAACTTCACCTCTCATCCGAGAAGCTTCTTCAGTTCTAAGGTCAAATGGCCGAGAGTCCCAGATTTAAACCCAGTGGGAGTATCCCCCCAAGGAGGGACAAAGGACCCCCTGGTGATCCTCTAATCACATGCGCCAAGGTGTGAAAGTGGGTGTGGGACCTAATCAGCCAGGGTTTCAGGTGAGCTCATTGTGAAACCTGGCCCCACCCTATCATGTGATTTCCTGAGGTCAGATGGCCCAGGATGTGAGTGGGCGTTAAGGCGTCTGGGGAGGGAACTCAAAACTGGATTATAGATGGCAGACAGTTGGTGTCGTAAACCACCGCCTCTGTTCAAAGATGGTCGCTCACAGTGGACATAGATGGCCTCTTTCACTCCTCTTTCAAACCATCTGTCCTCTCTGTCCAATATGTGAACATTGGCATCCTCGAAAGAGTGACCTTTATCCTTAAGATGCAGGTGGACTGCTGAGTCTTGTCCTGTGGAGGTGGCTCTTCTATGTTGTGCCATGCGCTTGTGAAGTGGCTGTTTGGTCTCTCCAATGTAGAGGTCTGGGCATTCCTCACTGCACTGTACAGCATACACCACGTTGTTCAGTCTGTGTTTTGGCGTCTGGGGAGGGAACTCAAAACTGGATTATAGATGGCAGACAGTTGGTGTCGTAAACCACCGCCTCTGTTCAAAGATGGTCGCTCACAGTGGACATAGATGGCTTCTTTCACTCCTCTTTCAAACCATCTGTCCTCTCTGTCCAATATGTGAACATTGGCATCCTCGAAAGAGTGACCTTTATCCTTAAGATGCAGGTGGACTGCTGAGTCTTGTCCTGTGGAGGTGGCTCTTCTATGTTGTGCCATGCGCTTGTGAAGTGGCTGTTTGGTCTCTCCAATGTAGAGGTCTGGGCATTCCTCACTGCACTGTACAGCATACACCACGTTGTTCAGTCTGTGTTTTGGAGTTTTGTCTTTCGGGTGAAACAGTTTGTGTCTGAGTGTGTTGCTGGGTCTGAAGTACACTGGGATGTCATGCTTGGAGAAAACTCTCCTGAGTTTCTCTGATACACCGGCTACATAGGGGATGACAACGTTGTTGCGTCTGTCTTTCTTATCCTCCCTCGCTGGTGTCTGATCTTCTTTTCTGTGCCTTTTTGCTGACTTTATGAACGCCCAGTTAGGATAACCACATGTTTTCAGTGCTTCCTTTACATGTGTGTGTTCCTTCTTTTTCCCTTCAGGCTTAGAGGGAATAAGTTCTGCCCGGTGGTGTAGGGTCCTAATTACTCCAAGTTTGTGTTCCAGAGGGTGATGGGAGTCAAAGAGGAGATACTGGTCCATGTGTGTGGGCTTCCGGTAAACTTCAATGTTGAGGTTGCCGTTCTCTTCAATGTGCACAGCGCAGTCCAGGAAAGGCAAACAGTTATCCTTAGTGTCTTCCCTGGTGAACTTGATGTTTTTATCCACGGAGTTAATGTGCACAGTGAAGGATTCCACTTCTTGTGTCTTGATTTTGACCCAGGTGTCGTCCACATATCTGTACCAGTGGCTGGGTACTCTCCCTTTAAAAGAGCCAAGAGCCTTTCTTTCCACTTCCTCCATGTAAAGGTTGGCTACAATAGGTGACACGGGGGAGCCCATGGCACAGCCATGTTTTGTCTGTAGAAGCCTTCGTTGTATTTGAAGTATGTGGTGGTGAGGCAGAGGTCTAACAGTGTGCAAATCTGATCGGGTGTGAAGTTGGTCCTGTCTTCCAAGGAGCTGTCTTCTTGTAGTCGTTTTCTGACAGTCTCCACTGCTTCCGTGGTGGGTATGCAAGTGAAGAGAGAGACTACATCAAAGGACACCATGGTTTCATCTGGATCCAGGGTAAGTTTCTGGACCTTGTCGGTGAAGTCGGTGGAGTTCTTGATGTGGTGTGGGGTGTTCCCCACGAGAGGTGCCAGGATGGTAGCAAGGTGTTTCGCAATGTTATAAGTGGCTGAGTTTATGCTACTGACTATGGGTCTGAGTGGGACCCCTTCCTTGTGGATCTTAGGAAGTCCATAAATGCAGGGTATGGCATCCCCTGGATAAAGGCGGTGATATTTGAGGCGGTCAATGATTTTGTCCTTTTCAAGGTCTTGAAGGCAAGCTATAACTTTCTTTTTGTAGCTGCTTGTGGGGTCTCGTTTTAAAGCTTCGTAGGTGTTGTTGTCACTGAGGAGAGTAGTGATCTTTGTGTGGTAATCTGTTGTGTTTAGGACCACGGTGCACCTTCCCTTATCCGCTGGTAATATAGTGATGTTGTGGTCTTTGCTCAGGGAAGCGACGGCCTTCTTTTCTTGTAGTGTGAGGTTGGACGGAGGGACTTTTTTTTTTTCTTGTGATACTTCTAAAAACCGTGTATTCTTAACTAGCCACA